>NW_028258324.1:71717988-72037086 GCF_053883595.1 Heterocephalus glaber
TGCTTGCGAGGCAGGTGACGGAACCACTGAGCTACATCCCTGGGTGTCATGGAACTTGTAGGGTCATAATGAAGCTGTGCGTGGTCTCTTACTGAAGCTTCCCTCCTTGTCTTCTTTTGGGGGGGGGGTTGGGTACCAGGGATCGAACTAGGGACCTTGTGTTTAACCACTGAGCTAAATCCCCAGCCTCTCCTTATCTTCTTACACTTCCCTTCTTTACTTTTGTATTCCACACAGAATGTCATCTTTAACAAAAGCAAAAAGGGACAGGGATGTAGGTTAGTGGTACAGCACTTAGGTACCATGCATGAGGCCCTGGGTTCAATTTATCCCTCCATGATGGCTTCTGTAACATTTAGCAAAAACAGAGAGGCACAGTCTAATGAAAAGTTTACCAGAAACCTCAAGGAAGAAACCAAAGATGAAAAAAGAAATTGGGGCTGGGGATTTAGCTCAGTGGTACTGTTGCCTGTCTTGTAAGCGCAAGGTCCTGAATTCGATCCCTGGTACTGCAAAAAAAAAGTGAAACAAGTGGCTGGAGAGACCCCTTAGAGAAGCACATGCAGTTGTATGCAGGGACCAGTAGGAAACAGGGCCAGGTGTGCATAACAGAACAATCACTGCTCTTGGCCTGTGGTAGATATGCAGTCATTGTTTATTAAATTGAATTGGAAGAAAAAGAAATGGAATAGTTTTATCAGGTTATTAAACTGAACTAAAATCATTTTGTTCACACTTAGCTTTTGTTGATGTGTAGACTAATAAGCAGTTGTGTCTAGAAACCAAAGGGGTAGGTATTTATTTAGGTAGATATACATATCTAATCCTAAGCCATCTTAACTTAGCTCAATAACCAGATTTGAGGAAGTATATATATATGAATAAATAAAGTCAATGTGGCAATTTTTCAAAAAGAGTTGTTTTCTGACTTTAATTTTAGTTTGGCTGTCCATGTCTGTAGGGTGTCCTAGAACCAGTCTTACTTGGACACCAAGGGATAACCACATACTCTTTAATAGTTTCTTTTTGGAAATGAAAAGAAAAAATAGTAGTATGCTGGTATAAGAAGAAAAACAGGAATTTTTTTTTTTTTGGTACTGGGGATCGAACTTGGGACCTTGTACTTTCGAGGCAGGTGACAGAAGCACTGAGCTAAATCCCTGGCCCCAAAACAGGAATTTCTTAAAACATTTACTTTTTAGGTTCTTTTAAAAAAATCTCTTATTTTTTCATGCACATATTTGTAGCACACAATGATTAGATTCAATGTGGGGAGTTGGTACATGTACACAACACATCTCAATTCTTTGTTTCTTTTTCTTTTTTTTTCTTTTGAGACAGGATCTCACTGTGTAGCCCAGGCTGGCCTTGAATTCACTGTATAGCCCAGGGTGTACTTGACCTCAGCGATCCTCCTGCCTCAGCCTCGTGAATGCTGGGATTCCAGGCATGGGCCGCTGTGCCCAGATCAGCACATCTCAATTCTTTTTACATCTCTTTCTCTGCCTCTGACTCCTTCCTCCCTCCTTCTCTTGGTCTCTATTCCATTTCCAAAAGATCTATCTCCCAGTTTCTGATTATCTTCTGTCCTATTTTTTTGGTTCTTTTGAGACAGGGTCTTGCTACATAGTCCAGGCTGGCCTCTAACTTCCGAGTAATAGGGTTACAGGTGGGCACCACGGGCACCACCATGCCTGGCTCCTATTATCTTTTATTTTGCTCTTTAATTTATTTATACTTTGGGTTTCTCAGAAAAATCATGCACTTTTTAAACTTAATTATCAAGTTAATCTGAGAGCTACCTAGGACAAAGATGCCAAAGAAATAACATACATTACAATTTTTGATAAGTTGTTTTTAACCTTAAAAGTTGATTTGGTTGGAAATGCTTTTCTTGATGAGATGATGGGACCTATTATTTTTCTAAAATTAGATCAGGCATCTGTGAATCAGTATTTCTTGCTATAATAAGATAGGATTTAGCAATTTTATTTCTATTAATTTTGAAGACATCAAGAAACATTCAGATAGCCAAATTCAGTATGTAGTAATGGGAGCTTTATTATGGCAATGTTAATATTTTGAGTTATATACCAAGAGTGTGTAGAGTAATATTTTCAAAATTCTCAGTTTTACTAGATAACAATTCCATTATGAACTCCTTCAATCATGATGAAAACCAAGGATTAGAAACCATCTGACTTGCAAAAGAATTTGTTAGTCATTAGATAATTCACTTTCTTTAGGCTTTGCTTTTGTTTCGTGGATGTGTGATATTTTCTCTTGTCTCTCTGAGGGAAATGTGTTTCTTTTTAATAAGTCTCCTACTTGCTGTTTCCCTGAGTGGCATTTAATCCCTGTGAATGTGCTGCCCTTGCCTCGGTTGTTTGCAAATACCGTCTACCTGATGCTTGATGCTTTGATACTTGAGTGTTCTACACTTGCCTCAGGCAGGTATTCGACAGGGCTGCCAGGACGGGTATGATATGCCAGCAGATGATCCTCTGGGTGTCTTAGGACCCTGGTGAAGTGGCTTGCTCTTGTGCCATCTGGAATTGGCACAGGCTGGCTGACTGGGGTGGAGGGAGCTGAGCATGAGGGAACTCGGACCAGCCAGCCTGAAGCTTCTGGTAGGGGACTCAGGACTCCTGTTGCCTTCTTGGGGCTGTGGTTTCTCCTCTTGTGGTCTCTGTGGCTTTGAATTTCCTGGATAGTTCTCATAATTTCTGGTCACTGAAGGCTACCTTTGATTTCTAGATGTTTTATTTCTTCTGCTTTTTCTTTTTTCGTAGGGATGTAGTAATGTGCTCTACCCTGAGCTACATGCTCAGCTTTAATACTGTATTATTTTGGGCCTGGGGCTTTAGCTCCGTGGTTCTGCCGCCTGCCTTGCAAGCGCAAGGTCCTGAGTTCAATCTCCGGTACCAAAAAAAAAAATTTTTTTTTCCAATTGAGAGGCAGGTGGTAGCACCATTGAACTAAATCCCTGGCCCAATACTGTATTCTTTAAAAAAAAATTTTATTATTAGTTTTGTGAGACAAGGTCTCAGTATGTAGCTCAGGTTGGACTCAAATTCCTGGTGATCCTTCTGCCTCGGCCTCCCAAGTGCTGGGATTACAGGTGTGTGTCAACATGCCCAGCCCTAATATTTTACTCTTAAACAAAACAAAACAAAAAAACCCCAACACACACACTTTCTGCTGAGTTTTTGTTTTGATTTTTTGGAAACAGGGTCTTACTGTGTAGTTCAGGCTGGCCTTGAACTCACATGATCCTCCTGCCCCAGCCTCCTGAGTGCTGGGATTATAGGCATGCGCCACCACACCCGGCTGTGGTGTTTTAAAATACTTGTGGTAGTATATTATACCTAACACATGTGTCTTACCTTTATCCATTTTTTTTTTTTTTGGTACCGGGTATTAAACTTGGGTCCTTGGGCTTGTGGGGCAGGCGGCAGAACCACTGAGCTAAATCCCTGGCCCACCTTTATCCATTTTAAGTTCTTTGTTTTTTATTTGGTATCAGGGATTGAATTCAGGACCTTTCAATTGGAAGGCAAGCAGTGGAACCACTGAGCTAAATCCCTGGCCCTCCATTTTAAGTTCTTAATGCTTGAATGTGCTCAATTAAAAATAGGACATTGTGAAACCCTTCCTTCCTGCCCTTAGCCTTGGCATCCTTTCTTGGCAGTTCCCAATGTGTTTGGTATATAGTCTTTCATGTTTTTTTCTGATCATTTTAAACAATGCCATAATCAGCCTATTTACATTTATTTTTGTGTGCTTTTGTATCTCATTATGAATTTAATACCAAAAATAGATTGTTGAGTTAAATGGACATTTCACAATTTGATAGGTTGCCAGACTATCACATAAAAAGGTTGTTCCAATTTATAATTCTCCTAATGGCATACGACATTACCTATTTGCCAACACCAGCTACTATCAAATTATAAGATGGTTTTATCACTCTTATGACCAAAAGATGGTGTCAATTTTTATAATTTCCATTTTCTTATAATCTGCATTTTAAAATGAGGCAGATTTTCTTTTTTTTTTTTTTGGTACCAAGGATCGAACTTAGAACCTTGCACTTGGGATGCAGGTGGCATAACCACTGAGCTAAATCCCGAGCCCATGAGGCAGATATTTAAAAATGTACATTCCTTTTTTTGGGGGGGGGGTGGTACTGGGGATTGAACTCAGGACCTTGCACTTGCGAGGCAGGCTCAGGTACCACTGAGCTAAATCCTCAACCCCCAAAATGTACATTCTTTCTTGAGCTAAGAAGAATAAATCTTAAAAGCTTATTGTGTGAGGGTGAAAAGGAATTTGTTTCTGCCAAATGGTATGGAACATATCTGGCATCTCTCTGGATAAGTACAGTATGTGAAGACTTAGGGTATGTGTTACATAGTGGATATTTAGTAAAAGTTTATCATCCTTCACTTCTTTATTCCTTCTATCCTTATTGAATTGATGTTCTCTGTGTGGTCTGCCATGTCCTTTTAAATGGCTCTCTTCATTTGCCCCTCTGAGATAACAGAGTGGTCTTTTCAAGGAAGATTGTGTGAAGGATTTTGGCCTTGGATTTTTGAAGTCCAGGAATTAGACAGCACTTATCTGTTATCTTCTAAAGTAAAATCTGACATTTATATTTAGTAATATGTTCTAGATTTTTGCTTTTATTTATTTAATTTATTTATCTATCTATTTATTTATTTTTTGGTATCAGGGATTGAACTCGGGTCCTTACGCTTGCGAGGCAGGTGGCAGAAGCACTGAGCTAAATCCCCGGCCCTGATTTTTGCTTTTCTTATGAAAAATGTCTCTGAGGATCTTGAGAATGATTTTTAGGAATTTTTTGGGTCAGCAGGCTCACTTTAGAGCTAGGCAGATTGCTAAAATGTTAGAATCAGAGCCTTTCACATAGGGTTGTGCTTCCCCAAATTCGTCTGTATGTTACACACAAAATCTCATTAAGATTTTTGTGTACATCAGTAACTGGTTCTAAAATTTATATGGAAAAGCAAAAGAACTAAACAATTTTGGAAAAGACCCAATGTGGTGGCCTTATCTTATTTTAGAGTCACTATATATAAATACAATGATCAAGACATGGTATTGGTAAAATGAATAGACTCCTAGGTCAAAGGAAAAGAATAAAATATAGAAAGCCCAGAAATAGACTTGCATATAATATGGTCAATTGATTTTCCACAGAGTTGCACATTTGCCCAGCAATTCAATAGACTAAGGGTAGCCTTTTCAACAAATGATGCTGAACAATCAGGTATCTGTGCATACAAATACAAACCTAGAACCTCATCCTATCCCACATACAATATTTGACTCCAAATATATCATAAACCTCAATGTGAAACCTAAATATGAAAACTATAAAACATTTTAAAGGACAGCATGGAAAATCCTGTGACCTTGGGTTAAGCAAAAATTTCTTAGATACATCATCAAAAGATCCAGGAAAAAATGATAGATTTGAGAGACACTGTTAAGAAAATCAAGGGCCAGAGATGTAGCTCAGCAGCACTGCTCCTACCTTGCGAACACAAGGACCTGAGTTCAATCCCCTGTACCAAAAAAAAAAGAAAGAAAGAAAAAGAAAATACAGTAAATTAAAGACAGTATTTACAAAACTTGTGCCAGAGATGTAGATCTGTGGTACAGCACCTGCCCAGCAATTGTAAGGCCCCCAAGTTCAATTTCTTGTACTACAAAAGAAAAAAAAGACCAGAAAAAATTTACAAAACTCATCTGATAAAAGACTTTTATTTTAAGTATATAAAGAAGTCCCAGAATTCACTAATAAAACAAACAGTCCAATTTAAAAATAGTAAAAATGGCTGGGGATTTAGCTCAGTGGCGCCACACCTGCCTTGCAAGTCCAAGCTCCTGAGTTCGATCCCTGGTACCTAAAAAAGTTGTAAAAAAAAAAAAGTGACCATTCAGTTTGCCAAAGATAAAGGAATGGCAGACACATATGCGATGTTCATCATGCTTAGTTCATTAAGAATGAGACATAAGGGCCGGGGATTTAGCTCAGTGGTTTCGCCGCCTGCTGTGCAAGCGCAAGGACCCAAGTTCTATCCAAAAGAAAAAAAAAGAAAAGAATGAGACATAAGTGTCCTGTGTGAGCTGATTTAAAGGAAGCACAGAAGCGCAGCCCTCGGCTTCTAGAAGTGCTTCTAGTGTCTTCTGTGCAAGCCTCATCTCCAGGGCAGCAACGGTGCCTGAACTTCCTGTTGGGAATTGTTTAAATAACTCGGTGTCTTTGGAGTATTTGATTTCCATCACGGATCCTGAGCCTGTGGTGCTTCATGATGGTTTTGTTGCGTTTAATGATAATCTTTGATGGTAATTTATAGAAGGAAAAGGACAGCCTTGCTTATTGGAAAGGCCTTTCCTGTAATGGTATTACTTATAGTGCTTGGATCAAGTAGAAATGAATGACTCAGTTCTGTTCTGAGTTTCCATTTTTTAAAGCTTTAAATTGTGGACAGTTTTTATGTACTTTAAGCTAATACTATGAAGAGAATAAAAATTCTACTAATAAAACAGAAGTTACAAGCGCAAGGACCCGAGTTCGATCCCCAGTACCAAAAAAACAAAACAAAACAGTAGTTAGAGTGGGGAGTAGTAGTACACATCTGTTATCCTAGCACTCTGGTAGGCTGAGATGGGAAGATTGCAAGTTCCAGCCCAGCCCGGCCAACTTAGCAGTTTAGCTAGATTCTGTCTCAAAAAAGTGACGAAGTTAAAAAATTAAGAGACAAAAAAAACAAAAAGAAAAAGAAGAGCTGAGGATATAGGTCACTGTGAAGTCACTGGTTCAATCTTAAGTTCCAAAACAAGGCAGTAGTTGGATATGATTTTTTATTTTTCTGTTTGTTACATTGGCAGTTATTCTCTGTGATTGTTGCAGGTACTCCATCTTCTAAACCAACTGTGCTAGCCAATGGTGACCATGCCATAGAAGGGAATGATACTACAGGTAAGTGGTCCCCAAGTTCCCCAGATGTGTGAGTGAAACATGCACAGGAAACCCTTGGCATGCTCCTTTGAAGAGGATTGCTAGTGGAAGCACATGAATTATTTCCGAGGTTATTGTTATTGTTGGACGTAAGGCCATCTGCTACATAAAATCTCTAATGTTGGAAAGAGAAAAATGAGTTTCCTCTGATAGTCCTTAAATATCTGTTGGAGCTGTACTAGTCATGATTGGATCTATCTTAAAAATACTCTTATGGATGCAGAGTGCTTATCATCAGATTGTGTTACGTGGGAGGCATTTGGCGTCTCCAACTCTTTAAGGCAGGTCTCTTTCCTGAGTGTAGGCTGTACTTAGTTTGCTTTCCCAACCCCAATATTAGGAAATCTGCCAGGGATACATTACAGGCGCTCTCCTTTGTCTTTTGTCCTCGGTCTGTTTTTTCTATATCTTTCCCATAACTATTGCTTTTGAGATTTATTTCTAACCCTGGCCCACTAGTGAGGCTTTGATGTTCTCAGCTTGCATTGAGCTCCTGTGGGTGCTCCCCTGATAGCCAGCATGAACCCCTGGCCTAGTATCTTTGTGACAAGCAGAGTTCTCAGTGTTCTAGCAGGAGTCTCTCCACAGCAGGGTGCATTATATAAATCTTTTCTTAGGTAGCCTGTGTGAGAGTCATGTGTTGTGCTTTTATAAATAACTGCACTTAATTTGCAGTTGTGACCAGGCTGACGCAGTTGACCCGAATGAGTTGGCTTCTGGTGCTCCAGCACACTGTGTTCTGGGCCCAGCGTTTGAGGTGCATTAGCAGAGTGGAGGCCTGCACTGGACACTACTGCTGCTGTGTTTCTCTACTTGGCTGAGTACCTCGGCCACCAGAAGCCTTCCCCGGAGCTGCCATGGGGTTGTTCAGCTTCTGAGGCCTCCAGAAAGCTGGAGGCTAGCAATGGCAGCTGTTGCAGGAGTTAGTCTTTATTCCGTGACTTAAGAACTGTTGTATATATCTCTGTACCTCAGAGTTATTGATAATTAAGTTCTATTTGTTGTGACATATATGGATATTAGTTTTACCCAGTGACATTAACATTAGCAAGTGATAATTTAGGTATGCTTTGAAAGCAGTCATCCACATGCTTGGTTTTAAGATAATAGATGCAAATATCTCTGTGATTAAAGAAGAAACTGGTACATGAACTTTTAAAAAAAGAGTAAATTCAGCTTTCTTTTACCAGGAGATAGTGTTAGAGGAAGGGAATGCTAGAGGTGTTGATTCGATGATCCATTTGGAAAGAGTGGATGCCATTTTCACCTAAGAGGGAATGAGCAACCCAAAATAGGCTCAGTTTCTTCTGCAGCAGGTGTTGATTCTGCCCAGAAGAGACTCAGTCTCTATGCAGTAGTCTCTGCACTCCCAGGTCTTACTAATGCAGGGAGAAAGAGAAGGAATCCATGCAGCCTGGCCTTAGTGTTTTATGACTTTGTTTGCTGGTGACAAAAGCAGCTGAAGTCTTTAAGGAACTACCCAGTGACATTACGAGAGCAGGTCCTTCTGGTCGCAGGTATCTTTCTACCCCTAGGTAGGGCATAACTTGTACCTCTGGGTTGTTTGAATTCTGAATTTAATCTCTAAAGTACTTTAAAGCAGGCATTTTACTAAGAATATGCATGTTTCAGTGGAGAAGGGAGGAAATAGGGAGGGGGTGATGTGCATGTTGTGACTCAATTCTAATGAGCATCTAGCTCATTAGATTTTGCTATTTTGATTTCTCTCAGAGCACTATCTATAGTCCTGAGAGCAGCTCCGCTCCACAAATAACCACATGTAGGGGTTTATAAGCATCTTGCTCTGTTGAACTTGCTGTTTACTAATGACCTGTGCTTTTCTGCCCTTTCCTTCCCCTTCCCCTCCTTCTTTTTCCGCCCTTTCTATTTTTTTCCTCCCAGAAACCTAGCGTGTCTCTCAACACTGGGGCTGCGGCAACACCAGACCAGTGATTTTTCCTAAGCACCGTTACACTCCTAAAACCTTCAGCATTTTGCAGCTTTGCTTTTCCTTCCGGGACACGATGTAGAAGAAGCTGAGGGTAGTTCTTCGGGGCCTCTTTCTGCTGATGCCTGGGCAAACCACCTCCTCCTCCTTGTGCTCTGCAGGGCTTGATGGAACCTCCTTTCCCTTTGTGAGCACAGTGTGCAAGAGCAATTCTTTTTAATTTTAGTATTTTATAAAAGTCATCTGATGTCTTTTATTTCTTGTTCTTTTAAAATTTTATTATTTAATTCAATCTCACATTTTTTTCTTTACACATTTTTGGTTGGACTTTTTCATTTGCTTTTGAATATTCAGCATGAATCAGGATATTGTAACCCAAATGAGAACATGTGCTTTCATAAAGGGGCTGAGGTCACCAGTACTGCAGTGAATTTCCCTTCCCTGTCCCTCCTCTTCCCTTCTGTAAGCTTGCTTTTTAGTGAAGTTTAATCTGTCAGCCTATTTGTTTCACTTTATGAATATCTGGATGATACCTATTTTAATTTAAAGTTTTCTAGTTTAGAGTAGCTCTGGGTAAACTTTGAAGAGTATTTCTCCAAATTAAGTTCTTTTTTTTGGTACTGGGGATTGAACTCGGGATCTTGTGCTTGCAAGGCAGGCACCGGAACCACTGAGCTAAATCCCCGGCCCTTAAGTTCCTTTTTGTTATTTGGAAGTTGGGCCAAAGTTATCTTTATCATGAAATTTTATGTTTATCTAGAGCTACAGTCTTCTGAAAATTTGACTACTCTATTATTGTGTATCGAATTTTTTTCGGTACCAGGGATCGAACTCGGGTCTTTGCGCTTGCGAGGCAGACTGGCGGAACCACTGAGCTAAATCCCCAGCCCTTGTATTGAGTTTTTATAATCAGAGTTAGCCTTTTGAGCAGGATCATCAGCTATCAAAATAAAAATTGAGAAGTTAAAGAAAATGGAACTAAGTCATACTGTCCTCCAATCCTGTATTGTTGGAATACTGAGATGTTATAAGATAAAAAGTAACTTCTGTAACAACACCAAAGTGAATATAAATTGCAACATATTTAAAACTACAATTAGGCAAGTTTCTAATGGGATTATTTTTTCCTGCCCTGGGGATCAGACCCAGGCTCTTGTACAAATTAACCAATTGCTCTGCTGCTGAGCTAATATCCTCAGCCGCCCTTGTTTTGGTTTGGTTTGGTTCTGAGATAGGGTCTTGCTGAGTTGCTCAGGCTGGTGTTGAGCTCCTGGGCTCAAGCAGTCCTCCTACCTCAGCATTCTTATAGCTCTGAACTGCAGGCACACACTGCCACACCCAGATTCTGATTTGACTCAATGTCTGTTCAGGATTGATAGCTCTTTGAACTCGAGATAACTTTTTATACTGCATTCCAGTAGGATTGGTGGATCACACCCAAGACATGGGTGTAAAATTTCTTATTGTGAGCATTAACCTTACATTCACATGTTCTGAGGATTGTTTCGATGGTTCTTTCTTATTGTTCTTTATTTTTCCAAATTAATAGGTTAAAAAAATCTAGAGTCATTTAGGATAAGTACTGTGCATCTTCACAATAGTAAACTTTGAATGAGTTTTTAGAAATAGAATATAAATGATAGACTATGTTTTGAAATCTTAGAGAACAGTTCTGGTTTCAAATCTGGAATAAAGTGCTCTTTTAAGTTTTTATTGTTACTGATTGTATAGAGTTTTTTTAAAAACTCTTAAGGTACTGATCCTTTCAGATTAAAGGAAATAATTGGTACCATATCCAGAAGAAGGTAAAGTAAGTGTAATTGCAGATCCTCTGGTATGAAACTACTTTGGAGAGGTGAAATTTGGATCATGAAAGTATAAGCAGTCCCCCTGCAAGGACTTCTAACATTCAGGAAGCACCTCCTCTTCAACAGGGATCTAGTCGCAAGGGTTGATGTCTCTCCCAAGTACTCTGGCCCTGGAATCTCAGCAGGAGATGCTTGAGGGAGGGACCACTTTTTTTTTTTTTTTTTCCTTGGGTACCGGGGATTGAACTCAGGACCTTGTGCTTGTAAGGCAGGTGTGGTGCCACTGAGCTACATCCCTGGCCCAGGAGGGACCACATTTGAGAGGGAAGAGTTTAGGTTTATCAGTTTATGAAATAGAAAACTCCTACCCCAGGAAAGTACACCATCAAATCACACACAATTCTCTCCATTTTGGGTGTGCAGTTGTTTTGTAGGTTTTTGTGTAGAAGACTTCAAAACTGGTAGTACTGCCTTTTAAAGATTGTGTTGACATCTTTCTGCTGCTTCTCACCAGTCTGTATCTTGTCCAAGGGCCGGGTGGACAGAGAGGGCTGGGTGTAGCTCTCGCACACACTCATACTTCATGATTGGCCTTGATTTATTCTAGTTTTATTTCCATTTGATTATGTTTGCTTTTGTTTGAGAATTTTAAAAAATGTATTTTCTTTTTGAATGTATGGAATTGTTGAATTTTTCTACTGACAACTAGCTAAAAATTGGTTTATTACCTCTTTTTTCCATTGGATGTTTAACTTTGAAAGAAGGAATGTAATGTTTCGCATACATTTGAAGTAGGCAGTCCCATAAAACATGCTGTATTGTTGCAATGCTCAGACACGCCAGACTGCTCAGGGTTGCTCTATTGAAATGTGATGTTTTCCATGTTTCTCTCTCTGTCTCTCTCTCTCTCTCTCTCTCTCCCTTTCTCCCTCTCTCCCTCTCTCCCTCTCTCCCTCTCTTCTTCTCCCCCCCCCTTTCCTCTCTCTCCCCCCCTTCCCCTCTCTCTTCCTTTTTTGGCCCAGTGTTGATGATGTAGAACTTGTTTTCAAATAATATTTTTCTAACTTCATTCACATACCTAAGTTTGTATTTTTTGTGACTTTAGACTTTAACAGTTTGTATATGGGGACATTTTAATGTAATTATTGTGCTAAAATAACTAATAAATGTCTTGCATTAACACCTCAGAGACTGGATTTTGGTTGGGATCTCAATTATTGAAGTGTAATGTAACTAAGACACAGTTTTCATAAATATTCTTTGAAACCTGAGTTACCAATCTAACAAAACTTCTAATGTCACCAATCATAATTCCATAATTGTATGGACCTTTTACCAAATACTTTTACTTATCATTTTTTTGATCATCAGGGTAAAAATTCTTTCATCTAGAATCTGTAAGAGTTAAGAAGCTCAGATGACTATTGATTTTTTTTTTTTTATTGATTTTTGTTTTACTTTTTCTTTTTTTTGGTACCAGGTATTGAACTCAAGGACCTTGAGCTTGCAAGGCAGGCGCGGTGCCACTGAGCTAAATCCCCAGCCCTACTATTGATTTTTAATAGCATTTGGTGAGAAAGACAGTTGAAAGAATGGCAAAAGAAAAAAAAGGTCTTCCAAAAAGCAGTTTCTATGCCATATCAATTATTATTAGATACTTTCTAATACTACATTTGTTTAATTCAATTAAAATTCACATTCACAGAAATCCCTTCTGAGTTATCAAATAAAATGTGCTACATTTACATTTAATTTTATAACTTTATGATAGTCCAGAATGCTGTGTCTAGAAAGAATTCAGCAGAATGTCCAGCTCTCTAGCCATTTTGTTTGTTTGTTTGTTTTGGTACTGGGGGTTGAACTCTGGTCCTTGCGCTTGCATAGCAGGCAGCGAAACCACTGAGCTAAATCCCTGACCCTGTTTTTTTTTTTTTTTTGGTACCGGGGATGGAACTTGGATCCTTGGCTAGAACCACTGAGCTAAATCCCCGCCCCGCCCCCGCCCCGTGGGCCCCCTCCCCCATTTGTTTTTGAGACAGGGTTTTGCTATGTCATTTAAGCTGTTCTTGAACTCACTGTGTAGCCTGGGCTGGCCTCAAACACATGGTGATCCTCCTACTTCAGCCTGCTGACCACCATGACTGGCTGTGTTAGTGCTGCTTTACAATAGATAGGTTATAATACGTTAGCTGAATTAAGACATTGAAAAGGTTAAGAAGATTTACATGGTATAGGAACTTCTGTTTTTAACTTGGCAGACTGTTTTCTTTTTCTTTTCGGTACCAGGGATCAAACTCGGGTCCTTGGGCTTGTGAGGCAGGCGGCAGAACCACTGAGCTAAACCCCCGGCCTTCTTTTCTTTTTTTTGGTACCGGGGATCAAACTCAGGACCTTGAGCTTGAGCTTGAGACGCAGGCATGGAACCACTGAGCTAAATCCCCGGCCCTTCTTTTTCTTTTTTAAATTTAGAAAGCTCAGTGTAACTGAGCATCGTGGTACACACCTATAATCCCAGCACTCAAGCTAAGCAGGAGGATCCCAAGTTTGAGCCCAGCTTAGGCAATTTAATAAGACCCTGTCTCAGAAAGGCAGGTGGGAGAGAGAGAGAGAGAGAGAGAGAGTGTGTGTGTGTGTGTGTGTGTGTGTGTGTGTGTGTGTGTGTGTGTGCTTGGAGATGTGGTTCAATCCCCAATATTTAAAAAAAGAAAAAGATTAAAATAGTGTAAGTAATTTACAATTCTGACTTTCTTATAGGTACTCTAGGCTTCAAGCTACCTGTTATAGAAGCAATTCTTGTGTTTTGTTTATCATGTATACTGTTGAAGAGAGGTGAAAGCTGGCTCCATGTGGATTCTTCCTCTTTTCTGATTTCATTTGACGGGGCTGGGAGGCAAGAGAGAATTCTTAGCAATGACACAGGTCTGGTTGGGCACATATATTGTTACCATGTGTAAAACTGGATTATCCTTGATTGTATATTGATGATGTTTCATTATAGTGAAGGCTGAATGAGATTTAACCACAGATTATTTGTGGAATAACCTTGGGTGCTACTGTGAGATAAATTACTGTTGTTTACCAGGTGGGACACACTGAGTTCTCCACAGATAGCAGTGTTACTGGGTGTGATCAGAATAGATGGATGGTTTTATTGTGATAACTCTTCTGAATGTGCTGTGATGTCAGTCCCCAAGGCCATCCCAAATGTGAAGCAGTAAAAGCTCTTGGTTGGGTTGTCAGGACATAGAGCATCCTTCCTTGTGTGTTTCATCCGTTCCTTGATCATCTGTGAGGATGCAAAGAATTTAACCTTAGAACGATTTGAAAGCACCAAACTCTGAAATACTAACAGATAAAAGAATCTGTGATGTGTTAAGAGTTTCTGCACAGCTGTTACAACCAACCCATTTGTTGATACTGTGTTTCCTAACTGAAATCCAACATAAAACAG
The DNA here is from genome assembly GCF_053883595.1 of Heterocephalus glaber. Classification (NCBI taxonomy): domain Eukaryota; kingdom Metazoa; phylum Chordata; class Mammalia; order Rodentia; family Bathyergidae; genus Heterocephalus; species Heterocephalus glaber. Next base: position 71,732,247 of record NW_028258324.1, read on the forward strand.
CACTCGATGTTCCCGGGTGTAGACACAGCAAAAAATCCTTTCCCCAGCCTCCTACTGGAATCTGGCAAAGTTTTTGTTCTTTGGTTTTTCAGATATGAGTTGAATGTTGGTGACACAGCAATAATATATCAATTCCTAATGCTTCTTAAAGGTTTTTTGGTAATGGTTTTCTGTTAAAAATACAGAATTCTGGCCTGGGAATTTAGCTCAGTGGTTCCACCACCTGCCTCGCAAGTGCAAGGACCTGAGTTCTATCCCCAGTACCAAAAAAAACCACAATTATTTTCAGAAAAATCCACATACAACAGTTAGCTCTAGAAAGCTAACTTTCTAAATTTTATTTTCAGGGCACATTTCATTGAGGGGAAGGTATGTTACTGGGGATTGAGTTTACCATCTTTACACTGAGCCACACCCTCAACCACTTTTTAAAATTTTTTATTTTGAGACAGGGTCTTTCTAAATTGCCCAGTATGGGCTTGAACTTGTGATCCCCCTGCCTCAGCCTCCCACAGTGCTGGGATTACAAGTGTGTGCACCACCCCTTTCTGATGTTTAGGGTCTTTAGGACTCTCTTAAAATTGAGTCTAAGAAGCCTCGTCTAAGCAAAGGATATTTTACCTTTGAGAATTTCATAAATAACATGAATACATGAATATGCTTATGGATATTTAAAGCATTATAGAGAAACATGTTATCTGAGATTAGAGGATTTTTCCCCCTTGGAACTATTGACACACACAGCTAATATAAATTAATCATGTATTTTTACATGATTTTAGTCTTGAACAGATTTTTCTGTTTGATATACATATCATTAATAAGAATTACTGCCGTTTGTATGCACATTTGAACTTATGAATTCTTTTTTTGTGTGTGTACTAGGGATTGAACTCGGGTCCTTGCGCTTGCGAGGCAGACGGTGGGACACCACTGAGCTAAATCCCCGGCCCCATAAATTCTTTGACTATATAATATATCCATTTTTCATTTGATGAAGTTGAAGTTAATACTTGAGCTTGACTTGAATCTATTCTGAAAAGAAGCCCTGTCTTCCTACTCCAGTGTGTTGTGTCACAGTTGAACCCCCTCCACACACACTCTGCCCCACTGCGGAGCCGACCTAGCCTTTGCAACTGTTAGTTGAGCACTCTTATTACTGAGCCCCTCCCCCCCATTTAAGACAGGGTCTTGCTATGTTGGCTGTGTTGGCCACGCTGACCTGAAACTTGCCATCCTCCTGCTTCAGCTTTCTTAGTAGCTGGAGTCACCACTGTTCGTCCGTCTTCCTTCCTTCCCTCACTAATGCTGTTAAGGCTGGCCTTGAACTCATGTGGATCCTTCTGCTTCAGCCTCCTGAATGCTAGGATTACAGGTGTGCACCACCATGCCCAGCACAGAGGGTCTTCTTTTTTTTTTTTTTTTTTGGTACCGGAGATCGAACTCGGGTCCTTGCGCTTGCAAGGCAGGCAGCGGAACCACTGAGCTAAATCCCTGGCCCAGGTCTTCTTAAGTATTTAGTATCAGGAATGCTCGTGGGGGCTAGGGATTTAGCTCAGTGCAAGGTCCCGAGTTTGATCCATGGTACCAAAAAAAAAAAAGGGAATGCTCTTGGAAGGCTTTTTTTTTTTGCTGTACTGGGGCTCGAACTCGGGACCTTGTGATTGCGAGGCAGGCACAGTGCCACTGAACTAAATCCCCAGCCTGGAAGGCCTATTTTATTTAATTTATTTATTTTTTGGTACTGGGGATCAAACTTGGGTCCTTCTGTTTGCAAGGCAGGCGGTGGAACCACTGAGCTAAATCCCTGGCCCCCGGAAGGCCTATTTTAAAGGCTTAGAGTCAATTCCAAACTGAAAGAAGAGATTTGCATGTAGGTAATTTATTTTGGCAAGCCATCCCAGGGAACAAAATTGGGAGTCTTAGGCCTGGGGTTGTAGCTTGGTGTTATGCCTGAGGCCCTGCAAAAAGTTATAAAACAACCAAAAAAGAGCGAGAGGCTGGGAAATGGGGATTGGAAAGAGGGAAAGGTAAAACAGTGAGGTGTTCTTAACTCTGTCACTACTTTCTGAAAAGGAGGTGTAGTCCTGCTCCAAGTCAAGGTCGTGAGTAGCGTTTATCATTTACTAGCTCAGTGGTTAGCACTGTGCTTCTGGATGTGGGTTGTGTAGTACCAGGCTCTTATCTGTGGTGTCAGAGAAGCTGGGAAGCAGAAAACTCTGGTTTGGTTGAAATCAGTCAATGCCAGGTCACACCCGTGCACCCATGCAGCTAAATGCTGCACCACAGCTGGAGTAAAAGACAAAACTTAAAAGAAGTGTCCAGTGAAGCAAGACATTATTGCAACCCAAGACTTTCAACATGAGATTTGTCTCCATGCCTTGGTAGAAAGGATGGGGCTGACTGAAGACAGAATCCTTAGATGCTATGTACGAAAACTTGAAGGAACTCTGTCTAGCATTTCATTAATTATTTAGTGTAATTGTGAGAAAATATAGAACTAGCCACACAAGTTTTAGGATTTCCCGACCTAATATTTGCTTCTTAAATCAGTTTCAGTATTTCTTTGTGGGAATTTATCCATCCATTATGTTATAATTTGTAGGCCTATAATTGTCCTTTTTAGTTTCATAAGATTGGTAATGATATATTTTCTTTCATTTAATAGTTTGAGCCCTCCTTTTTTCTTGCTAACTCTACCTCAAGTTTTGTCAATCTTTTTTTTTTTTGGTACCAGGGATCGAACTCGGGTCCTTGCACTTGCGCAGCAGGCACTGGAACTACTGAGCTAAATCCCCAGCCCCTCAATCTCTTTTTAAAGAACTAACTTTCAGAGTTAGGTGTAGTGGCCCACACCTTTAATCCGAGGACTGCAGAGGCTAAGACAAGAGGATTTCAAGGCCAGTCTGAGACCCTGTCTCCAAACAAACAAACATGCAACCAAAAAAATCAACTTTCAGTTTTATTGAGTTTTCTTTATTTTCTCTATTTCCTTTATTTCCATTTATTATTTCCTTCCCTCTGCTTGCTTTTGGTTTAGTTTGCTCTTTTTCTACTTTGTTTCTTTGTTTCTTTCTTTCTTTTTTCAAGAGTAGGAAAAATTTATGGGGAGAAAAACAGCTTCTGTCTAAGAGAGACTGTAGGGGGACCAGAAAGTGAGTTACCTTTTTCTATTTGTTTATTTGGTACTGGGGATCAAACTCAGGACCTTGTGCTTTTGAGGAAGGCACAGTGCCACTGAGCTAAATCCCCGGCCTTTTCTACTTTCTTAAAGTGAAAGATTATTATACTGATTTATAATTTTTTTCTCCCAGGTTATTATTTGAACCCAGTGCCTTCACACTGAGCTATACCCAGCCCTTTTTAAAATTTTGAGATAGTCTTGCTAAGTTGCCCAGGATTGAATTTGTAATTCTTCTGCCTCAGCCTCTCAGAGTACAGGGATTACAAATGTGTACCACTATACCTGGCCAATTTGGGATCTTTTAAAATTTTTATTCTTTTAATATAAGTATTTATGGCTGTCCATTTACTCATAAGTACTGCTTTAACTGCATTCTGTAAGTTTTGTTATGTCTTGTTGCACTTATTTCAAAGTATTTTGTAATTTCCTTTATTTCTTTGACTTATTGATTATTGAGGATTGTGTTAATTTGTGTTTGTTAATTTGTAATCGTTGTGTTATGTTTGTGAATTTTCCAAACTTCTACCTCCTTTTTTGTTCTAATTTCAACCCATTGTAGCTAAAGAATACACTTTGTGTGATTTATACCTTGTATTTATTTGTTTTGAGATGGGTCTCACTGTGTTGTCCAGGCTGTCTTCCGGCTTGCAGTTCTTGCACCTCAGCCTACCTCCTGGGTAGCTGGGGTTAAGGGGTGAACCCTTTCTCCTGGCCTCGATTTGTATGCTTTCCATACTTTTAGTTTTTATTTTTTGAGACCGGGTCTCACTATGTAGTTCAGGATGGCCTTGAACTCACTATGTAGCCCATGCTTGCCTCAAACTTGCTGTGATCCTCCTGCCTAAGCCTCCTGAGTGCTGGGACTACAGGTGTGCAGCACCACACCCGGCTTGGTACTTTTAATATATGGAGGCTTGCTCTATGGCCCAATTTACAGTCTATCTTGGGGAACAGTGCATATTCTGTTGTTAGGCAGAGTGTTCTAGAAGATTTGGTTTATGGTGTTGTCTAGTTCTTCTATGTCCTTTTAACTTTTTAAAATATTCTAATAGTTCTACCCATTAATAGAAGTAGGATGAAGCCTCTAGTAATTACAGAATTATTTTTTGTCCATCAATTTTTATTTTTGGTACCAGGGATTGAACTTGGGTCCTTGCGCTTGCAAAGCAGGCAGTGGAACCACTGAGCTAAATCCCCGGCCCTTTTGCCCTTCAATTGTGTTAATATTTAAGGATTTTATACTACTCTATGAGAGAGAGAGAGAGAGAGAGAGAGAAAGTATGTATGTGTGTTTGTTTTTGCAATACTGGGGATTGAACCTGGGATCTACTGAGCTATATCACCCTCCTTTTAAAATATATTTTGAGACATGGTCTTTTGTTTTTTGAGACAAGGTCTTCCTATATAGTTCAGACTGGCCTTGAACTTACTTATATGTAGCCTATGCTGTCCTTGAACTCATGGCGATCTTCTACCTCAGCCTCCTGAATGCTGGAATGACAGATGTACACCACTATACCCTTGTGCCTAAAAATGGCTTAATATTCAGAATATATAAAAAGCTTTTATAACTCCATCAAAAAATAATAAGATTTTAAAATGAGCAAAGGAGGGCCACAGGTTTAGCTCAGTGGTTCCGCCGCCTGCCTTGCAAGTGCAAGGTCATGAGTTTGAGCCCCGGTACCAAAAAAAAAGAAAAAAAATGAGCAAAGGAGGCAGACATGGTGCTACATGACTGTAATCCTAGCATTTGGAAGGCTGAGGCAGGAAGATTGTGAGTTGTGTCCCACCTCGGCCACTTTTCAAAACCTGTCTCAAAAAAAAAAATTCTTTTTAAAGGGCTGGGGGATGTACCTCAGTGTAAAGGGTTCAGGTCTCAGAACTGTGAAAAAAGGGAGAAAAGACTTAAATGTTCCTTCAAAGAAGACATCCAAATGACTGACTTGCCATAAGCAATTTACAAGCATCACCCCAGGAATTAAACTTTAAAAAAAGAAAAAAAATGAGGGCTGGGGATTTAGCTCAGTGGTTCCGGTGCCTGCCTTGCGAGTAGAAGGTCCTGAGTTTGATCCCTGGTACCAAAAAAAAAAAAAAAGAAAAGAAAATGAGAAGACACCTCAACAAGATGCAACCTCCTCAAACTTCAGACTCACCAAGGGTGTAAACCTAGGGGCAAATGAGGTAGAACAATCCAAAAACCACCCATCTGGAGTGTCTGAAGTGGCAACAGTGGAAGTAACGAAAGCAGATGAAGAGGCTCTAGAAAAAAACAAAGCAGAAATAATTTCTCAGAGAACTACAGAGATAGTGACCAGAATGAAAGACATGGTTAGTGACCCTAGAGCAGATACAGGTAAAAAAATAGAAGAGCTCAGGAAAATAATAGAAACCATGAATGCCCAGCATAGGAAAGAAGTAGAATCCATGAAACAGATTCAAACAGATTTCCAGAAGATTTAAAATTCCATTGAAAGTGTACACAGCAGAATGAGCCGATGTGAGAACAGAATATCACATATAGAAGACAGGATTGTGGTTATCGATCATGAAAGATTTCTTAAAAATAGCAGGGGACCCAGCAGCTGCTAGATGATGCAAAGAAGAATAAGATTCATCAGAGTTAATGAAAAGGCAGAAGGTAGCACAAATGACATAAAAAAACCTGTTCACAGAAGTAATGGCAGAAAACTTCCCAAACAGGGAAAAAGAGTTTGACATACAGATAAATGAAGCATATAGGACTCTAGTTAGCCCTGATCAAAGAAAACCTTCCCCAAGGCATATAATAGTGAAGATCCCAGAAATTCAACACAAGGAGAAAATATTAAAAGCTGTTAGAAAAAAGAAATCACCTGCAAAGGAAAGCCCATCAGAATCACAGCAGACTTCTCAACACAAACCCTCAAGTCAAGGAGACCTTGGAGTGAAGTATTTCAAGCTGTAAAGGAAAATTTCACAAAACTATCTTTCAAAATTGATGGAGAAATAAGATATTTCCATGACAAAGAACACCTGAGGAAATTCATAAACACCAAACCAGCATTCCCAAGTGCTCTGAAGGATATTCTAGAAAGAGATAACAAGGATTACAACTCCATAAACCACAACAGAATGAATCCACCAGGCAAGGCAAGAAATTAGACAAGAAGGGAAGGGAAAAGGGAAGGAAGGGAGCCAACAATGGGTAAATAACATGGTAGGGTAAGTCAGTACATATCAGTTATAACCATCCATGTTAATGGTCTCAATTCACCAATCAAAAGAAAAAGACTGGCAGAATGGATCAAGAAGCAAGATCCACAATATGCTGCAAACAAGAAACACATTTAATTCAGAAAGGAACTCATAGACTGAAAATCAGGGATGGAAAACAATACTCTATGTGACAGGAACCCAGACATTCTTCTTTTTGCAGACAAAGTGGATTTCAAGCCAAGACTGATTGAGAGAGACAAAGAAAGTCACTACATCCTTGTAAAAGGAACAATCCGAGAGGAAGAGATGACAATCATAAGTATATATGCACCAAATACCAGCACACCCAACTATATAAAAGAAAAAACAGACATGAAAAGTCAAATGAACACTAAAACAGTTGTAATAAGGGACCTCAATACCTCGCTGTCACAGACAGACAGATCAAGTAGACAAAAAAATCAACAATGAAATATTAGAACTGAACCAAAATTTTGAACGAATGGACTTAGTAGATGTCCTCAGAGTGTTCCACCCCATGGTATCAGAATACACATTCTTCTCAGCTGCACCTGGCATGTTCTCCAAAACAGACCACGTACTGGCTCATAGAACATGCTTAAGTAAATGCAAAAGAATTGAAATTATCCCATGCACATTATCAGACCGTAGGGCAGTGAAATTGGAAATCAATGGCAAAAGAAACCAGGAGAACTTCATAAACACATGGAAATTAAACAATGCTCTCCTGAACAACCAATGGGTCACAGATGAAATTAAAGAAAAAATTAGACAATTTCTGTAATTAAGTGATGATGCCAGTACAACCTACCAAAACATACGGGACACAGTGAAAGCAGTCCTACGAGAGAAATTTATAGTGGTGAATACCCATATCAGGAAAACAGAATGGGCTCAAATAAGCAACCTAATGTTGAACCTCAAGGTTCTAGAAAAAGAACAAGTCAAGCCCAAAGCTCGTACAAAGGAGAGAATTATCAAGATCAGAGCAGAAATTAATGCAGTGGAGACTAAGAAAACAATGCAAAGAATCAATGAATTGAAGAGTTGAAAAATTAAAATTGACGAATTCTTAGCCAACCTTAAAAAAAAGTAAAGACTCAAATCCATGCAATTAAGAATGAAAAGGGACGCCGTCTGCTGCACAAGTGCAAGGACCCGAGTTCGATCCCTGGTACAAAAAAAAAAAAGAATGAAAAGGGTGAAATCACAACAGATCCTGCAGAAATCCAGAAGATCATCAATACCTACTTTGAGAACCTATATTCTAATAAGGAAAACACAGAAATGGACAATTCCTAGATATATATGAATTACCAAAACTGAATCAAGAAGATACAAAAACTCTAAATAAACCACTATCAGGCAATGAAATTGAAGATGTAATTAAAAACCTACCAGTGAGGTCGGGGATGTAGCTCAGTGGTGCTGCTGCCGCCTTCCTCGAAAGTGCAAGGTCCAGAGTTCGATCCCCGGTACCAACCCCCCCCCCCAAACCTACCAACAACAACAACAAAAAGCCCAGGCCCTGAGCATTCACTGCTGAATTTTACAAGAAAGTTAGAGGAGACTTGATGCTGCTATTTGTCAAACTCTTTAATGAAATTGAAAGGGAAACAGTACTCCCAAATTCATTTCTGGAAGCAAGGATTACCCTGATACCAAAGCCAGAGAAGGATCCAACCAAAAAAGAGAACTATAGGCCAATCTCCCTAATGAACATAGATGCAAAAATCCTCAATAAGACACCAGCAAACAATACAACAAATCATCAAGGAAAAAAACCCCCAAATCATCAAGAAGGTTATACACCTTAACCAAGGAGGATTTATCCCAGGAATGCAGGCATGCTTCAACTTACGCAAACCAATAAATGTAATACACTGTATTAACAGAGCCAAAGACAAAAACCATATGATCCTCTTAATAGATGCAGAAAAGGAGTTTGACATTGTCCAACACCCATTCATGACAAAAACCTTACAGAAAATTGGAATGGATGGTCTTTATCTCAATCTGATAAAAGCCATCTATGACAAACCAATAGCCAACATCATGCTAAATGGATAAAAATTGAAAGCTTTCACTCTAAAATCAAGAACAAGACATGGATGTTCACTGTCACCACTCTTATTCAATATAGTTCTGGAAACATTAGCCAGAGTGATTAGACAAGAGAAAGAAATAAAAGGAATAAGAATAGGAAAGGAAGAGTTAAAGTATCATTATTTGCGGATGACATGATGCTCTACATAGAAGACCCCAAAAACTCCACCAAAAGACTTCTAGATTTAATAACCAAGTTCAGTAGTGTAGCTGGATACAAAGTCAACACTCAAAAATCAGTGGCCTTGGGCCGGGGATTTAGCTCAGTGGTTCCACCACCTGCCTTGAAAGCTAAGGACCCAAGTTCATTCCCCGGTACCAAAAAAACCCAAAAAACAAACAAAAAAAATCAGTAGCCTTCCTGTACACGAATAACAAACTCATTGAGAGAGAAATTAGGGAAATTACACCTTTCACAATAGCATCAAAAAAAAAAAGAAATACCTGGGAATCCATCTAACAAAGGAAGTACAAGACCTCTACCCTGAAAACTATAGTATGCTGAAAAAGGAGATCGAAAAAGATGTCAGAAAATGGAAAGATATTCCTTGTTCTTGGGTAGGAAGAACTAATATAGTGAAAATGGGCGTACTTCCAAAATTCTTACACAGATTTAATGTAATCCCCATCAAAATTCTAATAGTGTATCTCACAGAATTAGAAAAAACAATCCTAAAATTCATTTGGAACCAGAAGAGACGTAGAATAGCAAAGACAATTCTGGGCAACAAAGGTAAGCCAGGGGGCATCACAATTTCTAACTTGAAATTACACAAAGCTACTGTGATAAAAACAGCATGGTAGTGGCAAAACAAAAACAAAAACAGACCTGAGGATCAGTGGATTATATTGGAAGATGCAGAAACAACTCCAGACATACTCAAGCACCTTATCTTTGACTAAAGAGCCAACCACCTTCACAGGAAGAAAGATAACCTCTTTAATAAATGGTGCTGGTAAACTGGCTTTCCACTTGCCAAAGATTTAAACTAGACCCATGGGTCGGGGATTTAGCTCAGTGGTTCCGCCACCTGCCTCACAAGCCCAGGGTCCCAAGTTTGATCCACGGTACCAAAAAAATACAACCTAGACCCATGTCTTTCACTATGCATTAACCTAAAATTGAAATGGATCAAAGATCTAAATACTAAAACAGAAACACTTAATCAGTAGAACTCTTGAAGACATTGGTGTAAGCAAAGAATATGATCAAAACCTCAGTCGCACAGGAACTATCAGAAAGAATCAGCAAATGGAATCTCACCTTATTAAAAAGCTGTTGCAAATCAAGAGAAACCACCAACAGAGTGAAAAAACAACCCACAGTGAGAAAAAATTTTGGCAGCTGTTCCTCAAAGGGCTAATAGCTAGAATATATAAAGAACTCAAAAAATCAGACCTTCTGATTTTTTTTTTTTTTTGTACGGGGGATTGAACTCAGTACCTTAAGCTCTCGAGGCAGGCGGCGGCACCACTGAGCTAAATCCCTGGCCCTGAAGATGTGATCTTTTAATACGATGGGGTACTACTGTGCCATAAAAGTGGATGAGCTTCAGATATTTATAGCTAAATAAACCTTGAGACCATACTCTGAAGTGAAATAAATTGAACACATGTGTTTAAGTACTGCATTGTTTCTCTAGTGTGAGAAACCGAAAGTGGAAATAAGGACTAAAATATACAATAGACATTGGGAAATTGGAAGAAAATGTTCAAATGAGAAGGAGAAGAAGGGAGTGGGGGGGGAGGAAAGAAGGGACGAGAGAAAATCGAAGGAAAAAATTAAATCAAAGCTTTTGTATATAAGAGGGGTGGGTGGGGGAAAAAAAGAAACAGCAAGATATATAATGTACTGGTACAAATTCCCTACGATGAATGTTATAATGTATATCTAAAATGTACCAATAAATGTTTTGCTAAAAATAAAACAAAAAATGGCCAACAAGCTCATGAAAAAATGCTCAGCAGTACTAGTCATTAGGGATAATGTAAATCTAAACCATAGTGGGATACTGAGTCACATTCATTAGGAGGGCCAGTATAAAACAAAAAGCTGAGTGTGGTGGTGCACTCCAGTAATCCCAGCACTTGGAAGGCAGAGTTGTGGTAGAATGTCTGAGTTCGAGGCCAGCCTAGGCTGCATAGTGAGTTCAAGGCAATTACATAATGAGACCTCTCATAAAGAAAACAATGGTGGTGCACTCCTGTAATCCCAGCCCTGGTGAAGCCTAGACAGGAGGTTTTCTTTGAGTTCGAGGCCAGCCTGAACTACAAAACTACTACTTTGTCTCAACACCACCACCACCAAAAAACAAGTGTTGAGACTAGCCTGGGCTACATAGTGAGTTCAAAGCTAGCCTCAATTACATAGTGAGTCCCTGTCTCAAAAAGCTAAATTGGTAGAATGAAAAAGATGAATAAGGAGGACAAGGAATAGGAAAAGAAAAAGAAAGAAAGAATTAAGAAACGTTAGATTATATTTAAGGAAAGAAAGATGATTTTCAAATGAACTACAGAGCTCTTCAGAATTAAAGTGATGCTTTGTATGTTAGCAGCCTTACAAATTTGTTCTCATTTGTCCAATTAGGGAGAGAAACGCATAAATATGTAAATACTGCTTAAATGCTAAACAGTTGTAAGGAACATTTTGTAAGAACAGATATAAATTCACAAGGAAGTTGGGTGAGAACTAAGGAAATTTGAAATTAGAGTTTGAAATCTCCATTTGGATGTAGACTTGAAGTCGAAATTTGAGATGTGCTTAGCTGAATTCATGTTCTCGCCTCTCCAGAAACCCCTCACACGCACAAAACCTCGGTTTGTGCTCTTCATCTCACTAAATGGAGATTCTGTCCCTCAAGTTGCTCGGCTGACACATTTAGGTTCTCCTCTTCCTCCTCCTCTTGCACCACATGTAGTTTGTCGGGACAGTCGATGTGGGCCTGACCACCTCGTCCCCCAGCATGCTCTCCCTGGTGGGAGCCCCCACCTCTCGCTTGACTGCTCCCTGAACTTCTTGGCTTGGTTTCCCAGCTCCTGGGTGTCAGCTCCCTGCAGAGTGCTCTCAGAAGGCCTAGAGTGGCCCTCGTGTCACTCACCTGCTGGTAATGGCTTTGCATGCTTACCACACACCACATGGGCCAGCCACAGCCCTGTCCTCCTCTGTGGTCAGCTTCGCTTCATTGCTGTTCTCTGTGGCCTGGCCTTGGGTTCCAAGCAGTAGCTGTTTTCTCTGTCTGAAGTATTCTTTTCTCCAATACACTACTTAGGATTCACTCTTTGTCTTCTCAGTGATTTGCTTCTCAGTGACTATTTGTTTCTTAAGATAAAGTCTCACTATGTAGTTTAGGCTGGCCTTGAACTCATAATGTATCCCAGGCTGGCCTCAAACTCACAGAGCTCCTCCTGCTTCAGCCTCCTGAGTGCTCAGATTACAGGCATGCACCATCATTCCCACCATTCTCTTGAGTATCTTACCTTAAATTTTATTCTTTCCATTATTTTGAACTACTTCTCTGCTTTAATTTTCTGCATGGCATTTGTCACTTGTCACTTTTTAATTATTTGTACAGTTTAATTACCTGTGTTTGTTTGTCCTTCCCCACTAGAAGATAGATATCACAAAGATAAGTATTAGGAGAGGGACAGTTTTTGTTTTGATCATTACTTTGCCCTGGCACATAGAAAAATGTCTGGCTTACAGTAGATACTCAAAAGCTATTGAATGAATGATCTTTTTTTTTTTTTTTTTTTTGGTACAGGGGATCGAGCTCGGGTCCTTGCACTTGTGAGGCAGGAGGCGAAACCACTGAGCTAAATCCCCAGCCCCTGAATGAATAATCTTGTTAAATATCTTTGTTTCACATTAGTGAATTTGTACAGTTTGAGGAATCTGTGGAATGAGCAGGCCTAGCTCTATAGTCTACTAGCTTTGGTTCCTCTATAGAAGAAGAGCTAACAATACAAAAAATTGTTGAGGCTGAGGATGTAGCTCAGGGTTAGTGTGCTTGCCTAACATGCACAAGGCCTTGCATTCAACTATCAGCACTATCAAAAAAATTGTTCAGATTAAGGGACAAAATATTTTCATTGTATTGTAGCCTAACTGAAGATGTTAATAATGTATGATACACATGCAGAAGATTGAATCCTACCCATCTCTATCTTTATAAATCAAAACCAAAGTGGATCAAAGATCTAAATATTGGGCCAGGGATTTAGCTCAGTGGTTCCACTGCCTGCCCCACAAATGCAAAGACCAGAGTTCAATCCCCGGTACAAAAAAAACCCCTAAATATTAAAATGGAAAGAGTTAATTTCCTGTAAGATAAAATAGGTAAAACTCTTGAAGACCTAGATATGGACAAGGTCTTTCTGAACCCCAGTTAGGTAAGAAATGACATCAAGAATCAACAAATGAAATTATATCAAATTAAAACATCTGCACAGCAAAAGAAGCAACCCCACAGAATGAGAAAAATTAGCTAGACTTGGTGGGCATGCCTGTAGTCCCAGAACTCTGGAGGCTGAGGCAGGAGGATCGCTGCAATTTCGAGACTAGACTGGGCTACATAGCGAGCCCCCCCCAATTGCCAGCTGTTCCTTGGACAAAGGACCAATATCTAGAATATATAAAGAACTCCAAAAAATTAGACCCCTGCCCCAAATTAGGGACTGAAATGAATAGATACTTCTCAGAAGTACAAATGGCCAATAAATACCCGAAAAAATGTTCCACATATCTGGCCATTAGAGAAATACAAATTAAGGCAACACTGAGATTTCATCTTAGGCCAGAAAGAATGGTTACCATTGAGGAATCAAATAGTAAATGGTAGGGCTGGGAATTTAGCTTAGTGGCACTGTGCCTACCTTGCAAGCACAAGGTCTTGAGTTTGATTCTCAGTACCGGAAAAAAAAAAAGGTAAATGGTGATGAGGCTGTGGGGAAGAAGGAATCCTTCTACTTTTTTTTTTTGGTACTGGGGATCGAACTCGGGACCTTGCACTTATGAGGCAGGCAGCAGAACCACTGAGGTAAATCCCCAGCCCCCTTTCACATTGTTGATGGGAATGTAAAGTATGAAAATCAGCATGGAGATTCCTTTAAAAACTTAAAATAGGGAAAAAAAAGCTTAGAATAGAAATTTCATTTGACTCAGCTATTCCCTTTCTAGATATCTTCTGAAAGAGTTAAAAGACATTGTACTACAGTGATACATGCATACTCATGTATATAGCAGCATCTTATAAGAGGCCTGTTGTGTCCATCACCAAATGAATACATAAAGAAATTGTGGTATTTCTACATGGTAGAATAATATTCAGTCATAGAGAAGAATAAATTTGAGTCATGATGTTAAGTGAAATAAATCAGACATATAAATTTAAATATCACATGGTTTCTCTTGTATGAGAAACCCAAAGCATAAATAAATTAAAGAGCAAAATAAGAGATAGATTGGGCCGGGGATTTAGCTCAGTGGTTTTGTCACCTGCTGCACAAGCAAAAGGACCCGAGTTCGATCCCTGGTACCAGAAAAAAAAAAAAAGAGATAGATAATAGAAACAGGAAGATAGATTTTTTTTTTTTTTTTTGTAAATGGGAAGGGGACCGAGAAATGGAGGGACAGGGAGGGGAAGGGCATATAAAATGAGTTGAGGTGTGTTGTGTACATGTACCAACTCCCCATGATGAATGTAATCATTATGTACTGCAAACATGCACTAATCAAAATAAAAGTTAAAAAGTAAATGTAAGATGATATTTGGATAGTGATTAATGGTCCACATAGAAAGTCCTTACAGATTCAACAGAGAATTTACTTTTGCTGTTAAATTGTCTTCTGTTTGGCCATCAGCTCCTTTTCCTGCTTAAATGGTTGTATAACAGTGTTTTAATTGGATGTAACTGGAACCTATCTGGTCTGTTGTGAAAGAGAAATGCTCGACTTGTAGAGAACAAAACTTTAGGTGAAGCTTCAAAAGTGAACTCCAGGTAAACCAAAGGAGGAGCTTTTGTTTTGTTTCTTTTGAGAAAATTAGCAAGACTCTGTCACTGCACAGAACTGGCAGGGCTGGCCCTCCAGTGAGTTTTAAGCCATTTAAAGTGAGATGCAAAAGTACATAAATTATAAATTTAAGTATTAAACTCCTTAAACATCTTCATTGAAGACTTTTGCTTTCTGGTTATTGACTTAGTATTTCTGGTCTTCATTTTGCTGAGCAAAATAAAAAGGCATTATGCTACTTACTGCTGCTGCTGCTTTTTTATGCTGAGCAACAAAGACACAATATGTTCTCTTTTACTTGGTAGCTTTTTAAACATTTAGAGAAAAGTATGTGCTTTCTGATTTTTCTCACTGTTTGTAATTTCCATTAAGTCAGTGGCTAGTCAGAGGATAGAAGCCATGCTGTAATTTGAACAGAGAACTAACTACTAAGGGCTCAAGAAGACTGTAAAGAGTTTAGGAGTCCTGAGGATGGTAGTGCATGGCTGTACTCTCAGCTACGTAGCAGGCTGAGGGGCAAGAGAATTACAAGTTCGAGGCCAGTCCGGACAATTTAATGAGACTCTGTCTCACAAAAACAAAAATAAGGTGTAGTGCAGCACTCCCTGGGTTCAACCCCCAGTACCACAAGAATAGAAAACAAATAGAAGAATGATGGAAAGGAAACAGACACTCCCCCAGACTGGGAAGAAATTCCCAAGGAAAGAACACATTTGAAAGAGTGCTGTCCTCCACAGCCGGGTTTGTATCTTGGAGGTGTCTGCTGGGTGATGAAGATGTGGGCTGTGTTGTGCAGGCTAACAGGGAGCTGAGGTGGGATGCGCTGGCACAGTGTGCCAGGGAAGATGCCCAGAGGAGTGCCCAGGAGCACTGACTGCTCTTCACACTGGATGAGCATCCTTCAAACAGGAAAATAGAGAAAGCACACTGGCCCAGGAAGATACGCCCCTGCCTCAGTGCCCTCTATTCAGCTTAACCTCATGCCAGTTCCAGAGGAGAAATGTTATGAGTCCAACTCAGGGATTACAAATACGGTGATCAAGAGTATATTTGGAGCTGAGGGGCCAGGCATTAATTACTACCACAGTCTGTCATTTGGTTACTTAGCTCTATCTGTTCTTTTCTAGACACATTTGAACTCCCATGTAACAGTGAAAGTGCTGTTATATTTCTATAAAATCCAGTTATCTGTGATGAAAGTCACAGTTGAGATCTCAGTGATTGATGATACTGTGACATCTCTGATAGCAAGATGACACTACAGCTGGGGATTTATGACTCTTGTGCAGTCTTTCTCCCAGATCAAACCTTAGCTAAAGATAACACAAGTGGCTTGTTAACTAGGACCTGTCCTTCACAAGAGTGCATCATTCCTCCCTTTTACAAGCCTGGCTCAGTAGTGCCTTAGTCCTGGTATTCCTTATATCTGCCTTTTTGCCCCCACAATGTTGTGTAAACAATAAATAGTGTGGAGCTCATGGACTTAGCCAAGAAGAGCTAAGATCAAGTCCTCCCCCCACCCCCGTTAAAAAAACAATTTGTTCTTTGTCTTTGTCTATTGTTCTTTCATCCTGTGCTGTGCTCTATTGGGTGTTGGGCAGCCCCCAATACTCTGGCATCAAGACATGTGAATTATAGTCCCATCGTGAATGTGTTAATCCCATGGGCACGAACTCGTTTTTGCACTTCTTTGCTGTGAAAGGACAACCTTGAGAGGCAAAGCTGTGTGGAGTATCATGATGGAAGAGCTGGGATTCTGTATTCTATGAGTAGTGGTGCTGACAGAAGAATTATAAGGCAGAAAAGGCAAATCTGTATACAGAAGACATTTTATTCTGTCTGATAAGGACAAATCTTTGTTCCTCTCCCACACCCAGCCCCACCCCTATGATGGAAGACTTGCACTATCATCAACTCTCCCAGGGAATGGTCTCATTGTTGGTCTGTGGTGTTGACGGATTTGGCAGAAGCTTTAGCCAGGTCAGCTTTGTTTAGGGGAAGACAATGTTATTACAACCATGTATTGCCTCTGTGGCCACCTTTTCATGGGTTTTTATTTTTATTTGTATTGCATGGGTCACTTTACTGGCTGGGAAAAGAGTTCAATAGCTATAGAGTATGTCATTTTGTCAACCTGATTATTGAGAGCCTCATCTACAATACCCTTTAACAATGACTTGGGACACAAATATCTTCACAGTCTGTACCATTCAAGAGTTTTATTTACCCATCTTTCCCACAGATTTCTGTGTCACTGTTTATTCAAGCATCTAACAAGCCAGCACAATGATGATTCGTAATTGCTAAGGAAGCTTGTATAGTCAGTGTTGCTGACCATGTCTCACTGCAGACAGGAAGCCAAAGGTACTGCTCGGAATTCTGTCCTCTGAGAGGATTTTCCTTCACCTCTGTCCTCAGTAAACTGGAGTGTTGCAGTTTTCGAAGGCCAGACTTGAGTCTTTCCCTTGCATGGTCGCCTGGTCAAATGGCACTTTCTGGAGCTTCCTAGCAGTATTGATGGAGAGGGGGCAGAACAATAGAAGTCAGTAGTGAAGGAGTTTGAGCTACCTGCCACGATTCATGTCTCTGAGCCTGCTGCACTTTGGCCTCTTGCTGTTTCCAGTTGAGAGTAGGTATTTGGATAACATCCAGTTTGTGTACGAAGCCTTTATCACAGTCACATCATGTATGTTGCATGGCTAGGCATTTGTTCTCTGCCAAGAACAGCAGCAAGCCTGAAGCAAATTTTCAAAAGGTCAATAGTTTTCTTCAAAGGGCATCAGTTTCTCCAAAATTCTGTGACTCTAGGCTGTGATTCTTTTACTCTTGCTTGCTAGAGGCTGTACTCAGCATTCCTTCTTGCTGTGGACATTTCAGGTGTCATTGATCTGCTGGATCCTAAGGGCCAAGTGGCAAAGCAGCTTGAACTGCAGCCTGCATTTGCTACAGCCTTTTCTTGTTTGAGGCCCTCTGTAAACTATCAGTCTGTAAGCCACCTGTAAACGGGTTAAAGAATATGCAAATGTGTATACATTGTCTCCAAAATCCGGAAAGACCTACTCAGGACTTTGTGCCTCATTTTTCGTTGTTACTCATGTAACAATGAGTTGCAAGAACTTTCTTTTTTTAAATTTTTAAATTAATTTATTTTTACCAGGGATCAAATTTAGGACCTTGCACTTGCCAGGCAGGCACGGCGCTGCTGAGCTACATTTCACACGCTCCAGACTTTGAATCCTTAGACATTTGATTAATATGAAGAATCCCTGAATTTTTATTTGTTACTCTTCGTCAAACCCAATTAGCACAATGTTGACATATTGGATTAGTTTGACTTTTTTTTAATGTCACAGCGTTCAGGATCCCTGTGGGATACATTATGATGGAAGAATTGATGGCACTCTTAGGCAAATCATAGGCAGGTATAAACAAAGTGTTTCTGGTGGTACTTGGAAACTGGTATAGGAACAAAAGCTAGTCAAGTTAATAGCAATGTAGCAAGTGTGCTGGGACCCATGCTGATTTCCTCCAGTAAAGATGCAGCATCTTGGGGCCTCAGGAATAACTGGAATCCCTGCCTGATTCAGTTTATGATAGCCCATAGTCATTCACCAAGATGCATCTCACTTCTGCACGGGCAAAGCTGGTGAGTTCAGTGGGGATGGGCTAGGTATCCTCACTGCTGTTCTTTCAGATCTTTGATGGTGGCATTAATCACTTTAATTTTCTTACTGGTGCAGTATATCTTAGTAGGGATGGGAAGTTCAAGGGGCTTCTTCTTAGCCCTTCCTTTTATAATGACTCTTAATGCCGTAGTTACTTTTCTTGTTGTTGAGACAAAATACCTGACACCCAAAGTTAAAGGAGGAAAGGTTTATTTGCCTCACAGTTTGTAAAGGTTTCAGTTTATAGTTGGCTTGCTGCAAGGCAGGGTGGCATGCCAGAGGGGCATTGCAGAGGAGAAACAATTCATGGCAGGCAGAAGGCAGCAAGCAGCAAGTGATGTCCCTTATATCCTATCTAGGTGGGTAGCACTCACACCCAGGGCGGGGCAGCCTTAATCCTAGCATTGCACCATAATCAGTCCCAGCATCACTTCCTTGATCCTAGCATCACACACTCTAGACCCAGCCACCTCTGAAAAGCTCCACAGTGTGATGATCTGAGGGTTTGGGAGGACATCTAGATAAAAGCCATAACATTTACCATTTGGGTCAGACAAGCAATTTGAAAGTTCTGCCAGTAGCCAAATATGTCTATTCTAATTAGTTCAGGGACTGAAGAAACAACTGCAAAGTAGGTCCATTGCACACTGGGTGCCCTGTGAGTTGGATTCGAGCTTAGCATTCCATCTGTTACCTAACCCCACTGTAAGCCTTCATTTAACTAGTGGGTCATGGTGGGATTTTGTATCCCCAGGAATTGTTAATCTCTGAGAAGTGACCCCTTCTGACTCCTTTTCTCTAATCCACAGTTGCCCTAATAAGTAGCCTTCAAGGAGGCATGGATGAGATACCTGTAGCGTGCATTTGTGGAAACACTGTGGTCTTATGGATTGAGGGGATATAGGTTGACTTGGGTCTGGAGACTGGAAAGAGGTCTTGATTTTCAAGTCAGGTTTTTACTTTGAGAGTTGGGGGCTTTGTTCGTTTTTGTTTTCCAGTTATACAGATTGACCAGATTTTTAGTAAGGCTGCCTCTGGAACAGTGATCAATTAATAGTTCCAAAGTTCCAGGTGGGCCAAGGAGCTGGGTCTGGTGGTGCACGGCTGTAATCCCAGCACTTGGGAGCAGAGGCAGGAGGATTAACATGAGTTTCAAGGCCAGCCTGAACTGTATAGTAAGACCCTGTCTCAAAAGCAAAACAAATAAACAAAACCAGGTGGGCCAAGGCGTTCTGATTTCTGGTACAACCCTACCATCTGTATAGCAGATGTTTCTGCCTTGTCTTTGATGACTAAGTGCTGCCCCTTGGACTCTGCTATTCCAGCATCCCATCATCCCTGTGAAATCAGGGAGCTCACTCGAGTGGTGGTGTCCTCCATGGTAATGTGGGAGGTTGTGACAGTTGCCAGTCCCAGTCGAGAGGAACAGATCCACATTACACGAGAGAACAGCCACAGAGCTTTTGAAAGAGGAGTGGCTCCCTCACTACAGCGTTTCCCAAAGCCTGAGTGAAAGGAGTGTCTTCTGAGCCCTCCTAACCAGCACAGTTCACATGTGAAAAGTCTGTGCCGACACCTGGCCTCCCTAAGCCTTTGGAGCCCTTCTCGGCACCTTGCCAGGAGAGCCTTGGCATCCCTGCCTCACTAAACACCACTCACCCCAGATTTCGTTGGCCAGCTGAACATTCTGTCAGAGCCACCTCCAGCCGCATGAGGTAGCAGATTCAATCCAGGATCTCTAGTAAGGGCACCCGTGTCCACGTAGTGTCACACCAGCATCCATGGGATCTGCTGCCTTATGTGCTGTCAGGGTTCCAGCACTGCATTGTTACTTGTGTCTTGATTTTCTTGGTGTGCAAGGGGATGGGATCAGGTTGATTGTCAGCCTGGCTCATGTGGTGCCCTCACCAGTGAGTTGACTGCTGATGTCCTAGCAGAACGCGCTGGTAGGAAGGTGGGGCCCAGATGGAGGCGGGTCACTGGGGGTCCCTTTGGGGCCAGATCTCTCTTTGGCCACGGTGAAGTGAGTCGCTTTGCTTTACCACGTCCAGGGTGTGGATATTAATATTAATTTCCTTCTTTGTGTTTAGGGTTTCAGTAATCATCCATAATGAGAATATTAAATGTGCTTGAATAATTTACCCTCCTTAGAGAGTGGTGTTTCGTCTTTCTTTAGAGCTAGAAGGTCAGCCAGCCATAATTGTCTGGAATAAATTGGTCAAATGAATAGAAGCCATTGAATATGGGATATGGAGAAGAATGCAGTTCATTGTTCACATGTGATTTCTACCCTGGTTGAATTTTAATTATGGCTATTTGTAATTTTCCTGTCTTTAACCCGAAGGTTTGTTAACATCTACTATAATTTCAATACTTTCATGTTCTGTATGTAACTTGTTTAAGCATAGTGGTGAGTGCCTATAATCCTAGGAGGCTGAGTCAGGATGGTTGTAAGTTCAAAGCCAGACTGGACCACATAGTGAAACCTTGTCTCAAAAAACAGAAACAAACAGTATATATAAATGGGGTTCATTATGAGTTTTTGACAGAAAGGAAATATTTTAATTCCTACTGTGACTGCACCAAGAGCCTAGTTCCGTATTTCTCTGAGTAAAGTAGCTGTATGTCACGTCATAAATATGACAGTCCTGATTTACTGTGTCTGTTGTCCTGACCTAATTATTAATGGTTGCTCCCTTTTTCTTATGTGTCTTGGTCTACTCTGACCAGACAGATTTGAGTCTTTGAATGAGCAGTTTAGTTTATTGTAAATTTCTATTGTGTAATAGTTCTGTATGTTTAGAAAATGTAAATTATACACTGATTATAATAGTTTATATTCAGCAAAAATATGTGAATAAAATTCAGTGGAGCAAAGATGTTACAAAAATAGAATCTTAATTTTCAAGTTGTATCTATAAGAAAACCCTACCAGCCAATATTTTTGTCTCCAAGTGAATTTTCCTTGTCTGAATTACAACACTCAGCAGCCATTTCCTGGACACTAGCTGGGTGTCAGGTGAGATTGGTAGGCTGGGGACACAGCTGAAAGGCACAGTCCTCCTTAGGGGGCTGAGCACAGAGTGTCTGTGTAGGCTGCTGTGAGAACATGGAGGGATGGCTCCACAGGCCTAAGAGGGCTTGTGCTTGAAGTATTTCCTACAGGGGTGACCCCCAAAAGATGAGTAGGCTGGAGCAGCTCAATAGTGTGAAAGAAGCTAAGGCCAGTACTGTAGGTGAAAGCAGCAGCTTATGTAAAAGAAGAGAGGACTAGCACACCTGTAATTCCAGCACTTGAGAGGCTGAGGCAGGACGATTGCTCTGAGTTCGAGGCTAGCTTGGGCTACATAGTCAGTTCAAGGCCAGGCTGAACTACATAGTGCTACAGGTGCAAATTCCCTACAATGAGTGTTATCATTATATACTATCATTTTATATATATAGTATTTTATATATAATGAAGAAAACATGAAAAACCTACATAATGAGACCCTGTCTCAAAAAAAATGAAGAAGGAGAAGGAAAAGGAGAAAGGAGCAGCGGTAGCAGAAGAGGAAGAAGTGGGGGAGGAGGAGGAGGAAAGAAGAAGAAGAGGAAGAAAGAAGAAGATCTGTTTTACACATATAAGTAGTCAGGAGGAGGAGTATTTTGGTAGTTTTTTTGAGGGAGGTAACTGGATATTTTTTGCATTGACATCAAAACTTGACAATGAGGGTTGATCCCTGGTACCAAAAAAAAAAAAACCAAAAAAACTTGACAATGAGGGCTGGGGATTTAGCTCAGTGGTGCCACCTGCCTCGAAAGTGCAAGGTCCTGAGTTCGATCTCCAGTACCAAAAACAAAAAACACTTGACAAATGATAGTTTCTTACAGGTTCTTTGCAGTGTAGAATCTGAAACCAAATCACTAGCTTTTTATATTGTTAGGGTCTCTTGGTCTCTCTCACACTTGAAAGGGATATTTTCTGGTAGAATTAGTTTGACTTTGATACATAGATATGCTGTTCAGTACTTCAGACATTTAGACCCTTCCTTTTCTTATTAAGGCCTTCAGTTTCATGGAAAGAGGAACTAGCTACTTTTCTTCCTCCTTCTACTTTAACAGGAGAACTAAGGTATTTAGGATGGACTAATTGTTGTGTGTTATGTTATTGTTTCTTGTTTCAAATTTCATTTTTCACTTTTTTACTGAATTAGACTCTCTGACTAGATTGCATTTATGCATTTTTTTTTTTTTTTTTTTTATCTTTTGGTACCGGGGATCAAACTCAGGTCCTTGCAGTTGCGCAGCAGGCGACGAAACCACTGAGCTAAATCCCCAGCCCTGCATTTGTTTTTTTAAAGCCCACATTGCCTGCCTTACCTGTGGAGTTTTAAGAAGGAAATCTAGGTCAGCAGCATTGAGCGAAGGCGTGGACAGGAGCTTGTATCAATTAATGGTGCTTGATGCAGCTTTGGAAAGTGCAAACGGCATACCCCACGTTCCTGCTCCAGAGGCATGAGGAAAACACATCTGCTTCTCCGATTAAAACCCTAATTCCTGGGCCGGTGATTTAGCTCAGTGGTTCTGGTGCCTGCCACGCAAGTGCAAGGTCCCAAGTTCGATCCCTGGTACCAAAAAAACAAAAACCCTAATTCCTTACCAAAGTATAAGAGGAATGAGGGGCCAGCATGTGCAGGTCTGAGGAATGTCTTATGAAAAGCTTTTGTGCTCTTGAGCCCTAGACAGGTTGTCTTTATTAGCTTTAGAAACAGAAGAGAGGTGTGCCTTTCCTATATAGGACGTGATTAGAAGATTACTGAATATTCCTTTGTTATAGTGATTGTAGAACTGAACAGTTTTCCTTAGAGACCTGTACTGAGACCAAGAAAAATAAAAGGTCTCTCAAGGCTGGGTCTGATGGTGCATACCTCTAATCCCAGCACTCCAGAGGC
Organism: Heterocephalus glaber; assembly: GCF_053883595.1. Lineage (NCBI taxonomy): Eukaryota > Metazoa > Chordata > Mammalia > Rodentia > Bathyergidae > Heterocephalus > Heterocephalus glaber. The sequence goes on from NW_028258324.1 coordinate 71,755,362, forward strand.
TGAGGCAGGAGGATTGCCACAAGTTTGAAGCCAGCATGGACTACATACGGAGTTCAGGACCAGCTAGAACTACAAACTGAGACCCTGTGTCAAAAAACAACACACAGGGCCCGGGGATTTAGCTCAGTGGTTCTGGCATCTGCCTCCCAAGCGCAAGGACCCGAGTTTGATCCCCGGTTCCAAAACAACAACAACAACAACAACACACATCAGCGGCACCATACCTGCTAAAAACACACACACTGCTGAGAAACACACGAGAGAAAGGAAAGAAAGAAAGAAAAGAAAGAAATGGGGGAGGGGAAGGGAGAGGGAAGGAAGGAAGGAAGGAAGAAGGGAAGGGAAGGGAGAGGAGGGGAGGGCAGGGCAGGGCAGAGGAGCTAGGTCTGTCTGGCTGTCCTGACTGCACAGTTAGCGTGTGCCAAAGCCAGGGACAAGGAACTCAATTATCTCTGCTGGTGCCCAACCCTATGCTTGTTTGACTGCTCTCCTTCCTTCCTCTCTCTCTCTCTCTCTCTCTCTCCTTTTGTTGTTTAAACTCTGCTGTAGATTTATTAGACTATTTAATAATAATAGAGGGAAAAAAACCCCTGTGTTTGTGAAGGTAACCAAAGGCTTCAAGAATGTTGTTTAATCAGTTGCAGACTGATTCCTGGCTTCAACTTCTGATCACCACAAGCATCTCTTTTCTGCTATAATTGGGTTGGTTTTTTTTTGGTACCGGAGATCAAACTTGGGTCCTAGCGCTTGTGCAGCAGGTGGTGAAACCACTGAGTTAAATCCCTGGACCTCTGCTATAATTGTTTAGTTAATTTCTCTGTAATAATCTAGAGGGGGGTGCATTATTACATTTGTTTTTTTGTTTGATTTTTGAGCCAGAGTCTTGCTGTGTAGTTCAGGCTCTGTGATGTAGACTGTCCTCGAACTCTTGAAAATCTTCTTGTTTCAGCATCCAGAGTGCTGGGATTACAGGTGTGTACCACCATTCCCAGCTTGCTGCAGTTCTTAAATCATAAAGGTGCAAATGTAATAATATACTTCCTTCTAGGTTATTACAGAGAAATTAACTAGAAAGTTGTAAGAGAAAAGCAATGTGTCTGGTGCTCTGAAGTTGAAGCCAGGAATCAGTCTGTAATGATGAGTTAAGTGTCAGATTGTTTCTGTAGTGTTTGTTGAAAAAACTTTCCTTTTTCTGTTGAATTTTATTGACGTCTTTGCTGAAAGCCAACTGACTATAACTGTGTAGGATTATTTCTGAACTTTGTTCTATTTCTTTAAGTGTGTGGTCAGTACTACAATAAGTCAGTGCACTTATAGTAACTTTTGAGATCAGGTAATGTAATTCCTTTACCTTTGTTTTTCTTAAAAATGTTTTTTGACTTTTCTGGGTATTTAAAGTTTCCTTATGAATTATGGAATGAGCTTGGTATCTTTTTAAAATTCTGCTGGGATTTTATTTTATTTTATTTATTTTTTGGTACTGGGGATCGAACTCGGGACCTTGCACTTGTAAGGCAGGTGGTAGAACCACTGAGCTACATCCCCAGCCCAATCTGTAGTGTTTTTAATCTTAATTAGGACCTTATGCTTCCAGTAATTTATTTTTTTCTATCTGTAAAGTTTTTAAAAGTTTTCTTGAAAGGCATTTGCTAGATTGGATTATGTTATATTGAACTAGCTGTGACATTTTATAGAAAACAGTACTGTCTAACTTGTCTTGCATCTGTGTCTTAAGGGTATCCAGCCGGATTCCTGGATGAGACGATGACCTTCCAAGAATATCAGAACAGCCAGAACTGGCCAGAAGATGCAGACTTTTGTTTCCAGCCTGGGGAAGTGGTAAACCCAATCCAGACTGGTAAGTGTGGGCCTGTGTGCCTGCTAAATAATTGTGTGCATGATATGTATACCAGAAAGATATTCAGATAAAACATTTTGGCCTAGGGCCAGGGATGTAGCTCAGTGGTTCCACTGCCTGTCTCACAAGCACAAGGTCCCGAGTTTAATCCCTGGTACCAAAAAGAAACAAAACAAAAAAAAACATTTTAGCCTAAATGCAGCTCAGAAATTACACCCAAAATGTCATTATTCCTCCTGAGCTTCTGGTTGGCCCTTTATCTCCTCGTTTTTTTTTTTTTGGTACCAGGGATCAAACTCGGGACCTTGCGCTTTCGAAGCAGGCAGCGGCACCTCTGAGCTAAATCCCCACCCCTATCTCCTTTTTATCCTTTCTTCTGAGGCACTTAATGCTCTGCAGGTCTCTCCTTTTCAAAATCTGTTTCTAATAAAGTATTTGAAATTCATGTGTTCAAAACTAAAAGATCAGGCTGGGGATTTAGCTCAGTGGTTTCACCGCCTGCTGCGCAAGCGCAAGGACCAGAGTTCAATCCCCGATACCAAAAAAAAAAAAAACCCAAAAAACTAAAAGATCAATAATGTCTTAGAACCTGTTTTTATTGTTGTTATTGTTTGTTTTTTATTTTGGGGTTTTTTTTTAATTTTATTTTTCTTTCTTTTTTTTTTTTTTTGGTACCAGGGATCAAACTTGGGACCTTGCACTTGTGAGGCAGGTGCTGGAACCACTGAGCTAAATCCCTGGCCCTTGTTTTTGGTTTTGGTACCAGGGATTGAACTCAGGTCCTTGGGTTTGCAAGGCAGGAGGCAGAACCACTAAACTAAATCCCTGGCCATTGTTTTTGTTTTTGAGACAGGGTCTTACTATGTAGTTCAGCCTGGCCTTGAACTCAGTGTGTAGCCCAGGTGGTCCTTGAATTCATGGTAACCCTCCTGGCTCAGACTGCCAAGTGCTGGGATTACAGGTGGGCACCACCATGTCTGGCTATCAGAACCTCAATTATTCAAGAAGGAATTATTACAGCAATAATCGTGCCATTTGTTGACTGTTTTGTGCCAAGCATGATGCCAGCCTCTAAATGGATCTTATGTGCCAAACATATTATTATTCTCACGTGACAGAAAACTAACTCAATTTCTATAAAATTCAAACAAAAAATTTATATTAAAAAGCATAGCTGGGGTTGGGGATTTAACTCAGTGGTCTTGCCACCTGCTGTGCAAGCACAAGGACCCAAGTTTGATCCCTAGTACCAAAAAAAAAAAAAAAAAAAAAAAAAGCATAGCTGAGCCAAGTGTGGTGTGCATGCCTGTAATCCCAGCACTGGGGAGGCTGATGCAGGAGGATTACCGTGAATTCAAGGCCAGCCTGAACAGACCCTACTCAAAAAAAAGCATATCTGTAGTTGCTCCGAGCTCGAGATAGCAGGAGGAATGAACCATAAAAGGGCTTCCCAGGAGCAGCATTGCTCCCCTCTCACATGTCAGTTGGCCACTTTGAGAGCTCCAGTTGTTTCCATGCATATAGGGCTTCCTTTGGCCCATCTAATTTCTTTTTTTTTTGGTACTGGGGATTGAACTTGGAACCTTGCACTTGCGAGGCAGGCAATGGAACCAGTGAGCTAAATCCCTGGCCCCTGGCCCATCTAACTTCTAGTGGGCTCTTAGTTGGTTTCAAGTATCCTAGTGCCTGGTGTTCTGTACTGTTGTCCAATATTGGCTTTCTTAAATACACAGTAAGTTTTTAAAAGTGTTTCATTGAGATACAATTCATACATTGAACAGTTCATCCATTTGAAGTATATAGTTCAGTGAAATATCGTATATTCACAGATATACAGCACTCACCAGAATAAATTTTAGAATACTTTCCTCACCATAGTAGTAAATTCTGTATCCTTGAGATAGTACCCTCTAGCTCTAACCACTCCAGTCCTAAGCAACCACCGATCACCTATTTGTTTGTGTACATTAGCTTCTATAAATTGAGTCATGTAATATGTGGTCCTTAGTGACTGGCTCCCCATCCCCCCACCCCCCCCATACTGGAGATTGAACTTAGGACCTTGTGCTTTCGAGGCAGGCACGGTACCACTGAGCTAAATGCCCGGCCCTGCGACTGGCATTTTTTTTTTTTTTTTTTTAACTTAGGATGTTTTCAACGCTCATGCATTTTGTGGTGGATATCAACACTTCATTTCTTTTCCTTTAATATTCCAGTATGGGTGTATCATCGGCTGATGGACATTGGGGTTTCTGTTTTTCAGCTATTAGGAACAATGCTGTTACAAACATTTGCATACAAATTTTCATCTGGATATGTATTTTCATTTCTCTGGGGAGGATACCGAAATTGAAAGTCCTGATCATATAGTAACTATATGCTTAATTATTTGAGAAATTACCAAGCCATTTTTCAAAACAACTGCATCTTTTTTTCTGTTTTTTTTTTTTTTTTTTTGGTACCGGGGATCGAACTTGGGTCTTTGTGCTTGTGAGGCAGGCAGTAAAACCACTGAGCTAAATCCCCAGCCCCACAACTGCATCATTTTATATCAGTCATTCTTCCACATTCTCGCCAATATTGTGTTCCCTTTCAAAAAAGTTATAGCCAGCTGGGGATTTAGCTCAGTGGTTCTACTGCCTGCCTCGCAAGCGCAAGGACCCGAGTTCCATCCCCGGAACCAAAAAAAAAAAAGTTATAGCCAGTGCATTGTGCATCTTGTAGTTTTGATTTGCATTTTTATAATGACTAATGATGTTGAATTTGTTTTCATCTTTTCAGGTGCCTATTGGCCATTTGTCTGTATTTCTTAGAAAAATATGTATCAAGGCCCTTTGCTCATTTTCCATTTTGTTTGTGTTTCTGTTACTGTACTATGAGTTCTTTGCATATTCTGCAAACGAGGCGCTTAACAGATTTGTGATTTGCAAACATTTTCTCCACTCTTCTGGGTAGTGTCCTTTGATGCATAAGTTTTTATTTTGATAAGGTTCGATTTATCTATATTTTCTTTTGTTGCTTGTGTTTTTTGGTATTCATATTTATGAATTTGTTGCCAAAACTAAATTCATAAAGATTTATCCCAATGTTTTGTTTTAGTTCTTACATTTGGTTCTTTGGTCCATTTTGAGCATATTTTTAATATATAATGAGAGGTATTACAGCCAGCACTTGGGAGGCTGAGACAAGAGTATTCCTGTGAGTTCAAGGCCAGCCTGGGATACATGGTGAATTCAAGGCCAGCCTGTACTGCATAACTGCATAGCAAGATCCTGTTTCAAAAAACCAAACAAAAATAGAAACCCCAAAATATTCAAAGAAGAAAAATTGCATCTTTACTGAGCATGCAAAGACATCTATTTCTTAAAATAAAAGACATGTATTTCTTATTATTTTCTGAATGATACATTTTTTTTTTTCTGGTACCAGGGATGGAATACTGGTCCTTCTGCTTGCAAGGCAGGAGGCAGAACCACTGAGCTACATCCCCGGCCCTAAATGATACATTATTAACAAGTATTCTAACTAATATTTAGTAACAACTATCTCCATAGCATTTTCATGACCTAAGGTATTATAAGTAGTCTAGAGATGATTTAAGGTATACACAGGATGCATATAGGTTTTATGCAAATTTTTTGCCATTTTATGCAATGGACTTGTCCATCCTTGGATTTTGGTATACGTGTGGTGGTTGGGGTATCACCAATCTCCTGTGCATACCAAGGGACAACTGTAGTACACAGGCATGATTGCTGTTAACTTTTTGGTAAGTTTTGCAATTGGGAAGTCTGAGTCTACTTGTTTTTTTCTGAGATTATTTTGGTTTTGGTTTTTTATTTTCTTTTTCTAGATTGGGGTTTCTCTATATAGTTTAGGCTAGCCTTGAACTCATGGCAATCCTTCTGCCTCTGCCTCCAGAGTGCTGGATGACAGGCATGCGCCACCATGCTTGGCCTGGAAGCATCTTGAGGGAGTGATGCATTAGCCTTACCAGAGGTGCTATTTAGAAATCCAGATTCTCAGGGCCCAGCTGAAAACCTCAGGGTAATTGATGCAGAAGCTAAATTTGAGAAAGCCTCCTTAGAAAGCAAGATTCTTTTTGTCTTGACCAGCTTGGCTTTTTTTTCTATGTACGAAAGCGCAAAGACTGGCTTGCTCATGCCAACCCTGAGTCCAGAGCCTTTCCCTTCTTTCAGGATGACAGCTGCTCACCTGGTCCACTTCAGATTATGTCTGCTTGAGGTGAAAATGTCCCTTGAACTTTTTCGGAAAACATTGGGGTTTTTTTTTTGAAAACATTATTTTTTAATAATTTAAAACAAGTTTTAGTAAATATATTTGAAAATTTAGATTTGTCTGTACCTTCTAGGATGTTAGTTTTCTTTTTCATTTTATACATTTGTTGACTGATTTAGATAATCCAAGAGAATTAAATCATACAGTGAGTACTGATTCCTACAGGTATGGCCTCATATTACCTGAGCTTACTTAGGGTCAACATGTAAGTAACCATATTCATCACAGGGTATTACGTGGTGGTAGTCCTTCTGATTGCATACATTGGGAGTGAGATTTGGATCCCTTCTGTCTTCCAGATCCCTTTAAGATGCACCATGATGATAATCTTGCAGATCTGCTCTTTCTCTCCAGTGGAACAACAAATGTTCCAGTGCTTATGGGGCAAAATGATCCCCAGGAGGACAGTTATGGTATGGCTTCTCCAATCAGATTTATTCTATAGAGAAGGAAAAATGTTTCCTAGATTTCATTTTTTGAGACCCATATAACAAAAGACACTTCAAACAATGGTTATAATTTTGTATTTGTGAATAATCTGGATAATATATTTCACTTTTACTCTTCTGTGGACTTAAGATCTTTTGGAAGAAGGATGTTAAATGAGTCGACTGCTGACGTTCCCCATTTGGCCTCCTGATACTTTGATGATGTTGACTCTGACCCTTTTCTTTGAGCTCACTAGTTAGTGAGTCATCCTGCTGCACTGCCTTCTTCCTCACAGTGCTTTTCTTTCTCTGAGTTTCCTCTGCTTTCACCTTAGTTGCCTCCTAATTCGTCGTCTTCCCTTTTCTTTTTATGTTTTATTTTTGTTTTTTGAGACAGAGTTTCACTACGTAGTTTCAGGCTGGCCTTGAACTCACTATGTAGGCCAGGCAGGCCTTGAACTTGCAGTGGTTCTCCTGCCTCTGCCTCCAGAGTGGCTGGGTATATGAGTGTGTGCCATCATGCCTAGCTCTCTAACTCCTTTTTCTAATCCATTCTGAATATTACTGCTACATTCATCATCCTGAATTCCTGTTGTGTACTCATCTGATTTTCATGATTAAGACCTTAAAAGACACTGTTTTTTCTTCATTTCTAAATTTCTTTGTTGGCTTTTAAGGTCTTTGTTCTACTGTTTATTTTATTCCTTTTTGCCATCTCTGAGATACAATATACAAATGGATCTGCTGGTCCCAAGGCCTGCTGGCATCTTTATGCTTTTTTTGCCCAGTGTCTCTGTCCTTGAAATTGACCATCCGCTCTCTTCTCTGAGACCTTCTGTGGTAGGTCCTCCCATCCGGTTCTTCTGAACTCCTATAGAACTTGCTCCGTACTATGCAATAGTATAGTGTACTATACAATATGCATTATTTGGTGTATGTATATCTGCCTAAATGGTAACAATTTAGCTGAAATGTAAAAATCTTTCCACACATAGTGGCAATGTGCTTGTAGTCAACACTACTTTAGGAGGCTGAGGCAAGAGGATACCTGAGTCCAGGCCAGCCTGGGCAACAAAGCATGACTATTTCTAAAAAAAAAAAAATGTCATGATCTTTTTTTTTTTTTTTTATGTTACCGGGGATCGAACTTGGGACCTTGCGCTTGCGAGGCAGGTGCTAGAACCAATGAGCTAAATCCCCGGCTCTGTCATGATCTTAATATCCAGAATTAGCTGGTATTAACTCTTAAGGTATGTGGCATAGGATGACATAATAATATTCCTCTTGTGGCTCTCTAGTTGTTAATAATTTACAAAGCATTTTCACAAAGGGTGATGTTAATCTCACTTTTCAGATGAATTAAGGCTCATGGTTCCTTACTATACACTATTTTACATTGGCTGCGGTATTGCTAGGTTTAGTCTCTGATATTTTGAATCTTTTTTTTTTTCCCCTCCATTACTGGGAATTGTACCCAGGGCCTTGAACGTGTTAGGTAAGCGCTCTATCACAGAGGAGCACACCCAGCCCTTTCTTTTAAAAATTTTATTTATTTAAATTAATTAATTAATTGCAAAGCTAGGTGTGGTGTCACATGGCTGTAATCTTAGCACTTAGGACACTGAGGCAGGAGTGTAGGGAACAGGGAAAGAGCACGTTACTAGAACCTCTGCATCAGGTCCTAGTCTCCTGCGAGCCACGGCAGCGCAAGGTGAATTAATTAATATATAGACAGAAATGAGACTTAGGGAAGGTGAACTTTGGCCTGATCCATGCTGCTCTGGGCTGCAAAGACCCCAGACCCTGAGCTTGCCACACCTTTATTTAGTAATCAAAAACAAAAGTACCAGATGACTCAGAGGGCTCTGCAGTGATCCTAGAACAATGAGGAACTGTGCGGATGAAGATTTGGCTCCTCCCAGGATGTTTCCAGCTGGTGTGGTCCTGCCTGGGAGCATCACAGCATCACAGGACCATTTAGGTCTAGCTGTGACCAGAGGCAAAAACTGAGTTATGTCTCCACATGCCTTGGCTTGCCTATAGTCAAGAAAACTAGGCCTAATCATGATTTAATTATGAAATGATTTTTCCCCAAAGTCATGTAGAATTGCTCCCAACACAGGATTATTGCAAGCTGGAGGCTAGTCTGGGCTACATAGTAAGTTCAAGGCCAACCTGAGCTATATGGCGAGACCTTGCCTCAAAAATCCTAAAAACCCTTAATTAATTAATTGTAGTACTAGGGATTGAAGCCAGGGCCTTTGTATTGAGCTACATCCTCAGTCCTTTTTATTTTGAGACAGGGTTTCACTGAGTCCCTTAAATTGCCGTAGCTGGGCTCAAACTTGTGATCCTTCTGTCTCAGCCTCCCAAAGTACTGAGATTGTAGGCCTGCACCAATATGACCAGATTTTTGGTTTGTTTTGTTTTCATCATTTTGAGACAGTTTCACTAAGCTAGCGACCCTCTTGCCTCAGCGTCCTAAGTAACTAGGGTTATAGCTATATATCACCATGCCCAACTTATTTTGGATCTTTATCATACTCTAGAAGATAGCCAATAAATGTTGATTAATGGCACTACTACGATGTAATGATACTATCCTGCATATTAACAACTACCCAAAACCTGAAGAATGTCCACAATGTTGCTTTTGAAAACTTTAGTGCTGCTAGGTAGGTATGGTGGCACACACCTGTAAATTCAGAACTCCGGAGGCTGATGCAAGAGGATCATCTGACTTTGAGGCCAGCCTTGGGCTGCATAGAGAGAATTTGTCTCAAGAACAAACGAAAAAACTTTAGTGCTTTGTTTTTTATTGGTCCTCAGGCCTATATATTCTCGGCAATATATACAGCTGGTTTAACGTATCAAATTGCTTTTTTCCTCTGTTATTTATGTCTCAATATTAGATATGTCTTCCTGTGACACATTCGCTCCTGCCACTATTGCACCTCACGGATGGTCTATGCCAGCCCCAAACTCTGCCCATTCAGAATCCTTTGTTTCCCCGGAGGACTTTGGGGAACCTCCACAGCCAGCTGCAGGTATAAATTACTTACACTTTTATTGTCAGTTAATGGGTGCAGTATCTATAGTCAGTATAAATCATCAGACACACTTTTAGCAGCTTATAGAAGACACACATAAAATTTTCAGAACTATCACTTTTTTTTTGGTACCGGGGATCGAACTCAGGACCTTGCGCTTTTGAGGCAGGCGGCGGAACCACTGAGCTAAATCCCCAGCTATCACAAATATTTTTAAGCTTATATTATTGATACAGCTGAGGGAATTGTAGTAGAACTATGATAGTTGGGGTTAAGGAGCTATAGGGAAAGGAAATTTAATATGGTCCATTTTTCAAGATAAGATAGTTAAACTCTGGGGCCGGGGATTTAGCTCAGTGGTTTTGCCGCCTGCTGCGCAAGCTCAAGGACCCAAGTTCAATCCCCATTACCAAAAAAAAAAAAAAAAGATAGTTAAACTCTGAGTGAAAAATTACTGGCAGTTTTCTAATTGTCTGACAGAGTTCGTGGATTTGGTGAGTGTCTGGTCAAGTGAGACCTTGAGGGAAAGAAAAATAATGAGTAAGAGAGCCTTGGTAGGCCAGGCATGGTGGTACATGCCTGAAAATCCCAGCATTTGGGAGGCTGAGGCAGATGATTGCCATGAGTTTGAGGCCAGCCTGGGCTACATAGGGAGCCTCTGTCTCAAACAAAACAAAGCAAAACAAAACGAATGAAAAAAGACAAAAAGAGAGCCTTGGTACAGAAGATAGGCATGAGTATAGTCACCTGAAACGTCTCCTTCTCGGAAAATCCCAAAATAAAGACTAGCCAGGACTATAAAGAAATCCAAACTCAAATTGGGAGGGGGATTGGGGAACTCATAGGTCTCTTTCAGGAAGATTGTACCTCCCATAATTTTCAGCTAATAAAAAACAACAGGAGGGCTGGGGATTTCGCTCAGTGGTGCTGACACCTGACACCTACCTCGAAAGCACAAGGTCCTGAGTTCAATTCCTGGTACCAGAAAAAACAAAAACAGTGGGGAAAGGGACTTGTGTGTTGGGGTTATAAATTGTTTGCTGTGACCTCTCTGTGTGTGCCTGTCCATCAGACACCCAGGCTTGCAAGACTGACCGCACTGAAGCCTCACTTTTGCTGTTCTTTCTGCCTGTGGAGTCCTTGGGGTGGGGGCAGTCTGGACAAGTGAACCCATTTCTCACAGCAGCAAAGAATGCAGATTTAGAACTCTGGGGTTTTTTCCTTGATGGGACGGGTACTGACCAGATGTCTCACAGGTTTCTGTCCCACTACTGATTATATAATATATATCTTGAAGCCTATATTTTCCCTCCTTTGCCTTTTCTCCTACACTGCTTGTCCGATCATATATTTTGTTCTTCTAAGTGTTGGGATTATCAAAGAACAGGCAGCATACATGTGTTTTAATTGTATTTTGTGGTCACAAAAGCCAAATACTCTTGTGACCTAAGAAATTAAGTTTTGAATCCAGAACTGTGAGTGGACAGCTAAATGTTTATTTAGGGTCTTAATGTTTATTTCTCTTAGAGCTGGCCAAGGAGATAGATCTGCCATCAGTAGAAGAGCAACTACTGACCAACGCATTGGATATAATGACAGGACAGAAGTCAACTGACATGGCACCATCTAGAGAAACAGAGGTGGTGCTGGCCAACGTCATGGGACCAGCCACAGAAACAAAAGTGGCCTCTGCTAAAGGTACAGAACAACCCAGCAAACTGGATGTGGCACTAGTTGAGAACACACAGCCATCCATTGAATCAGATACATCCCTGGCCAAGGACATGGCACTACTCACAGAAACACAGGCTGCTGCAATGAAGGACATGGTACTGCCCACAGAACCGGAAGCGGCCCCAAGCAAGGGTGTGACAGAGAGTACACCACTTGTACCGAAGGATTTGGCCCCACGGCAGGCTATAGTTCCTCCCACAGACACACAGATCACTGTGGCCATGGGTGTGATGTCACTCTCGGAAACAGAGGCAGAACTGGCTAAGGACAGTGTATCATCCATGGAAATATCTCCAGCCATGGAGATGGCTTTGTCCTCAGAAGCAGAGGTGGCCCTGGCAAGGGATGTGGCCTTGTCCCCAGAAGCCCTGGTGGTCTTTACCGAGGATGTGGCTCTCTCCTTGGGAACTGAGGGGGCCTCAGTGAAGGATATGGCTCCACCCCTAGAAACAGAGATGGGGTTGGGCAAGGATATGACTTCACCCCTAGAATCAAAGGTGGGCCTGGGCAAGGATATGGCTGTCCTCCAAGAAACAGAAATGGCCCCGACCAAGGATATGGCCACACCCCAAGAAACAGAGGTGGCTTTGGGCAACGATGTGATTCTCCCACCAGACGCAGAGGTATCCCAAGTAAAGGATGTGACTCCACTCCTAGAAAAGGATGCAGCACTGCCTCCACAAACAAAGGTGGCCCTGGGTAAGGATGCAGTGCTGCCCTCTGGCACAGATGTGATGCTGGCCAACAATGTGACCCCAGTCAAGGATGTTACACCACCCTTAGAAACAGAGGTGGCAGCAGTTCTGAAAGACACGGAAATGGCACAGAGCCAGAAAGGGCTAAGTGAGGATCCTCAGCTAGAGTCTCTCCAGAGTGAGGCACCTGCAGCTCCTGGCCTGATTTCAGCAGGTATGGGTCTCTGCTTACTTTTACTGTTCTGAAGGTCTGATGTCCAGAGGACTAAGGGATGGATGTCAGGCCAGGTAAGCTGGAGGCAGGCTTCTTGTGCTGTCCAAGTCTGTTCATATTCCTCCTCTCCTTGACAGTGGTTCCCCACCTTCCTTCTCCTCCAACTTCAGCATCTTGTCCATCCTTATTCTCTGCTGATCTTTTTGGTTTTCTTTCAGATATTTGAAGCAATGAACTAGAACATCCACAAACTTCTGTTAACCCCATCTGGCCAGTGGAATGTGTCTGTAGTTACAGACTTTGCCTTCTTCCCTGTTTTCATAAGCCAACTGTTCTTACTGCTAATCAAGGCCAGCCTTTCCTCTCACTTGACACTAGTTTCCACCTCTCCTTTCCTAGTCAAGTATGTTGTCCTATCCGTTACTCTCTTTTCTGGGACTCACCAATTTAATACCCTTTCAACTGGGCCATTCCTACCAATTAATAAACATTTGTAATTTTTCTCATTTCAAAAGACAAAAGCAGGTGTAGTGGTACACGCCTATAATCCTAGCTACTTGGGAGATTGAGGCAGGAGGATTTCAAGTTCAAAATGAGCCTGGGCAACATAGCTCAGTTCTAAAGAGAAAAATAGACAAAAACAGACACCGCACTAACTGTACCTTCCATCTACCTTTTCACTTTTCTGCTGCCTGTTATTGGAAGATTGCTTAAAAACAGGGCCTGGAATTTAGCTCAGTGGTTCTGGCGCCGGCCTGGCAAGTGCAAGTTCCTGAGTTCGATCCCCGGTACCAAAAAAAAGATTTAGGGGCTGGAGATTTAGCTCAGTGGTTTTGCTGCCAGCTGCGCAAGGGCAAGGACCTGAGTTCGATCCCCAGTACCAAAAAAAACCAGTTCCCATCAGCAGTTATGGTGGTGTACACCTGTGATTCCGTGCTCAGAATTGAACCCACGGTCTTCACCCTGACCTACATATTAGCCTTTTTAAATTTTTCTAAAAGTTTTGCAATAGGGTCTTATTAAGTTGCCCGTGCTGGTCTTGAACTTGCAGTCCTCTTGCTTCAGTCTCCCACAGTGCAGGTATTACAGACATGAACCACTACACTTGGCTTGAGCAGGAAGATCTTGAGGTCCTGGCCAGCTTGGGCTACACAGCAAGACCCTGTCTCCAAAGCAAAACAGAGCACATACACAAACACACAAACCCATTTCTGTTCTCAAATCTGGTGGTTGCAAAGGTAGCTAAAATAATGTTTCTCTGAAATTTATATGGTTTTTACTATTACCTTTAGAACCAATCAAAGCCTCAGGCCAAAAGTACAGCTTGCCCACAGATGAAGATTTTGGGTTAGAGAAATTAGAACAGAAGAAACCACTCAACAGTCAGCCTTCTGAACCTTCTTCAGCGACTTCAGGTAAGTCAGGAAAACAGAGAGGGCTCTTTGGTACCCCTGTGTCAACTCAGGTCACTGAATTTTGCTCCAGTCCAGCTGTCGACTGTTCTCTGGTTATTGGCGTGTTACTTTAGCTCAGTTTACTCCGCTGTTAGCTGAATAAATTGGTCAGCTGCTCTGTAAACCCTTCCTCCTTACATGTGTTCCCATGGCTCCGTAGTACCCCACTGGCTGTGAATATGTTAGAAAAGCAGGATCTGGACCTTTCCAAATAGAATTCTCCTTTTAACAAGATCCCAAGATAATCTTTATATAAACTTTGAGAGGTACTGCTCTAGGATACTTTCCAATTTAAAGTTTGATTGTTCAGTGATCTCTAAGGTAATAAAATTTATTTATTTTTTGGTACTGGGGATTGAACTCAGGACTTTGTGCTTGCAAGGCAGGCCGAGGCACCACTGAGCTAAATCCCAACCCCTAAGGTGATATATTTTGGTTGATAAGCCAGAAAATTTAGGAACATGGTTATCAGGTTTTTTTCCTTTTCTGTAACTGTGATTGGAACATGAGCTCCTTGGGGACAGAGGCCATGATTTATTTCACGCTGAATTGCTAGTTGTTTGCATTCTATCTAGCACCAAGTAGGAGCTAAATAAGTCAGTTCTTTACTGTTATCTTAGGGACTTATGTCTTAGGGACATATCGGTCTATTTTATTAAGTGCTTGCTAAATACAAAGTAGACCCTACTACAGCATATATATATCAAAGTCCTAGTCCTTCCCCTTGAGTTATTATTAGTTTATAACTTGTATGAAAAGAGAAGTTCCCAGGAATGAACTCTGAAAACAAAGATTTACATAATAATTGAAGAAAATAGAAAAAGAGATGGTACCAAATAGCTTCTGATTAATTGCCAAATTAAATGGTATAAGCACTTGGAGATTGCTGCAGCTTCAAAATTTTTGAGGGAAGCTGTAGTTAACCTGAGATATTAAGTTTATTTAGAGTAGGATTTAGAGGACATTGAAAAGATATGGACAATGGGCCCAGGATTTACCTCAGTGGCACTACACCTGCCTCTCGAACACAAGGTCCTGAGTTTGATCCCCGGTACCAGAAAAAGAATGGATATGGACAAGAATAAAGGGTACTATTTTTAAATATTCTAAAGTTTTTTGAATCAGTTCATTGGGTCAGACATAACAGGAGTAGTCATAACCTACAATTCTGAGACTCTTCCCAGGAGTTTGAATCCATATTGTGATCCTGAAACTTTTCTGGAGATGCTCATCCTAATTGTTACAATTGTTTTAAAATTATTTAACATTATCTGTATTTCTCTGACTTTTGGGAAGTACATTTAGGAACAGAACATTGAAATGTAGCATATTTGTCTTCCAAAGTAGGAAGCTCTGATTCTGGAATGATGAGAATTTTTCTCTGGCCAAAATACAAATTCACTATCATTTTGTTTTCTTTCTTTCATTTAAGTAGCATAAGGCTGGCCTTCTGGTCTGCTTCCCAGAACCAAGCTGGTTAGTTTGATAGGGATTCATGTAATATTAGTGACAGACTCTTAGAACTGTAAATTCTGTTGAAAATCATAAATAAGTTTATTCAGTCAATAAATGTCACAAAAAAGAGACAAGGACTAGAAACTTAACTATCTTGTAGAATTGGGACTTACATATGAATTACGAATAATGACAAATAGAAATAAATTAAGTGAGATTTATAGGCAGTAAGTGCTTATTATAGAGTTTAGAAGATTTGAAAATTTTGTAAATATCTTTGAAAAAAAGATCCATGCCTGAGATGATGACCTCTGGTAAACCCAGTTAAGGGTGAAAAATGTTTGGAAAACTGTGATGGTGAAAATAGAATACTTAACTGAGTCACTAAAATGAACTTTTTTTGTTGTTGTTAAGAAACTATAACCAGGAATTTGTTGTTTGGAATTTTAGCTGACTTCATGTATTACAGGTGCCCCTCTCACACAAGGCAGACAAGTTTGCAGACCCAGTGACCACAGGGCAGCCCGACCCAGGCCCGCCAGGAACCTTCCTGAGCTGCCGGGAGGCTCTTCTCCTTGGAAGACTCTTGAGCCCAGGCTGGGCCCTGGCCCTTGGGCCGAGTCACATTGGGTCTCTGGCTCATTTTTCTGTGGTGAGCCTGGGAGCCAAAAGAAGAATGTTCATACTGACTTCCCTGAACCCCAGAGGGATCTTGGCAGGGAGGCCTGGGAAATAGAGAGCACCCCAATGATGATGAAGAAAAAGAAGAAGAAACCAAAGCAAAAGAGATATTCTCAACCCCGGGTGGGGGGACCATGGGATGGTGACAGTGCAGATGAGCCTAAAGGTAACCCCTCTGCAGCTGGCCCCCACCAACCTGCTGTCCTCTCCAGCCAGCCTTCCATGCTGGGCTCAGAATATGGATTTGTCACCAGAGAAGACATGAGAAGAAAGCATATGCTTGACTCCAGAGCAGCCCGACAGGGAGGTGAGAACGTCTTCTCAGAGAGTATTAGAGCTCCTTCATGTCTGGAAGAACCTCCAGCAACTACAGTCAGTGCTGAGCCTAAACTAAGAGTAGAGGAAGAGGGAAAAGATAATAGTTTGGTGCTGAAGAGCCAAGATAAGAAATTGCCACAGCACAATAAATACAAGCCAGAGCCTGCACTCCACCTGGAGACTGTGGATAAAAGCCAGACCAGGGGCCCTGGGCTGAAAGGACCCCTGACAGAGGTGCCTACACACACAGTGGCAGCTTCTTCAGAGACCAGACCCAAAGAGGGTGTGACTTGCTGTCCTGTCTTGGACCTGAAGGTTATGGGTGGAGTTTCAAAAGAAATGCCTACTGTGACAGCCACAGTGACAAGTAACCCATTAGAAAATAGTCTAAAAGAAGGGAATGATGCAAGCAAAATGACTAAATTCCAGGATGTCAAACAGAAAGAGTTTTCAGAAGGAGCCAAAGAGGTTAAAGAACTAAAAAAGGAAGCACTTCCCAAGCCAAGAGAAGAAATTAGCATCTTTGCTTTTGAACAGGGCCAAATGTTAGGTCAGGCCCCTGGGCAAGGAAATGAGCCATTGAAGAGAGTGACAGGTGATGGCAAAAGCAAGAAAGGGCGGGGAAGTTCTGGAAGAGCGAGGGGGGGTTCTGGGAAGATGAGTGCAAAATCAGAGGTGCCATTGCTTCTGGATGGTGAGAAGGATGGAAGGGCTGTTCTGGGGCTGAGTGAGCCCGTCCCCAAGACCGAAAGGATGACTGCTGAGGATAAGAGATCAGGGCTGGGACTGAGTTCTTCAAAGCTACCAGGGACTATGACTGGTCTCCCTGAAGCAGGGGCGACAGGAGAGCCCAAGAAGATGACCAGCCCGAGGGTGGGAAGTACCATGCAGGCCCTGAGTCCCCTGGAAAATGGGTCAAGCTTGACTCAGCCTTCTGATGGGACAGAAAAAGCCACAGTCAAAAATGTAGGTGTAAGTAATCAGAGCAAGGAAGGAAAGTGGCCTTGGGTGGAACATGAGCCAACTCCCTGGATTTCTGAAAAGCCTAGAAAGAGAGATAATGAAGGCAAAACCAAAAAGTTTAAAAATAATTATCCTGTACAGCCTACTAGAATGGAGGACAAAGAGGAAATCCTCAACCCATGTTTTGTAGGGAAAGATGGAGACAGTACTTGTAGTATTTCCTTGAAAAATAAGGAACTGGGCCTCATTTTCCCCAAAGCGCCAGGCCCTGTGTTCTCACATACATCAGATGCACCCACAGTAGAAGTAGCTGACAGAAAGGGTAAGAACGTTGAGGTTAATTCTGTTGAACTTCGGGCTCTCGAGGGAAGCAAAACATGCACAATCAAGAATTCTGCTGTTACTGACCCAGCTATCAGTGTGACAGATGTGAGCTGCCCAGACCAAGCCCAGGTGGCAGGATTTGTTCCCTTAGTCGTGTCTGAGGAGAACAAGACCCATGCAGCCAAGGGACACACCACAGGGGCTAACAAACCAAATAACAGGAATAATGACGGAAAAAATGAAAAGATTAAAAATAGTTTGCCGGAGAAGCACATTTTAGAGAATAAGATAGATACAGCAAAAATACATGTTCCCATGGAAACCTCAGGGAGCCACAGAATGGAAGGAATGGGTTATGTGGACGAAAATAGAAATATTACATTTACCTGTCCCAGCACACTGTCAGGGCTAATAAATAAGTCAGCTCCTCCAAAGACTCTGGAGTTAGCAGCCTCTGAAAAACTGCCCCATCTTGCTCCTCCAATAGTAAAGGAAGGGGATTCCTTACCAGACACTTTGGCAAAAAGTGGGCAAGAAATAACCCCAATCCCGATGTCCAAGTTATTAGCAGAAGATAGCTGCAAGAAAGATGAAGTCTCACGGCAAGAAAGACCCAAGGCCCCCTCTGCTGTTCTGCCCTCCACAGGCAGAGCACGAGTTGCCCTGCCTTCCACAGCAGCCATAGAAACAGTTAGCAGTCATGGAGATCCCTGGCGTAAGAATAAAGGTGAGCTTAATGATCCCATGAAAAATGAAGCAGGGACAGATGAAGGGCGAGTGGCAGGGAAATCTGATTCTGGGCACCACAATGCCTCTAAGTGGTCAGTAGGGCAAAATGCCGAGCCAGCAGCACAAGGTCACCTTCTTCCTGGAGCGCCTGCAGACCAGAATCTGCCAGGAGAGGCCCGAGGCCTAGGAGAAAAGACAGACAGGGGTGGCTTCCCAGCATCTCCAGCAGTCTCAGAGCAGGCAACTGACAGAGGCTCTGTTCCAGCCCAGGTTCCTGACTCACTGGGAGACAAAGCACAGAAACTCAACTTCTGTGAGGACCAAAATGCTAAAGATAGAGATTCCAGGGGCTCAGATAGTTTGGAGAAGGAGGTAGATTTGACTCTTTTGCCTCCACAAGGTGAAAAGGGTAAATCAAAAGAAAGTAGTCCAGCTTGTAAAGTCACAGAATTGGAATGTGTTTCCTTGCCAACACCAGAACTCCATTCCAATTTCTCATGTATCAAAGTTGAAGTTCCTCCCACAGGGATGGACAATGAGTTAGTAACGACTGCTTCTAAGGGTCTCCAGCTCCCAGCACTCAAAGATAACATCGTAGAAGCACCTCAGAAAATGACAGAAAAATCTGAGCCAAAGACACTGGCCAAAGAGAGGAGGGAAGATAAAGGCAGAACAGCAGAACCAATGAAAGGCTACATGAGACCTACCAAGTCCCGAGGACTTACTCCACTTTTGCCAAAATCTGCAGTCCAGGAACGAGAGAGACCCAGGCAGCCAAAGTCCAGTGGTATGAACCTGCCATGGAGAATTGTGTGTGCTTGTGACTTGAGTCAGCATCCACAAGGCAAAAAGTTTGTGCCTTGGTGCCATCCAGACTCTAATCATCCTCAATAATCACTGGTTTGTTGGCATGAAAACCTGTAACTGCTATTTACATGCTTTCCGCAGCCAAGGCATGCCTCTTGTCCAGCTTGAGAAGGCTGGTAACTTGGGTGCATGCCTTTAACTCGCACCGAACCCTGGGTTTTAGGTGAAGTTAATTAGAAACCCTATTACCACCCACTGTTCTTAATTTTAAAACAAATTGTGCTTCCTAAGGAAGGAGGATATATTTCAGTGGTAGAGTACTTGCCTATCATGTATGAGGCCCTGGGTTCAATCCTCAGCCCTCACTGTCAGGGAAAATAAAGTGCCTCCTATCCCAATGATGAATGTAACTGTATTTTATACCTAAAATGTACCAATAAAGTTAATGGGGAAAAAAAAATAAAACCATTTATTTGGTTATCTGGAAGAAAAAAAAAAGTGCCTCCTATGTGGAAAGTTCACAGCCAAATTTTAATCATTATTTGGTGTAAGGAGTCAAAGGAGGAAAGAAAATACTCATGCCTAGCTTAGAATATAAGTGTGTATGTGTAGGTGTATATATATATATATATATATAGCTTGTGCTCATGGAACAAAACATCTAAACTGCTTTTAGATGAAATAAAAATGGTCTATCTTCTTCTGTGGATATGGTGGCCTCAGACCAGAATTACAGGCACAG
Organism: Heterocephalus glaber; assembly: GCF_053883595.1. Lineage (NCBI taxonomy): Eukaryota > Metazoa > Chordata > Mammalia > Rodentia > Bathyergidae > Heterocephalus > Heterocephalus glaber. The sequence continues at coordinate 71,775,113 of NW_028258324.1, forward strand.
ACTTCATTTCTAGTAGTAGAAAATGATGCCTCAGTGATGTAGCCACGTTCTTTGACCAGCTTGCTGCTTACAGCTGCTGGCCCACTGTTGCATGCGACTTAGTTTTGGGCATACTCAGTGTCTGTGAAACAGTCTATAAAACTGGTTCATATTGGAGTCTTTGTAAATTTGCCCTTTTGGACTCTAACCAAATTAGAATGAAATTGATGTTGGGGGATTAATAGCATGTGCCTGTAGTCCCAGCACTGGGGAAGCCGAAGCAGGAAGATCACTATGAGTTCAAGGCCAGCCCAAGCTACATAGCAGATCCTGTCTCAATCAAACCATCCATCCTTCAAAGAAAGAAAGAAGCCAGGTGTGGTGGCACATGTCTATAATCCCAGCACTTGGGAGGCTGAGGTGAGTTCAGAGCCAAGCCTGAGCTACATAATGAGGTGAAGGCCAGCCTGAATTACACAGTGAGACTTTGTCTCAAAAAAAAAAAAAAAAAAAAAATTTGAAGTGGTTCCTTTAAGATTTAGAAATAACTTTTTTTATTTCCCTGAAAAGCATACACTTAAAATAATGACTTCCCTGAGCCTAACCTTAAAAATTGTTTCTTTGGGCAGGGGATTTAGCTCAGTGGTTTCACCGCCTGCTGCACAAGCATAAGAACCCGAGTTCAATCCCCGGTACCAAAAAAACCCCAAACAAACAAAACTTGTTTCTTTGCCTTTCACAGTGCACAAATGATGCTGTCTCTTAATCACAGTTTTCCAGCATGCATGATACAGCTGCTAACTAGAAGTTTAAAAAGTAGAAGCCACAACAAAAGCACTCATGTTGATCTTAGTAGCCAGTCCAGCTTCTGCAGAGGCTTTGCTGTGAGAGTGCATTCTGCATGGTGTGGGCCATCCTTGGGGTGTGCTGTGCTGTGCATGGATTTGTACCCAGGAAGGAATACTTGCTGTGAGGGAAGAATGTTAGCCATAGCTATTTACATGTGATACTTTCATGGTTTCTGCTTTTCCCCTTCCTCTAGCCACCCTGTCACCAAGACAGAAATGCAGTACAGTCATGTGTAGAGGGCCTTCCAGCATCCTGCCCAGCTCTTTAGTTTGGATTTGTAAACTAGCTCTTTAGTTTTAGCAGTGATCCAAAGGGCAATGTGTAAATTCTGTGAAAACCTAGCCTGCATTTCCAAAGAAACACTTTTTTACTCATTATTTTCTTTTGTTGTTTTGGTTGGTTTTTATTTGTTCTTTTGCAGTACTGGGGATTGAACCCAGGGTCTTCGCACTGAACTACATCTCTAGCCTTTTTTAAATTTTGAGATAGGGTCTTGTTCAATCTCCAGGTTACCCAAGTTGGGCTCCAACATGCAGTCCTCCTGCTTCAGCCTCCTAAAATACAGGGATTGTAGCCTTTGCAGAAAGGAGGGTTTGTTCTTCTTGGGAAGCAGATGAGTGCTGCAGAGTGCCGTGTTGGGCAGGCCAGCTCAGGGAGTGTGTGCTGGGAGTGACCTGATCAAGTAGCTGAGGGATTGAGGGTGACGGAGGATAATGAGGTTTAGATAGAATGGACTCCCCATCAAGCCTTTTTCCTGTAGCCATTCTGTGCTTTTTTTCTGACAGGGTCTGTATTCAGGCTGGCCTTGAACTCACTATGTAGCCCAGTAGGCCTTGAACCCTCAGCCTTGGATGCTGGGACTGCATACCTGGCAACATTCCATATTTTTTAGTTGATTTTTGCTAAGTTTTAAATGGGTTAGCACTGTTACATGGTACCCAGGAATATGCAGTAAGTCTAAGTCTTCTACCCTCCAATTTTCACTCTTCAGAGGAAAATAATTGTAGAAGTATTTTACACATCTTCCCTTCCCCTATTGCTCTTTTTCAGGGTGGTTCTGATGGTTTTTGCTTGTTTATTGTTACAAATAAACTTGAGAGTTGGCTTGTATAATTTTGTAAAAGAAAAAAAAATTTGGTCAATACTTTTTTTGAAATTGCAACATTTCTAAATTACCCCAGGGAAGGGCCAGGGATTTAGCTCAGTGGTTCTGCTGTCTGCCTCGCAAGCGGAAGGACCTGAGTTCGATCCCTGGTACTGGAAAAAAAAAAGAAAACAAGAAAGCAAGAAAGTTCTAAATAAATTACCCCAGGGAGCCAGGCATGGTGGTGCATGCCTGTAATCCCAGCACTAAGGAAGCGGAGGCAGGATTACTGTGAGTTTGAGGCCAGCCTAGGCTACATTGTGAGACCCTGTCTTTTTGTTTTGTTTTGCTTGGTATTGGTGATCGAATTCGCTTCCTTGCCACTTGTGCAGCAGGCGGCGAAACCACTGAGCTAAATCCTCGGCCCAAGATCCTGTCTTTAAATAGATAAATAGATAAATAATCAATCAGTCCCAGGAGTTGGTTGGATTTTTCTCTTCAGCAACTGATGCTATTCATACTTCCAAGTGTTAACCTGTCACTGTATGGTGATGTTTCTCTGGGCAGAGCCTGTACGTTCTTAGTATAGCTTATTCCACGGTGTCCAGGAGGCAGGTGCTGAGCTGCAGGCAAGCTTGTGTCTCTGACAGTCATCTGTGACTGCTACTAGACCAGCCTTGGTAAATGTCATCTTTGCTCCTCTCTGAATCATCAGTGCTAACTGTCCTACCTCCAGATGCCACTGATTCTTCCATATTCTGTCCTCATTTGTGTTATGGTCAGGTAATATCACCCATGGTTTTCAATATTTCATGAGCAAAGATATTAGTGGTCTCAATAGAAATGATAACGCTTAACATATATTGAGTGAAGATTGTGTCTGTTATCTGTAGATAGATGAGATTAGCCTCTCTGTCTCTCTGTCTCTCTGTCTCTCTCTCTCTCTCTCTCTCTCACACACACACACACAGGCGCGTGCACAACACTACAAAAGATTCTCTCCATTTTACAGGTGAGAACATGGGCAATCTCAAGATTAATGCCACATAGATAGTGAAGTGGCCACGCTAGAATTTGAACCCAAGTCTCTTAACTCTAAGACTCATGCTTTCTTTTTTTTTTTTTTTTTTGTACTGGGGATTGAACTCGGGTCCTTGTGCTTGTGCAGCAGTTGGCAAAACCACTGAGCTAAATTCCTGGCCCGAGACTCATGCTTTCTTTATTCTTCCTTTAGAATAACTTTCCAGAAGTTTTAGGTACCTCTAAAGAAAAAGACGAGCATTGGCAATTAGTAACTATGTATTTTTATTTTCGTATCTAGGTACCAGTAAACACCTTTCTAGCTAGAGATGTAAAGCTACATCATGAGGACTTAAATTGTGAAACAAATTAATTTAGGATTAGTATCTAGGTCATTTGACTCAGTCTAGCATTTTCTTCTTCCCATAGAGTCTGTGGTAGATTTGTCTGTGTGTCACTATTCCTATACAGCATAAAGTTTTACATGTATGTGATGCCTAAAGATAGGTTTTAATTATAAATGAATTATCTTTTTTAGACCTTACCCTGTTTTAAAGGTGGCAAAATGGATATGTTGTTCCAGGTGCTTCCAGCGACTGTTTTCTCTCCTGTTTCTTTGTCAAGCCACTCTGAAATTTAGGGAAATTTAAGCAGAAGGCTTATTCACATTGTGTAGATTGTTCTAGGCAGGGAAGATTAACAAAACACTTAGGAAGCCAGAGCTCAACCTGTCAGAAAAGGCCTTCTTGCCAGGTGTGGTGGCACATGCCTGTGATCCCAGCACTTGGGAGGTTCAGTCAGGAGGATTGCCATGAGTTTGAAGACAGCCTGAGCTCCATAGTGAGTTCAAGGCCAGCCTGAAGTACTTATTGAGACCCTATTTCAGGGAAAAAAAAAATCCTTCTGTGGACCAGAAACACAATTTGAAAGGATGTTCCATATTGCACTCTAGTATCTCCTTGGCGTTAGCTGCATCCTTGGAAACCAAGGGAATGGCAGTGCACGTAGGGTGTCATTACTGGGACCCCTGGAAGGAGGCCCTTCTTTTGTCATCTTGAAGCCTGGTCTCCTTTTTATCTGGCTTCATTTCTGTTTCTTCAGTTTCCTTTAGCTCATCAGCTGTCTTCCAGCAGCTGGGAATGTCAGTTTATGGTGGGAAATTCTCTTGGTGTGAAACTCAAAGTAATTTATAAATCCAGAATCCTAACAGTTTCAAGGTCCTTGTACATAAATAAAATATGCTCCGCAGATGAAAAAATCATTTGTAGTCTTAGAACTTGCGACTGTTTTACAACTGAAGGAGTACCCACTTTACAGTGTCTTTCCTTGACTATAGTATCCTTGGGAGGGGCCTTTGTTCATTGCTCTCCCCACTTGCTCTCACCTTTGGTGGCTTTTTTCTTACTATCATATCAACTAAAATTTACTAGGATTCTGTATGTCACACAGCTAAGAATACCGATCATTTATTGAAACTCTTATATGTCCAACAGTATTCTAAACTTATGTGTGTCTGTGGGTATGGTAGTGGGTATTGAACACACTAAGGGCCTGGACACTGAGCTACCCAAACTCCCCTTTTTAATAGGGTTTTTGTTTTGCTGTATAGTTTGGCTAGTCTTGAACTCACTATGTAGCCCAAGCTGGCCTTGAACTCTCAGGAATCCTCCTGCCCAGCCTCTAAGGTGCGGAAGCAGCACCGTGCCTGGGCGGGGTCTTTTTGTTTTGTTTTTTTCTATGTAGCTCAGACTGCATTAAACTCAACAACAATCATCCTGCTTCAGCCTCTCCAGTGTTAGGATTGCAGGCATGTTCCACTGGCTAAAGTTTTATGTTTTATTTTGAGGCAGGGTCTCAGTTAATTGCCCCAGGCAGGGCTCAAACTTTCAATCTTCCTGTCTCAGCTTCCCAGAGGGCTAGGATCACGGGGGTGCACCACCATGCCTGGCTCTAAACCCTTTTACCTTCAAACAATCCTATGTGATCAGTGCTAGTATTTTTCTTGTTTTATTAAAAAAATTAAGTATTTTTTGTAATATCGGTTTAAACTATTGATTATCCTACAGTGATTGATTGAGGGTGCTGGGGATTGAACCCAGAACCTCACTCGTGCTTGCCCTACCACAGAGCTGGTGTCCTACTTTTGGTGTTTTGGAATGTTTGAGGATCAAACCTGGTGGCAAAGGATATGCAAGAGCTCTACCATTCAATTGCATCCACAGCCTCCTAATATCCTGCTTTTAAAAGGAGGTTCTTGCCTGGCACGGTTGCACAGACCTATAATCTCAGTATTCTGGGAGGCTAAGGGTGGAAAATCAAAAGTTTGAGCCCAGCCTGGACAACTTAATGACTTAGAGAGACCCTGTCTCAAAATTCAAAAAGGAACTGTGTATATAGCTCAGTGCAAAGGTCCTAGGTTCAATCCCCCCCATAATAACAAATAAATAAAAAGTTTTAGAAAGGGGAGCTGGGGTTTAGCTCAGGAAGTTTTTCCTTTATAGTCTCATCCACCTTTCACTTCCACTCTCATTTTTACCATCTAGGTAATAATAGTTTTAAGGGATTGGGAGAAAATAATAAACAGTTCAGCTTTTGAATTTCATTGTAGATATATTCCCCCCCCCCACCCTCTTTTTAAGGTAGGATCTCACTATGTAGTTCAGACTGGCCTTGAACTCACTATGTTACCCAGGCTGGCCTCAAACTCTCAGTGGTCCTCCTCAGCCTCCCAAGTACTGGGATTATAGGCGTGCACCACCATACCTGGCCATATTCCCTTCTTTAAAATATGAGGGAAACATTCAAGGGGCTATCATTCTCACTTTTCCCTATGATACCTCCACTGAAACAAGTTATCTCATGTCTGAACAGATTGAAATTGTGAGCCTTTAAACTATTTTGCAATGGTAGTGATTTGTGTAAGTTTGGACAAAATCTGCTTGTCATATAAACTCTGTATATTGTTCTGCAAATAGAGGGCACACAACTTGATATTTCATCCATTCCACAGATACAAAGTGAGGCTATTCCCACATTCTGAAAATAGGTAATAATAAAAAAAACCAAAGTAGATAATAAAACATTCTCTCCAGGGATTCCAGAGTGAGAAAACCAAATTTAAACAGGATTTTACTCCCAGTGAGAGAAGTTCTTTTATGAGAGAGAATAGAAGCACGAGCTAGATGCTATGGCCATATAGAACAGGAGGCAGGTTTTTGTTTTTGGTTTTTGGTACTGGGGATCGAACTCAGGTCCTTAGCTTTCTAGGCAGGCGGTGGAACCACTGAGCTAAATCCCCGGTCCTGGGCATAAAGAGCAAAATGGGACTGAGAGCCCTCCTGGGAGAGTAAGAGAGTCTGGGGCCTGAAATGAGTCTGGAAGTGTAGTCAATAGTTTGTCAAGCAAAATGAGGGAAGCTGAATAATGGCATAGTGATGTACAGGTTTGTGGAATGTTTATGGAATAGCACACATTGGGTTGTGACTGGCATAGAAGTTGTTTGGGAAACAGATTTGAGAAGGGTTTTGAGATGAGATTAGAAAAAGGAAGATAAATTCTTACAAGGCCCTAATGTCCAGTGTACCTACCTCTAAGGCAGAGGATCATAGAAACATACTGGGACAAGTGGAGCAAAGGCTGGTGTTTTTACCTAGTTTTAGTTGAATGATTTCCTCTTTTGTGGGGAGGCCATGGAGAGTTAGTACCATGCATAAAAGAACACAGGCCTGGAATTTCCAAGTTGTACTTGGAAGATTCATTTATTTATTTTTTATTTTTGAGACAGGGCCTGGCTATGTAGTTCAGGCTGGCTTTAAACTCACTATGTAGCCCAGGCTGGCTTGGAACTGGAAGCAGTCCTCCTGCCTAAGCCTCTGGAGTGCTGCCTAAGTCTCTAGAGTGTCCGCCACCATGCCCAGCAAATTTTTCATATATAAGCATTTTAATGCTTTGGGTTCACATAAATCCAATTACTAGCTTCAATTCCCCCATCCACCCATGGTGCTGGGAATTTAACCCAGGCCTTGCAAATGCTGGTCAAGAGTGCTACCAAAGAGCTATACCCCCCAGCTCAATGTTTCTTTTTCATTCTGTTAGTTTGCTTTTCAGCTTTTGAAAATTAATCAGGGAGCATCATGATTTCTTGAGTTAAACATGTACTAAGAAACCCTTCTAAACTTCAGTAGAATATGGTTTTGAGAATTTTTTTTTTTTTTTTGTACCGGGGATCGAACTCAGGGCCTTGTGCTTGGGGAGCAGGCGGCAAAACCACTGAGCTACATCCCCAGCCCAAGATGGTTTTGCGTATATATTACACAGCCACCCTTTGTTTCTAGGTAAGAAAAAAGATTTGTAACTTCACAATCGTCAGCTTGTATTAGTAAAGAATGTCATCAGTGGGCCAGGGATGTAGCTCAGCAGCACTGCACCTGCCTGGCAAGTGCAAGGTCCTGAGTTTGATCCCCGGTACCGAAAAGAAAAAAGAATGTCATCAGTCATTGTAATAAATAGAATTATTGACTTTCATTGTAATGCTAATTTATTAGAATTGTTTCCTTGAGACAATAACAAGGAACAGTTGGTCAGTCTGGAGACAAACATTGCCTTGGTAACTGATAAGAAAGAATGTGAGAAACCAGTCATGCAACATATAAAAAGCTGAAGGCCCTGAACCTTTGAGTACCAGCTCTAGGCTCAAGGGAAAAACAGAAACCAGTACATCTGCTGGGACCAGGGAACTAGAGACAGTGCCAAAGCCCTTCGAAGCTTGGCAAGTCTGGTAAGAGTCTTAGAAACCCCCTTCTGATCAGACACATGGGGAAATCCATGCACTTGTCAGATGTAAACAGAATGAACCAGAACCTTATTCCATGTCCTTGCCTCATAGGATGAGTTGGAGACAGCTTTAATGGTGGCGCGAGTCAGAGCAGATAATAAATGGAGGCAGTGTGTAGTAATGCATCTGTTCTTCTTCTGAGCAGATCTTTTTTGAGAACCAGTTCACTGCGTGTCAAGCCCTATACTGGTCACTAGTGCTGCAGAAATGGGCAGGTCACATTCTTGCAGAAATGGAAGTTCCCAGAGCAGCATATAAAGAAAAGATTGCCATATGGCTTCCACGTCTTATCTTTCACACAATTCATACCACTTAGCTTTTTTTCCAGGGGGACCACATTTCTGGTCTATATGACATAAGCTATGATATGAAAGGTGTGTTTCTTTTTTACTGCTCTTGGCTTCTTGGTTGACTTGCATTTTGAGGTCTGCTATTTATGAATGGAACCACTGAGGCAGGATACATGAGATTTGAAGGGACTTGCAGTTCTAGTAACTGTCTTAGCCTTGGTTTGTTTGGCACTAGTACAGAAGGTCTAAGTAGGCTAGCTAGAGCTAAAACTACTTGGCTGTAAGGAGCAAGTCTCCATGTCTGGTCTTTGTGAGGGCTTTCCTGCTGCTCAAAGCGAGGGCCGACTCAGCCTGCCACCCTGCTGGGACCGGCTGCTGCAAGCCTCACACCTACTTCTGCCACCAGGCAGCACCCTTGCCCAAGGCACTGGAGCCCAGCCTGGAGTCACCTTGTGACATGCACATAGCAGCAGACCTCTGCTTCCTCGAATGTATGTTTCAGGCCTTTTAATTGAGATGTGACTGTAAAACTATGAAACTGGAAAGCACCTTAAAGATGCCCCACATTTTGTAGATGGAGAAACAGAAGCAGAGAGTGGTTAAATATATTGGTCAGAATCTTAACTATTAAGTGACCAAGAGCTTGGACAATCTGGTCTTCTGGCTCCAAGTTGAATTAGTGTTTTCCCCACCAGCAAAAGTTCAACAGTGTCAGTCAGTGGAAAAGTTTGTATATGTGTGTTTTGGGGGCAGCAACTAATTTTTAAGTGAGTGGGTTGAGGCTTGCCTGAATTTCTAATACAGTTTCTGAAATTTGCCTCTGGTATATTGGAGAGCTTTTTTGGAGGTTCTAGCAAGGGAGCACAGCTACTTGGCTAGCCTTGTGGGGTGTTGAAGGAGGAAGGGGACACCCGCCAGCCAGCCAGATCTGCCTAATCAACCCTGGCCATCAGTGAGGTGACAGATGTCACAGCCAGATCGCCTTCAGGTCCTTCCTCTGGTATTTTGAACTGCATTACAATGATACCTTCCCACTCCCAGACCGTAATCATTTTTATTGCATATTATGCATACTTATGTTATTCAGCTATAATATATGTATAAAAAAGTAAAGGCAGAATTCAACTTTCAATAACAATGTCTGTCTGTACCCAAAAGACTCTTATTTTTTCCTGTTAGTAATTAGAATCATGGGGCGAGGGATTTAGCTCAGTGGCACTGCACCTGCCTTGCAAGTGCAAGGTCCTGAGTTCGATCCCCGGTACAAAAAAAAATTAGAGGGCCGGGGATTTAGCTCAGTGGTTCCGCTGCCTGCCTCGCAAGCGCAAGGACCTGAGTTCGATCTTCGGTACCAAAAAAAAAAATTAGAATCATGACCCTCTTGCCATCCCCTTCATTCATTATATATCCTACTTCCCTTTGCTTAGCAAGAGCTTTGCTATAGACTACAGACACCTCATTCCTTGCCAGTGAACTCTTATTGTGCTTTGACATAAACTGCTTAAGACCAAGAGGAAGGTGAGGCTCAGTTCATGTTCAAATAGAGTTCAAATGGAAATTCACATTTTTTAAGCATTGCTCCACTGGTATTTAAAACTATGAACCAATTTGCCCTGTGTGGGTATGAAGTTAATGCAAAAGACATATAAGGAGCCCTGCTAGCATCTGAAGGCTAGGTTGAGAATGGAGGATTCACTTTCCACCTCACTTCTGGTCCCCAGCAAGCCTCAGTTCCTTGTGGCTTAGACTTCTCAGTAGGGCTGCTTACTAAATTAACAGCTATTTTCCCAGAAGCTACAATCTTTTTTTTTTTTTTGGTACTGGGGATCGAACTCGGGTCCTTGTGTTTGCACAGCAGGCTGCGAAACCACTGAGCTAAATCCCCGGCCCCTACAGTCCTTTTTTTTGATTCTGGGAATTGAACTCAGGACCTTATGCTTTTGAGGCAGGAGCGGTGCCACTGAGCTAAATCCCTGGCCCTGAAGCTACAGTCTTTTATAATGTAATCTTAGAAGTAAGCCCAGCATGGTGCATGCCTATAATCCCAACACTTGGGGAGAATAAGAGGCTGTCTCAAAAAACAAACAAAAAGGCTTGTAAGGGTGGTTGCTGCACTCTTATTTGGGGGCTTGAGCAAATTATATGAGTGATTTGAGTGTTAGAGAAGGTAAGTGCTTGAGGACAAATGTTCCAGTTAAGCAAGCTTTCCTGGGCTAGACCTCCAAAATATCTACTTCTTTGAGAGAGACTATGTAGTCCAGACTGGACTTAACTCACAGTCTGCCTGCCTCAACCTCTGGATACTGGGGTTCTAGGCGTGTGCCACCATATCCAGTATAGGTCACTGGTGGCAAACCTCTAGCATGCATGCTGCAGTGGGCTGTTTGTTATCATTGAAAGCTCTAAAAGGTTCGCCATCACTGTCTACAAATAGGCCAGAGATGGAACAATCTCAACCTGCCCTTTTTTCTTATTCCCTAAAATCATTATTTAACAACTATAATCAAATTGTTGAAGTTTATTGGTTTGACAAAAACCAAGCTAAACCTTTTCTGGTTATGGAGACAGGGTCTCACTGTGTTACACAGGTTTGCCTCAAACTCCTGGCCTCAAAGCAGTCTTCCTGCCTCAGCCTCCCAAGTAGCTAGGATGCACAACACTGCCTTTTCTTGCTGTCGGAAAAAAGAGATTCCCTTGGATTCTTTTGTTTTTTGTTTTTTGTTTTTTGTTTTGGAACCGGGGATCAAACTCAGGACCTTTCGCTTTTGAGGCAGGCGGCAGAACCACTGAGCTAAATCCCTGGCCCGCCCTTGGATTCTTGGGGCTTTTTGGGGTTTTTTGGTACTGGGAATTGAACTCAGGACCTTGCGCTTTTGAGGCAGGCGGCGGAACCACTGAGTTAAATCCCCAGCCCTCTACCCTTGGATTCTTGACAGACTATTTCACAGGTACTCTGTTAGTGCAAGATCACATGACTTATAGGCTAGACAACAAAAATCAGCTTTGTTCAAAGTGTGCTCTGTCCTTGAGAGTATAACTTGCTTTATGGATCACTCCGTCCTGAATGTACTACCGTAAATTTAAAGTTCAGGACAGCAAAGGACCATCCTCAGCTAAACTTGGGTAGTACACTTTGGTGGGTGGGAAAAATTCTAAGCCACAGATTGTCAGAGTCCCTAAGGTTCAGAAGTCAGAGGAAGATGAGCTGTCCTCCATGTGTTCATGTCCCTAATAGTTCGGGAGGCTGGGCCATCAGGGGACCCAGCTCACGCAAGGGACCAAATGGGAGCAGGACAGGAGCAGAAGCACAAAGGGTGTGTTGTATAATTGGACCGGTGTTTAATAGTTGGGGTGTGCGTTCCCAGAGCCCTGCGGGTGTCTTTAAATAAGCCCTTTAGTGAGCTCTTCTCAAGCTGAGCTGCTAGCAGTAGTCTCCTGAGGCTTTGGGGACCCGACTCGAGTCAGTTTTCAAGTGAATTTGGTAAGTTGCTATGACAGCAAACCCACTCTTCCTCTGAGAAATGAATGCTTGCAATTGGGATATTGGATTAAGCTTTTTCCTTTTTTAAGTGAAATTTTGAACTATTTTCTGGAGTCATTATTCTTCAAGGGTTATAGCTGGGGATTGTCAAATGAATCTTATTTTTAAAGCAGTGTTTTGAGTGGGTGAATGTAGAAGGTTAGGCATAGTATCACATAAGGGAATATGTGGGCACACATGTATCTATATCAGTGAAACCCAAAATAATGACTATCCTTGGTGCCCAGATTGACACTGTACTGTATTTTAAATTGCAGGTCTGAGCAGAGAGCTAGTTAACAGGAAATTACATTTTCAGATTAACCGTGGCATTTGGTTGTGCGGAAAGCAGTAGTTTCCTTCCTTTCTCTTCCATTCATTCTTCTTTCCTTCCTTCCTTACCTGGTAAATACGTTTAGCATCCAGTGCTTGAGGAGAAAGGGGCACTGGGGAAAGACAGTTTCATCCTGAATGCCAGGGACTTGCTGATGTCACCGCAAGCTCTCTGTGCTCGTAGGTGGTATTAAAGCTCCAGGAGCCAGCCGGGGAGAGCAGTGGAAGAGGCAATGTCGCTCTCTGACAACCAGCCAGCCTGTCTCGCTGCTGCACTTGGCCAGCTCTGTCAGGGCAAGCCTGCAGAGTGCCGGATGGATCTCCCAAAAGAAATCAGGCAAGAGGGATTTGAGTGGCAGAGGACAGAGGGCAAACTGAATGAAATCGGGCTGAATGTCAGCATGGACGGACAGCTGAAAGACGGGGTTGTGAAGAATGCCAGCTTCCTGGAGCAGAATAAGCTCTGCTTTTTTAAGGGGAAGCAAGACAAAGCGCTCAGCATTGAAGTACAGGACGAGTATCAAGCAACCTCAGGTCGCCTTGAGAGCAGGTATGTGATTTCAGAAAGCTGCTGTCCCTTGGAGAGGAACTTGGAACACCAGAAGACAGCCAGGTTCCATCTGGGACTCGTAGAGGGGCCAGACAGAAACAAAGCCACCACAGTCCAGGAGAGCGAGCCAGGGAAGAATGGGCTGGAGCCCCAGAGCCAGCCGGATCTGGATTGTCCTGAGGCTGCCCAAGTCTCCACCCGGTTTGGTAAGGAGCAGGAGACCAGTGTTTGGAACCCCAACTTTCATCCAGTGGCTGGGCCCCCCTGGGGCTCAAGGGTAGCACATCCAGAGAAGGAGGGGAATGGCCTCGCCCCTGGCTGCCCGCGCTTGGGGGTGATTAATGACAGCACTGGGCAGCTCAAGTGCGAGCCCCCACTCCTGGTGGCTGTCACCCACCCCACCCCCACCAGTGAGCGCTGCCCCGCTGCCATTCCACCCATCACCATGGTGGAGTTCGCTCCAGATTACGTGAATGCTGGCTCTGTCAGCCGAGACCAGGACAAGGGGCTGGGGAAACTGAGTTCTGAGGAGGGGACCAGGCCTGACCAAGCGCCCCCGCAGAAGAAGGCGGTGCGCCGGGCCCTGTCTGAGTGCTCTCACCTCTCAGTTCCCCCCACCGTGAACCTGGCTGATAAGTACCCAGAGCTCCCTGCCCAAGGCAAGCTGCCCGCTGGCCTGCTGCCACCCTATGGTAGCCCGGCGCCCAGCCCCATGCCTAGGAAGCTGGGGCCCCCGGCCGTGCGGCGCTCCTTGACAGTGGCCGAGGAGCAGACGGCCAGCCGCCAGCTGAGTCCCGGGGAGCTGCGCTCTACTAAGGAGGCACCTGCTTTCCTCTGCGAGGAAGCGCCGGCGAGAAGGGGAGAGGCGCTGACCCACTTTGGGAAGAAGGAACCGAGCACGGCTGGGTTACACCCCCACAGTAAGCTGGAGCAGATTCCTGAAGGAAGCGGCCGGGAAAAAGGACAGGAAGATACTGATGAAATAAGAGTTGATTCGTTCTCTCTGGTCTGCCAAGGAGGCAAGAAACAGCTAGGACCAGGGAAGAAAGAAATCGAGGTCAGTGCACCCCAGAGCGCTCCATCCCCGCCGTGTGAGGACACCCCACGTGATGGTATGTTTCTAAATTTTGCTTCCGTGGGGAACAAGCAAACAGCAAGGAAGGAACCAAGGTGATAGATCACCAGAGGCACCAGGCAGCAGCACAGTGGAGTCTGTCCTGCCCTCCTGCCCTGGGAACGCCAAATCTCAATCCCTCTCGCTGGGAGCGAGGTGGGGCGGAACAAGTACATCTGGCTGGGCAAGCTGGCGTTCCACGAGTGACAGACAGGCCGGAGTTGGGGGGCAGGCGGGCTGCGCCGGCAGTGGATGGGGTCAGACGGGGACGCACAAAATTTAGAGCCCCTTCCTTGATCTCTTGGCACCCTGCTCACCCCATCCCCCATCCTCCACCCCTCAGCTCCACTTGGTTTGAACCAGATGCATCCTGAGCTGTAAACCATCCAATCATAGCTGATTGATGGTCTTGCTTGAAAACCTATCACTGTGCGGATGCACAATGGTTTTATCAGCGCTACCTCCTCTCATTAAGTTGCAGTCTGGGTGGAAACTGTTGTGCGTTCGGCTTTTGAGAACATTTTACTTTTGTTTAAGCTGAAAAAGAGCCTTTTAGAGCTGGCTATTTAATATTCTTTTCCTGTTCGTCATGTTTGACCTAATCTTGCTGCTAGTTTTCTCTTTCTGTGCGTGTTTTGGGAGGATTTTCGGGGAGAGGGAGAAGAAAGGGAATGCAGAGAGGAGAGACTTGCAGTCTAATTAAACAGTGGAGCTATGGTCTTTGTGTCCCAGCCCCAATCCCCACCCTTGGGCTCTTATTGTTGGTGGTCTCAAAAAGCTGGTTTTCTCTGAGTCCACTTTGAGTACAAAGGACTAGGATTCACAGCTTGTTAATGATAATTTAAAAGATATGTTTTATTAGTGAAAAATAGTCTCTTTTCCTGGGGACTGTTCTTCCTCTATTCCTTTCAATACATTTTGATGAAATTTCTTCTTTCCCTCTCTGAAAATAAAAAATGTGATTTTTCTAGGGCAGTGGTAAGCAGAATAAGCCAGATTTATTTCTTTTTCATGAAAATAGGGTTTCTGAGAATTCCACGTCCTAAGAACTCAGGTCCCTTATGTTGTCATGGGCTTCTGACTGTGAGAACTGCAAGCTCCTCCTGAACTGATTCAGTCATCTTCAGTTGATCCCTAGCCACCCAGCTCAGTACCTTGTACTGTCTAGATGGGAAGGAGTGAGGCGGGCATGGAGGCTGAGGCAAGAGGATTGTGAGTTTGAGCCCAGCATGAGCTATGCAGCGAGTTCAGGGCCACCCTAGAGTGTGTGACTTTTTCTCAAAAACTAAGCAGGGCCAGGGATTTAGCTCAGCGACACAGTACTTGCCTGGCGAGCTCAAGGTTCTGGGTTCAATCCCTGGTACCAAAAAAATAATAATAAATAAACAAAAGATGGTAATGAGCGGAGCCTAGTTTCAGAACGAGTTCATTCTATCTAGTTCACGCTGAGAGCAGTTGGTGCTAATGAAAAAAGATTTCAGGTGGCTGAAAAATCCACTGCCCCACTCACCTGGTGAATGTTTGAATGGGGGCTCTGCTAAACACCGTGTAGGTAAAACTGTGAAGACTCATCCACTCATTGTGCCTACAGTTTTCCACTGCTATCTAGACACTAGAAATTATCCTTGTGCTCAAGCAATTTAGGACCTCGTTGGAGGCAGAGAGACTGAGAGAATTGTGAATCATGAAAGGTTTGGATTTGGGTTTTTCTTTGTTTTTGTTTTTGTTTTTTGAAACGGGATTTCACTATGTAGCCCAGGCTGGCCTTGAACTCATGTGAATCCTCCTACTTCAGCCTCACAAGTGCTGGGATCACAGGTGTGCGCCACCATGCCTGGCATGAAAGGATTTTGGAGGAGGTGGCATTTGAGCTGGGCCTCCAAAAGGTGGATGCCTGAGCAGGCAGAGGGAGGGAGGGAGGGCCTCTGGGCAGAGGGACTCAGGATAGCAGAGACAGGAGAAGAGCTGGTGCTGTGCCCATCACCCCTGTACTTCAGAGACTGAGGCTGGAGGATCACTGCACATTCAAGGGGAACCTGAACTGCAGAGTGAGATGCCGGCCAGGCTCTGATCCCAGCTACTCAGAAGGCTGAGGCAGAAAGATAATAAATGCACAATTTAAGGGAAAACTTGTCTCAAAAAAGGGCTGCAATGTAGCTCAGTGATAGAGCACCCCTGTGTTCAGTCCCCAGATCTGGGGAAAAAAAGATCAATGAATTTTAGGATATATCAATAAAATTTATGAAATCTGAATAACCAAAAGGAAATAGACCAAGGAAGAATAGATTCTCAGAGACCTGTGGTTCAGTAACAAAATACCTAACATTTGTGTCATCAGAGTCCTAGGGAATGTGAAGCTGAACAACTATGCAAAGAAATAATAACTAAAGCTGGGAGTGGCGGCACATGCCTGCAATTCCAGCACTTGGGAGGCTGAGCCAGGAGGATCACTATGAGTTTGAAGCCATCCTGGGTTACATAGTGAGTTCAAGGCCAGGCTGGACTGCTTGGCAAGATCCTGTCTCAAAAAAAGAAAAGAAAAAAAAGAATGAAATAATAACTAAAAACTCCTGAAAATTGGCAAAAGATATTAACATATAGGTTCAAGAGATTGAACACATTGCAGTAGGTAAATACAAATAAATCCATGCCGAGATATCTCACAAACTTTATTTAACAATGATTTTTGTAAAGGACACAGATTAAAGTCCTTAAAACACCAGAGGAAGTGGCACAGTGCTTTTCAAGTGCTAAAAGAAATGTCAACTTCTGTGTCTGGTAAAGCTATCTGGAAATGAAAGGAAAATAAAGATTCTTAGATAAAGAAAAGGAGAGTATTGTTGCTAGTAGACATGCCCTAGAGAATGGCTGAAGGATGCTCTCCAGAAAGATAAGCTAACAGGAGGAAGCTGGGAATTTCACAAGTGAAAGAATAGCAAAGGAATGGGTAGGAAATAGGAAGGACTATAATAGACCTTTCTCAGGAGTGGGTACCAGGGATCGAACTCGTGTCCTTTTGCTTGCGCAGCAGGCAGCGAAACCACTGAGCTAAATCCCCGGCCTGATATTTTATTTTTAAAATGGAGAGGTTAGGCTCCTAATCGGAAGTGAGGTTTCAGTAGTTTACTCTGAGCAGTGAAACCTTGGTACCAGTAGGCTATGTGTATATTGCGGGTAATCCCTAGAGCAACCACTATAAAAAGCATCCAAAACAGTGTACTCAGCATTATTAGCTGGGTATGGTGGTGCAGACGTGTAATCCCAGCACAGGAGAAGCTGAGACAGGAGGATTGCTGCAAGTTCAAAGCCAGCCTGGGCTACATAGTGATTTCAAGGCCAGCCTGAACTACATAGCAAGACACTGTCTCAAAAAAAAAAAAAAAAAAAAAAAAAAGTTGAGCCAGACTCGGTAGTGCATGACTCCAAATCCAGTTACTTGAGAGGCTGAGGCATGAAGATCACAAGTTTAAGCCCATCCTGAGCAACTTTAATAAGACCCTGTCTCAAAAAATAAGAAGGGCCGGGGGGTGTAGCTCAGAGGAGAGCTCTTGCTGAGCATCTGGGTTTGATCCCCCACAAAAGATAAATAAAACGACATAGTAATTCTGTCTGCTTATAGTAATGCATGCTTGTAATCCCAGCACTTGGGAGGCTGAGGCAGGAGAATTGTGTTTTGGGTTTTTTTTAAATTTAAAGCACAACATTTATTAATACATTTTAGATACAAAAAATGATAACATTCGTCATAGAGAATTTGTACCTGTACATGATATGATATCTCTTACTGCTTTTTTTCCATCCTCCCGTCCTTCCACCCCTCTTCCCTTCCTTATATACAAAAGCTTTTCCATTTTTTTCTATTTACTTTTTTTTCTTGTCCCCCCCCCCCCTTTTTTTTGGTACTGGGGATCGAACTCGGGACCTTGTGCTTGCTAGGCAGGCGGTGGTACCATTGAGCTAAATCCCCAGCCCCTCTCTTGTTGCCCTTCTTATTTGAACATTTTCTTCCCATTTTTCAGTGTCTATTATACATTTTAGCCTTAGGGCCGGGAATTTAGCTCAGTGGTTCTGGCGCCTGCCTCGCAAGCGCAAGGTCCTGAGTTCGATCCCCGGTACCAAAAAAAAAAAACCCACACATTTTAGCCCTAATTTCCATTTATGGTTTCTCACATCAGATGTAGTTTGGTTTTTTGTTTCTTTTTTTTTTTTTTTGGTACCAGGGATTGAACTCAGGTCCTTGTGTTTGCAGGGCAGGCGGTAGAACCACTGAGCTAAATCCCCGGCCTGTATTTTGGTTTTTTTAAACAGAGTCTGGCCATGTAGTTCAGGCTGGCCTTGAACTCACAGCAGTTCTCCTGCCTCAGCCTCTTGAGTGTTGGGATTATAGATGTGTCCCACCATGTCTGACTGAGAATTGTGTTTTAGCCAGGCTGAACATAGCTCTGTCTCAAAAATAAAAAGGAGGCTGAGGGTATAGTGATAAAGCATTTACTTAGTATGAGGCCCTATGTTCAATCCCCCACACCACAGTAAGAAAGAAAAAGGAGAGAGGGAGAAAAGAAAGGAAAGAAAAGGAAGATCCTGAAAAAGAAATCCTTCATCCAGATTGTTTTGCTGGAGAATTTACTATACACTTAAAGAATAGTTAATACCAGTTTTACATATGTTCTTTCATAAAATATTAAAGGAGGAACACTTCCTAACTCTTATGAGGTCAGTATCTTTGGACCAGAACCAGACAAAGCAATATTTAAAAAAATAGAAAATTTAAGACTAATAGCCATTATAAACTAAGATGGAGGAATTCTAACAAAAAATGTTACCAAATCACACCAAGCAGTATATGAAAAAATTATATATAACAGCCAAGTGAGACTTATTTCAAATATACAAGATTGATTCAGTAATCAAAATAACAAGAATAACCCACCATATTTGCAGTGTAAAAAAGGAAAATTATAAACATGGAAAAAGCATTCAACAGAATGCAACACCCATTCATGAGAAAGCTCTCATCAAAGGAGAAATAGAGCAACAACTTCCTTAGCACCCTCAGGAAACCTCCAGCAGCAGGCTTGGTGGTTCAGGGCTGAGGGGGCCACATCTGAGTCCGGGATTCGGAGCCAGTCTGGGCAGCACAGTGAGACTCAGCTCTTCCAGACAACCCGACTGCACACTTCACATCACACTTGGAGACGAAAGACTCAGTGCATCCCTCCGAGGGCTGAGGGTAGGGCGAGGGTGTCTTTCTTACCACTCAACTCAACATAGGCCTTAAGTTATTTCAGAGATGAGAGCAAAGTGGCTGCCGGAGACTGAGGGATTAGGAAGGGATGGGTAACACGACTGAGCACTCTGGGGATGGAAGAATCATTCCTTGTTGGTAGAGGTAACATGAAATGACACATAATATTGAATAGAAGCACGCACAAATGAATGCATTTAAGACTGGAGAAATCTGAATAACTTCTAAAGATTGTGCCAGTTTTGCCGATTTTGATAGTTTGCTCAGGTTCTGCAGGGGGTCGGCAGTGGGGGAGATGGGATGATGGGTACACAGGCCCTCTCTCTGCTGTCTTTGCAACTTCTTGAGAATCTCTTACATTTCTCTAAACAAAAAGGTTTTTTTTTTTTGGTACCAGGAATTGAGCTCAGGACCTTGAGCTTGAGAGGCAGGTGGTGGCTGGCACCACTGAGCTAATCCCGGGCCCTAAACAAAAAGTTTTAAGCCTCCTGACTTCTTCAATTTTGTATCCCATCCTTCCCCTCACCTAAAAAGAAATTAGGTTACCATTTTGTATATACAATGGTATTTACAGTAGTATATTTTTCCCAGTCCCTTTTTAGACAGATGGTCTCCTGTTTATACATTCTGTTATTTGTGCCCTTTTTAGTTACTTTTCAGTTGATAAGGATAATTCTATATCAGTAATAAAAGAATCTTTTTATACTTTATTTTTTCAGAAGAGACATTATACTGATATATCTGCGTTCTTGGTTTACAGTGCTGGGGATGGAACTCAAGCCCAGCCTTGTTTATTTTATTCTGAGTCAGAATCCTACTAAGTTGCCCATCCTGGCTTCAAACTTGGAGTCTCCCTGCCTCAGGCTCCCAAATAACTGGAATTGCAGGCATTTGCCTTCACGCACTGATATTTCTGTTTCCTGTTAAGAAACTTTGAAAGGTTGTTTCAGTGCTTTGTTTTTCAAGATAATTGCCTAGTGTAAAATCTTCCATATTTGCTATTGTGTGAAATATATCTCTAAAATGAACTTTAGAAGTTGAATTTCTGTTTTTTTCTTTTCTTTTTTTTTTTTTGAGGCAGTGTCTCACTATGTAGTTCAGGCTGTTCTTGAATTCACTACTTAGTCCAGGCTGGCCTTGAATTCTCAGTGATCCTCCTGCCTCAGCCTCCCAAGTGCTGGGATTATAGGTGTGTACCACCACATCTGGTTTAGAAGTTGGATTTCTGAGGGCTGGGGATTTGTGTTCAGGAAAGCACAAGGTCCTGAGTTTGATCCCTGGTAAACCGGCCCCCCCAAAGTTGTATTTCTCGAGTGAAATTTTCTGCAATGCAATTTTCAGAGCCACTGTCAGATCAGACCACCCTGCCGGAGGCCGGTGCCAGTTTACCAGTATTACCAATGGTGTTTTTCCTCACCTCACCTTCTCACCAATAACTTATTTTTAAATTTTAGGACATTTGATAATATATTGGGTTAAAAAGAGCTTTTTTCTTTTCCTTTTCTTTTTTTAAGGTACTGGAGTTTGAACCCAAGGGTTTTATACTAAGCTTCGTTCTCTCTTTTAAATGTTTCTTTTGTTTTGTGACAGGGTACCAGAGTGCTAGGATTGCTGGCATGGGCATGTGCCATCACACCTGGCTAGTGGAGGGAAGCTCCTTGCTCTTTGTTTTGGTTCCATATTTGAGATAGGGCAAACATCTTGTCTGGGCTGGTCTGAGTGAAGACCTGCAGCTGCCTACTGCTGCTGAACCCTAGGCATAGGGGGGTGGACATGGTGTCCCATGCCCAGGTTACAAACACAGCCCTGCCAGAACATTTTTATACCCAAAGAGCCTAGGGAGAGGAAATGTCCACCCCGGGGTCATTTTTGGGGAGAGAAGTCTGTGCATAGGCTATATTCTCTAAAATCTCTTTTACTAACTGACCTGTTTTGAGACATGTTATCCAAATAAAAGATGTTTCTATACCAAAAAAAAAAGTGTTTCAACATAATTTTAATTTTCTTTTCTCTGATAACTAAAATTAGACATCTTTTTTATATTTTCAGAAGACATTTATTTCCTATAAACTGTGTGCATATTCTTTTTTTTTTTTTGCGTTTTTTTGGTACCGGGGATAGAAGTCAGGTCTTTGCACTTGCGCAGCAGGTGGTGAAACCACTGAGCTAAATCCCCAGCCCATATTCTTTTTTTTTAATGTGTGCATATTCTTTAGATCATTTTTTTCCTGTGAGTCACTGATTTGTAGGAATAATATATGTTATAAGCTCATTGTCTTTGATATGAGGCTCAAAATTTTTTTCTGCTTGTCATTTGCCTTTGCCTTTGTTTTTCTTTCTTAGTTACACTTAGCTGTTGTGGCTCAGAATGTTGTACCTCTTGTACCTTCCCTATCACAGGGTTCTAAATGCTGTGGTGCTTTAGTGCTCTCAGGTGCAGCCCTGCTGAAATCTGCAGTAGCCCCTCCACCAGGAGGCGGCGGTGCTACCTGAGGCAGTTGACTGTTTCTAGCACTGGGTCTAGTTCCAAGGTCTCCTCTGCCTTGTTGCAAATCTGGGTCATTGCTAGAACTGGAGCAGGTTAATCTCACATCCTCCATACAGTGGTTCTTTACAGGGAAAGGAAGGAAAGGGAGGACACTGGATGATATTCTGGCTTTTACCCCATCTCTCCCCAACCTTTATTCCAAGAGATAGATTCCGGTTGAAGAGGTTTTTGTCCCCTGTGTGGACTGGTTGGGTGACAGCAACTCTTTGCTGGTCTCTAGGGAAGGGAAACCAAACTTTTAGGTGCCGTTTCCCTCCTCTGATCATTTGTACAAAACCCTTATAGATTTCTTCTCCATGGGGACAAGCTCCCTGAAACTGTGGAATCTTAAAATGGTCTTCTGTCACAGTGAGAGCTTGGGAGTCTTGTCCACATTGCAGCAGCACAAACCTGTGGAATTGTTTTCAGAATGAAGTCCGAGTTACTGCTCTGTCTGCTATGCCTAGCTTTTTCAAAATGGATGTAAAAAATATTTGCCTGGAGTAATTCCCAGTTACGGCCCTTCTTAGGAATAGCCAGGCCAGAAGAAGGAAAGGCGGCGGTGAGTGTGACCGGAAATGACATCTCTACCCCACCAAACAAGGAGCTCCCACCAAGCCCGGAGAAGAAAGCCAAGGTAGGTGGCAGAATGGTGGTTATTTTCTACTGCTGTAATTTTAAAAAACAGTGCCTTCTGCTACTATTGCTTGAATCATGAATGTGTTTTCTTTTTTCTGAGCCAGTATGAGTCTTTCCTCAAGTGTGAATGTGCTTAGAAAATATCTTAGGGGGTAGAGTGGACAGGGTCTTGATATGTAGTTCTTCCTGGCCTTGAACTCATTGTGTAGCCCAGACCGGTCTTGAACTCACTGCAATCCCCATCTCAAAAAAATAAAAAATAAAAAGGGCTGGAGTAGCCTTGGGTTCATTGCCCAGTATTACAAATAAGTGAATAACAATCTGGGCACCATAGCATGTGCCTGTAATCCCAGCTAGCAGGAAGATTGTGGATTCAAGGCCAGCCTTGGCAACATAGCAAGACTCTATCTCAAAAAAACCCAAAAAAACCCAACAACAAAAAAATACAGGTAATAATGGTTTAATCATTTGCTGATAATTTTCTTTATACAATTATTATAGCTACCAAAAGCTAACTAATAATATAAAGCTATTACTGATGTTAAATATTCAGATGCCAAACTGTTGGGATTTGTGGTATTGTCGTTAAAGAATTTCCACAGGGCTGGTGGTGTGTCTCAGTGGTAGAGTGCATGCTTAGCATGCGTGAAGCCCTAGATTCAATCCCCAGCACCAAAAAGAAAAAAAAAAAATCTCTTCACTTTCTTTCTTTCTATCCTGGTATTGTTTCCCTGTTTTCTGAGCTCAGAAGAAAGAAAATGCTAATTTTCAGTTGCATCATCCTCATTATTTATAATTTTACTTTGAACTGTGCAATTTATACTTTTTTAATTTGTTTTTATTCTTGTCTATGTCTTTGATGTTGGTCTTTAAAAAATAAAAATATAAAATATTAAAAAACAACAATCAACCTAAAGCCTTTGGCCACCATTCAACCAGCAAAGACTGCAACATCGAAAGCCAAAACACAGCTCACTCCTGTCCCTAAGCAGCCAGCCCCCGCCACCTCCGGTGGGGCGAATAAAAAACCCATGAGTCTTGCTTCAGGCTTAGTACCAGCTGCCCCACCCAAACGCTCTGCTGCTGCCACTGCCAGGACTTCCACCTTATCTTCGAGAGATGCAAAGCCAAAGGTAAGTCGTCTCCAAGTCCCATGCCAGGGAGCAGTTTCTCCTCTGCACGTCGGTGGACTCAGACTGGTAGAGTTGAGGAAGGGATAGGGTGCTTGTAGAATCAGTTTGGGGGTCCATGGATACAGCGCTGGCCCTTTGAAACCCTTCTGTTCTTTCTACTGTTCCCTGCCTCATTTAGAAGCAATATTCTTCTACTTTGGTACCTCTTCCCTTTTTCAGAGCTATTTCTTACTCTGCCTATTTATGTACCCATGAACCAGGTTCCCCAGCTCCACATACTAATCAGATACTCTTTGTAGGTATAATTCCCACATCTAATTTAATTATTTGCCAATGTCTAATCCCACAGAGGGGAATTTTCTGCATTACATTAGTGCTATCCCAGTCTTCCAGCTGGTCTCAGCATGTTCCAGCAGCACATGACCGATTACTTTGCTTTTGCTGTTAGGCCACTTCTCCCCAGGCTGTTCCTAAGCTCTGCACCTTCCCAGGTCACCCTCACTTTCTTTATCACCCAGAAAACGATCACACTGAGAGCCACATTAGCTTTACAGAGTTTTTGAGGAGCAGAGAGTCAGTGGAAGCTGAGCTGCCTCCTTACCCTCTTGTTTTGTTGGAGAAGGGCCTGTACGTTGGTCTACCAGTGCTCCACATTTGTGGTGGGCAAAGCCTCCCATATGAACATGCCATGGGCTGATTTAATCTGGTAAAGAAAACTGGCAGAACCTAGGAATTGTCGTCTAGGTTGAAACCCCAGCCAAGAAAGTGAGAGATGGTTTCATAGAGTAGGAATGATAAAATCTTGTAATGCTTTCTCTCTGATCCTCATTTACCAACTTGGCTGCTTCTCTATATCTTTAGAAACAATTTATTTGAATGAGAGAACAGAGGACAGGTGACTGAGCCATGGTGACAGGTCCCCCTGAGGCTTATTCAGCATTTGGTTCCTGAGGACAAGGAGGAGGAGAGGTGTCCATTGAGGTTTCGGTAATGAAGCAAATGCTCCCAGAGTTTTTATATATATTAACTCCTTTAATTCTCTCTCAGCCATTGATGATATAGCTAATAATGTCTTCATGTTATATTGAGGAACATTAAGCTCAGTTAAGTCACTTTCCTAAAGTCTGAATAAGTGGCAGAGCCAGTGTTTGGAGCTTGTGGGAGCCCACAACCTTTTTTAGTATAGCTTTTTAGCATTTCAAGCTGTAGCTGGGCTTGCTTTTTACCTAAGACACAGGTAGAAACCTTTTTGAGAAATTGATAGCAACAGAAGGCTAATAAAATCATTTTTACCTATTAGTAGAAAGATTTATAAAAGAAAACAAAGGGAGAAAAATCTGTTCTGAAAAATAAGTAGATCTCTGGCAGGGGAGAAAATATAAACTGAGAAATAGCAAGGGCCAGGGATTTAGCTCAGTGGTTTCTCCGCCTGCTGGGAAAGCGCAAGGACTGAAGTTCGATCCCCGGTACCAAAAAAAAAAAGAAATAGCAAAATGACTTGAGTCAGCTTGCTGAGATCAAGAGCCTGGTGTCTCTGAAGGATTTCATATCCTTTAGAGATTTCCATCTCAGGTAACTGTTTTGTTTTATTTTGTTTTTGCTTTGAGATAGATAGGGTCTTACTATGTAGTTCAAGATGGCCTTGAACTGGCTCTGTAGCCCAGGCTAGCTGCAAACTCACTGCAGGCAACCTGCTTCAGCCTCCTCAAGTAACTTTTACTAACTTATATCATTATTACTCTTTTTTTTTTTGGTACCGGGGATTGAACTCAGGACCTTGTGCTTGTGAACTTGTGAGGCAGGCGGTAGAACCACTGAGCTACATCCCCAGCCCCGTTTATTTCTTTTGAGGCGGAGTCTCACTTTGTAACCCAGGCTGGCCTCTAACTCTCAGCGATCCTCCTGCCAGTCCTCCTGCCGAAGCCTCCCAAGTGCTGGGATTACAGGCGTGCACCACCACACCCAGCTTATCATTGTTACTCTTACTAGTGAAATACTAAGGCTACATTAGGTTTGTCTGAATTATAATCATATTGGATAATTGAAGAACATCCTATAGAGCATTTGGCTTTGTCTTCAGATTTTCAAGTGACCTGCAAAGGAACCCTTCTATATAAAGTTCTATGATTCATTACCATCAGAACTGGTAGCAGAGCCAATTCTTGATTCCAATCTCAAGGTTCTTTGCCCCATACTCAGGCCTCCATTTGTGGAAATGGGCATTACCCTATATTGGCAGTTAGGCTTGATTTGATTAGATGCCAGCCCATTGTTTGTTTATTTATTTATTTACTTTTTTTTTTTTTTTTACTTTTTTTTTTGGACAGGGTCCTGCTGTGTAGTTCAGGCTGTCCTTGAACTCACTATGTATAGCCCAGGCTTGCCTTAAACTCATGGCGATCCTCCTGCCTCAGCCTCCTGAGAGCTGGGATCACAGGTGTGCGCCACCACACCTGGCATACCCTGTAATTTCTAAGCACCTCCCTAGCAGACTCCATTTAAGTGTCCTGCTTGTCTCCACCAGTGCCCTGCCCTCTGGGTGGCATTTCTCTTAGAAAAAATGCTAGGTCACTGTGTCTGTACTTTGGCTTCCTGTTTCAAGTGACATGGTGTTTGTTTATCAGAATAGTGTCTTTGCTCCCTATCGCCATAGCCACTAGGCCAGATCAGTGCTTTCCCTTCCTAACCCTAAGGTTATGTACCATTAAGGTGGTCTTAGTGCTGCTCTATTTGATCTCCTGTATCCACATGAGGAAATTAAGCGCAGAGGGGCTCAGTTCTCTCTCCAAGACCGGACTGCAAGTCAGGCCAGACTAGGGCTGCAGCTCAGGCTTCTGACTGGATGTGGCAGGCGGCCCTGCCACCTACAGCAGCCCTGCCCTGTTACATGCCTGCTGGTGCATGTCAGTGGCAACAAAGGTGGCAGTGGCTGAGCATCACTGTTAGTTTTTGATCTGCTGATGTGTGGATTTAGTCTTGTCTGGCCATATGCCTGCAGTAGCTTCCAAGGCAGTTGTGGCAGTGTGGTGCACCTTTCAGGCCTGTTTGTTTGCACATCATCAAGCTAGTCTGATTCCCTGTTTCCTCACCTCAGATCACACGGGCCCCTCCAAGGCTAGTTTCTTGATTTGTCTGGAGGATTGGGTTTGAGAGCTGTGTGCACTATCACTATCAGTAGCTGCCATACCCTGAGGGCCCCAGTCTTGGGGACAAGTTCACATAAAACCTTCTGTGGCGTGTCTTAGGGCTGTTGCTCACCTGCCACTCTTACCCCTCCCACATTCCCGTGTCTAGCACATTGCAGAGGCGAAGGTTTCTGAGAAGCAGGCCTTACCGTCCAAGCCCGCCTCAGCCCCGACCCTCAGACCTGGACCCAAGACCACCTCTGCTGCTCCAAAGGTCGAATCAGCTGCCGCTCCTGCTTCCTTGGGGCCAAGCAGTAGAAGCCCCCCAGCGCTGCTGTCCAAGAGGCCTGCTGGTGAGTATTACCTGTCCCTCCTTCCTGTAGGGGCCCGTGGGGAGGAGAGCAGGGTGTCCTGGGTATTTACCAAGCCTTGATCTCCATGTGAGTTTAGCAGCCGTGCATATTCAGAAACATTGAGAGTAAAGAGGAATCTTGTGTAATCCCAGGTAGAATTTATTGTTCCTGTCCTAGCAACTCTACAGTTCCCAGTACATTGTGACCATGAGTTTAAATGATGTTAAGAAATAGGCTGGGGATTTAGCTCAGTGGTTCTGTCACCTGTCTTGAAAGTGCAAGGACCCAAGTTTGATCCCCAGTACCAAAAAAAAAAAAGAAAAAAGAAAAAAAAAAAGAAAGAAATGGACCCAGGCTGGTGGTGCACACCTGGAATCCTAGTCCTCTGGAAAGCTGAGGCAGAAGCATTGAAAGTTCAAACCCAGCCTGGGCAACTTAGCAATTTGGACCCTGTCTCAAAACAAAAAATATGCTGAGCGTGGTGGTGCACACTGTAATCCCAGCACTCGAGAGGCTAAGGCAGGAGGATTGCCACAAGTTTGAGGCCAGCCTAAACTACATAGCAAGACCTTGCCTAAAAATTAAAAGAAAGGCTGTGGAAGTAGCTCAGTATGAAGGCCTTGGGTTCAATCCCCAGTACCACAAAATGACAAAAAAGGCAGTTCAGTACATAGTGAGTTCAAGGCCAGCCTGAAATACAAAGGAAGAACCTGTCTGAAAAATTGGGAAAAAAGGCAATTCAGGGCTCAGTGGTAGAGCTCTTGCCTGGCATATGTGAGGCCTTGAGTTCAATCCCTAGCACTGCAAGAAGAAAAGAGAGAAGAGAAGAAAATAGGAAATTCACTTTCCCAAGTATGTGTTGATCACCTGCTTCTAAGGCCATGTGGAAATCATTGTTGGGACTGCAGGGGATAAGGAGGCACAGCTCCCGGCCTTGTGAGTGACCTCAGAGCTTTGTGGTGTCTTCCCAAGGCTCACACAGTCCAGCTCAGACTGGACATCCAGTAATATGAATGAATGATGAGTCTTAGCATCAGATGTGCCCTTCAGGTTTTTAATGCTCTCTCCTATTTTTATGTTACATTTTTTATTAGTCCATGTTTGTGATACATAATGAATATATTCATCAAGTCTTAGTCCTTTGGTCCATTTGTTAAATGTGGTATTAATATGTTTGTGCAGCTATTAAGACTGAGGGCAAACCTGCAGATGCTAAGAAGACAGTGGCGAAGTCTGCACCAGGTAATGCCCACCCCGCTGTAGACGCCTCACTCGAAGCCCACTTCTATGCTTTCAGGCTCCCTTTTCCTCTCTTGCTCTCAATCCTTGCTACCTCTCCCTCCTGCCTTGCAGCTGACCTGAGTCGCTCCAAGAGCATCCCCACCAGCTCTGTGAAGAAAACCACCACTCATGCAGGGGCAGCCCCCACGGCCGCAGCGGCCCTGACTCGAGTCAAGCCCACTCCACTTTCCCGGCCCACCATGTCTCCTTCCATGGACAAGAAGCCCACCACCACCAAGCCCAGCTCCTCTGCCCCTAAGCTGAGCCGCCCAGCCACTGCAGCCCCTGCCCCCGATCTGAAGAATGTCCGCTCCAAAGTGGGCTCCACGGAGAATATCAAGCACCAGCCCGGAGGAGGCCGGGTGAGTCAGGGGCTCCCATCCTTGGTACTTCTTTCCTGCTGCATCTGCCACTCATAGGGGCTGCCAGCTGCAGAGTGTGGCTTTGGAGACCTCAGGTGGCTCTCTGGTGGCTGGGAAGGGCCAAGCTGGGCTTGCTCTTCCTTTCTTGGGGGACTCCTGTCCTGTACCTGGGGTTTAGGTTGACGTCTTTGTGTAGAGGCCTGAGACTTGAAGTATGCTGGGTTCTTAGCATGCTCATTGAGTGTCAGGCAAGGCAGAGGCTGGAGCACTGCTCAGCTCCACAGCGATGGCCTTGGAGGCGCTCTCTGCAAGGCTGACCTGTGTTGCTGTTGGCCCTGCTGCTCCCCTCATCTTTATTCTTCTTACTCTTTTGTGATGTCAGAGTTAAGGAGGTCTTGAGTAACTTGGTCTGGTGGTTGAATTCTTTTCTGTTTCAGTGCACTTGAAGAGGTGACGCTGCTGGGCCAGGGATTTAGCTCAGTGGCGCCGCCTGCCTCTCAAGCGCAAGGTCGTGAATTCTATCCCCGGTACCAAAAAAAAAAGTGTGACACTCCTGCCACCTGTTAGGGCTCCCTGTGGCCATGGCAGCTAATCTGAGGCAGAGCGGCATGTTAGAATGGGGGACACTGGTGCACGCGAATGTGTTCTTCTTGACCTCGCTTCTGACGTTGCTGTGAATGATGTCCCAGCTGCTGCTTCTGGCTCAGGACTTCGGCCTGAGCCTCTTCTCCCCACACTCCTATGGTCGGGGATCTCTGAGTTGGTCTGTCCTGGGAAAGGGGTGCTTTTTCTACAGGCCAGGGGAACCTGCTTCTGCCCGGTGGCCTAGCCTGGATTTGCGATCTCTACGGCCATCTTCCATTCTTGCATTTGGGCTCTTTCATCCTCTTGGTTTGAAATTTGCCCTCCCTTTATCTCCATCCAGGCCAAAGTAGAGAAAAAAACAGAGGCGGCTGTCACAGCTCGAAAGCCTGAACCTAATGCAGTCACTAAAACAGCTGGTCCCATTGCGAGTGCACAGAAATCACCTGCTGGGAAAGTGAGTTTTATTTAGATTCACCTCTGGGAGGTAAAAAGATGGTAACATTTTTCTTCCAGCCTGAGTCACTTTCCCTTCTATTGTACTTTTGTACTGTCTTTAACTAGCTTCACTTCTTCCCCATGTTCCCGCCTCTGATGACTCACCCATCAGAAAAGTTCTATATAAACCCTGAAAGTGCAGAGTTGGGAACTCATTAGCTCTTCTTTATTTGGGAGTGGAGGGGTACTCGGGATCAAACCTGGGGGCAGTCTATCAATAAGACACATCCTCAGCCCTTTTTTTGGCGGGGGGAGGGGTACAGGGGATCAAACTCAGGTCCTTGCACAGCAGGCATCAAAACCACTGAGCTAAATCCCTAGCCCCTCAGCCCTTTTTTTAAAGTTTGTATTTTGAAACCTGGTGGGATGGTGTACACCTGTGATCCCAGCACTTGAGAGGCTGAGGCAGGAGGATCATAGCAAGTTCAAGCCTAGCCTGAGCAGCTTAGCAACTTAGTGAGACCCTGTCCCAAAATATAAAAAGAGGGTGGGGATGCAGCTCAGTTCAGAGGGCCTGGGTTCAGTCATTCATAGACAGATGGATGGATAGATAGGATCCAAGAACTCGTCACTTCCTTCACTGATGCTGCTCTGAAATCCAGCTGTTACACATGCAGACATGTGGCACACCCAGAGTTATTCCTGATAAGATGTGGCAGATCTTGGAACCCTGATGCCTCTCATAAAACTGCTGCCTAGCAATAACTTTGTTTATCCTGCTGCCCACATCACCTTTAACTGCAAGCTTGTATCCTCATCTCGGTAGAAATCAAAATCCCCCCCAGTACAGGGAATTCAGCGGAGGCGAGTGAAAGAAACCCTAGGCCTCTGCACCCCAGGCACAGCCCAACCTTAGGGCTCAGGGGGAGAAGTCTCAGCCAGCGGAATTTACACGATAGCTTCTGGTCACTTGGAGAGGCCTGCAGGTTCAGATAGGGCTCGTTCCTCGTCGCTGAAGGTGGGAAGAAGGCAGGAAGTGGCAAGGCATGCAACAAGGGATGTGGGTTGGAGTTTCTCAGGGTGGATTTCTGTATCCTGTGGGGAGCTCTGCCGTCCAGAGGCTGCATCATTTGTGAAGCACAAAGGGAAGAAAGAAGCTGGCGACAGTTCTCGAGAAGGCCCAGGAAGAACTCTGTTCCAGACCCTGAGAGCCAGGACTACTGGAGCCACTGGTGAACAACACACAGTGATTGTTTTCAGGGTCGCACACCTTGTAGCCCTGCCTACAGCTGTTCTCTGTACATGAAACTCACAGGATGCAGGACTAGACATTTGGAGGGTTCTAGAAGGAAGAGATGTTGGACCTTTGAATCAAAAATTAGTTCTGGGGGCCGGGGATTTAGCTCAGTGGTTCCGCCGCCTGCCTCACAAGCACAAGGTCCAGAGTTTGATCCCCGGCACCAAAAAAAAAAATTAGTTCTGTCTAGGCAGGTAACATAGGCCATTATCCCAACTACTTAGGAAGCAGGGGGATAGATCATAAACCTGAGCCCAGCCTGGCAACTTATCAAGGCACTGTCTGAAATCAAAATAAAAAGAGCTGGGAACATAACTCAATGCAGAGCCCTGGGGTCAGTCCCGAGGACCACAGAAATAATATGGGTTGGGTGTGGTGGCATAGCTGTAATCCCAGCACTTGGGAGGCAGAAGCATAAGGATCGCTGCAGGTTCAAGGCCAGCCCGAACTACATATAGTGAGACCTTGTCCCAAAAATCAAGAAGAAAACAATACATTTAGTTCCAAACCTCTGTTGCTCTCTTTCTTGAGCCCTGAGACAAATGGGCCAGGCATGGGGGCAGCCGTGGGGCCTGTGCTCCCCTGCTGCCCAGCGTCTGTATCCATTTGCATTTTCCTATGCACAGCATCTTCTTCCTGTCGCGTCAGCTTCTCCAAACAGTCTGGCTGCATCCACTCCAGCCCCAAACTGAGGGTCAGTCCTC
This sequence comes from Heterocephalus glaber, assembly GCF_053883595.1. Lineage (NCBI taxonomy): Eukaryota > Metazoa > Chordata > Mammalia > Rodentia > Bathyergidae > Heterocephalus > Heterocephalus glaber. The sequence goes on from NW_028258324.1 coordinate 71,806,372, forward strand.
TCCTCGCAGAGAGCTGACAAGCCTGTGCCTGGCCTGTGGGGGTGGGCAGGGTGAGGTGGTGGATGGGCCTGTGGGCATCCGGGGCTGGCCATTGTCCAGACCTTGTGCACCACAATCCAGCTCCCCAGGCACAGTGAGGACCTTGCGCCCCTGCTTGTGTCGTCATGTTATTTGTCCATGTGTTCGTTCCCTTGCTTGCTCCTTCCAGATCCTTTTCCTGTGCTTTCCCACACTTGCTCTACCACAGGTGGGGTCGGAGGGTTCTCGCTGTCACTGTAATCACGTGCGGACTCCCTGCCTGCCCCGTGTCACCTCTAACCAGCCATCTCCCCTTGTGTTGTTTTCTCTGTTCTCTAACATTCCAGGTCCAGATAGTCTCCAAAAAAGTGAGCTACAGCCATATTCAGTCCAAGTGTGGTTCCAAGGACAATATTAAGCATGTCCCTGGAGGTGGGAATGTAAGTATACACACCGGCATCTGAGGCACAGCCTCCTGTGGGGACCCCAGGGACAGGGCCACCTCCTGCAGACAGGACCATGGTGGCCAGGCTGTGGCTTTCGCGAAGAAGCTGTTCAGCCAAGAGAGGGGAGGCCTGGGTGCTCAACGGTGATGGACTTGGTGCCCTTGGAGCCCCGAGACCGCACCAGTGACACCCACATGATCTCTTCTAACCCCATGGGCAGACACCCAGCCTGAGTGCCACAGGCCTGTTGTCCTGCAGTCGTGGCGCTCCTTGGTGAGTCCCTCTTCCCAGTGTCCACCTCTTCCCCAGCCCGTCCTTGAGTCCTTGCCATTATAAAGTCAGAGAATTAGATTTTCCTCCTACCCCATCTCTGCTTTTCCCTTTATATTGATCACTCTTCCTCCTTTTCTTTCTTTCTCTCCCTACCTTTTTTTCCCTTTCTACTCTTTTTCCCCAATTCCTCTGTTTTCAGTCCCTTGATTAACTGGATGTGGTGGCATACATCTGTAATGCCAGCATTCTGGGAGGCTGAGGCAGGACAATCTCAAGTTTTAGCCTAGCCTGGGAAACTTAGTAAGACCCTCTCTTAAAACCTTGTGTGTAGGCCAGGATTTAGCTCAGTGGTTCCACCGCTGGCCTCGCAAGTGCAAGGACCCGAGTTTGATCCCCAGTACCAAAAAAAAAATACCCAGTGTGCTTTCCCCTTGTCCACAAGACAGTGCCCAGCCCACTGGGCTCTGCAGAGCTGTACCAGAGAGGCATGTTGGGAGCCATCACCTCTCGCTGCTTCTCCTCAGCCCCAGCAAGAGAGAACATCCCATGTGGATTTCCCTTGGGCTTGTTCAGTTCCGTGTTCTTCCTGTCCTTTCCAGGGTGACACCCTGTCCCACTCTGGCTTAGTTATCTCACCTGGTGGCCCTTTTCCCAGAGCTCAGCTGTGTTGCCCTGGCCTCCCAACACCCTGCAGGCTACATGGGAGCCTGGCCAGGTGATGGCCTCATCGTGGCCCCTGCAATAAGGCCGGCCACCGTAGCTGAGGTTGTGGCCGTGAGCCTGTGAGGGCCCCCAAGACACTGACCCTTTTAGGTTCTTTGCCCCCAGGGAAGCAGGGAGCAAGGATTCCTAGGAAATCGGCTCCCTGGAGTGTGCGACACAGAGGCTGGTTTGCGTGTGGCATGCGGGGTGCACAGGAGCTCTGAGGATGGTCATCAGCACCCCGTCACCTTCTGCAACCTTTCCATGCAGGCTGTGCGTGGCTGGCAGCAGGGCTTTTCGTAGTGTGAATGTCCTGTTTCAGGCCTTCCACAGATAGATAGCACTGGGAAGCTGCCTCAAGTGGTGTTTCCTGGCGGTGCTGGTTCCTCCTGTAGCTTCCACCCCCATACCCCAGAACCCCACTGTCACTAACAGGCCTGCTGTGTGGACTGAAAAGCATCACACACACGCACGCACGCACGCACGCACGCACGCATGTGCATGCGAATTCTGCACATGCAGGCTCAGAGCAGACCCAGTCAGCACTCAGACATGTCCTGATGGGAGCCCAGGGCCTCCTTGGTCCTTCGGGCCGGGGCACAGTGTGCTGGCAGCTTGGCTTCAGTTTGCCTGGGGCTGAGGTATTGCCTCTGAGCAGAGGTTGGTCAGCATGCATGCCCAGTAGGCCCACAAGGAGGGCAAGGGCAGGGTGCAGTGCTGGCTGCACACCAAGAAGGTGTCCTTCCAGGAACAGGCGTGGCTTTGCTAGCTGCAGGCTGTGCTGGTGAGTGGGCCTTTGGGGCAGCTGTAAAGGGGGTACAGCACATGGCTCCCTGAAGCTGGAGCTCAGGGCCGGCACATGGGGCTCACTCCAGAGGGAGCTGAGTCTGAGGAGGGATCTTGTTAAGGGAGTGAGCGCAGGCTTGTAAAATATGTTTTATTATGAGAATTTAAAATGTATAAAGTAGGCAGAACTCATCAGGTGAATTGGTACTGGTACATCTTTTATGAAGCTCTGTTTACTTTCTGCAAGACTGGTGTTGGGGTCTCTATATAGCAGGCATAGCTCCATCCTCACCTCCTTAGGACAGATGCAGATAGGGGCAGGTGTGTTAGTGACATGCTCCCTTTCAATCTTAGATTGTACCCTACTAGTGCTTCTTTGTGTTTTCCCCCTCAGCACTGGGGGTTGAACCCAGGGCCTTTGTACTACCTACCCAGTCCTTTTTTATTTTTTACTTTGATACAGGATCTCACTAGCTTGCTCAGGCTGGGCTCAAACTTGTAAATTTCCTGCCTTAGCCTCCCAGAGTACTGGGATTACAGCTCTGTGCCACTGTGCCTGTTTTTCAATGAGTTAACTGTTTTTTGATGAGTGGGCTGTCCTAGGGCCTGGATTGTTTTTTATTTGCAGCACAACTCCTTTGTCTGTTTTCTTCTGTTGATGTACATACCTGTGTGTGGCTGGGGGAGGGGCCCAGTGCCTCACACCTGCCAAGCAAGCTCTCTACCAGAGCTCCACCCAGCCCTTTATGTGGTATTTAGAGACGGAGTCTTGGTAAGTTGCTCAGGGTGGCCTCAACCTTGGAATCCTCCTGCCTAATTGTCCTGAGCAGGTGGGACTACAGGTGTGCACCTGCACCTACAGAAATGGACTTTACATTTTTTTCCTCAGAATTTGGCAAGGCTCTTCTGGCCAGTGGGGTTTTTCCTCGGGCGGCCCTTGGTGCCCCATCCTGTGGTTGTCATGCTAAGGTGGGCGTCAGCTGGTCACAGAAGTCTCCTAAGGCTCCTGCAGGAAGGACATTGACAGCAATCTATTGGCCCCCTTAAAAGCAGGACCAAGCACCAGGCATGGTGGCACATGCCTGTAACCTCAGCACTTGGGAGGCTGAGGCAGCAGGATTGCTGTGAGTTCAAGGCCAGCCTAGGCTATACAGCAAGTCCGTCTCTCTCAAAACGCCAGCAGGACCAAGCACAGAGAGTGCGTAAACCACTGTCCAGCACAGACCATAGCTGCGTGATCCACTGGGGAGATTTTTTTAAGACAGGTACTCACATTGATGTTCAGGCTGTCCTTGGACTTGCAGGGATCCTCCTGCCTGTGCCTCTGGGGTGCTGGAATTACAAAGGTGGCTGCCACCATGCTGGACTGCAAATAAACAATCTTGTGAGGCAGTGTAAGGCGATTTGTTCTTTGTTTGTTTTGTTTTTTCCTTGCAATACGGGGGATTGAACCCAGGGCCTTGCACTGTGCTACATCCCCACCCTTCTTTTCTTTTCTTCTTTCTTTTTTTTTTTTAGCAGTAGCAGAGTTTATTTGAAAAAGTAAATGAAGCGTGAGAGAGAAACTGGCTCTGCAGATCGAGCTTGGGCCGAATGAGAGAGGAGAAGAGAGATAAGAGTATACCCTGAGGAAGCAGGGCGGCTAGCTGGGAAAAGCCCAGTCCTGGGCACACCCGACACTGCCCTGTAGTGCTCTTCCTTGGTGTAGTGGGATAGTGAGGTTCAGGTAGATCAGTCAGCAGTTTCGCCTGTGATCCTAGCACTTGGGAGGCTGAGACAGGAGAATCCCAGATTCAAGTCCCACTCGGGCAACCTAACGAGAGTATCTAAAGGTGCAAAGGGCTGAGGTTGTATCTCAGTGGTATGGCACCTCTACAAGTGCTCCTCCATATTTCTCCCCCTTTTTGTGTTCAAACCTCAAAATAGCAATGATACAAGTAATAACCAAAGGCACCAAAGTGCAGCATTCTTCTCTTACAAATTGCAAGGGTTTTAGTAAGAATACGCAGCCCTGGGAGGCTGTGGCGAGGTGGGCCCAGCTGTGCTGATGGAGTCATCAGTGGTGGCATTGCTGGGAAGCAGGTTGGCATTGAGAGCCTGAGAACAAGCGGTGGCGGTGGCACACACCTGTGATCCCAGCACTTAGGGAGGCTGAGACAGGAGGATCACAGATCTGAGTCCCTCCTGAGCAACTTAGCAAGACCCTACTGTAAAAGAAAACTCAAAAGAGCTGGGGAAAACAGTCTCAGTCCTTGACCAGCAATCATGCCTGAGGGGGAGATCAGAGCCATGGAGATCATTGTTGCTGTGTTTGTGGAAATGACCTCCATGTTCAGCATGAGCAGTGGGACCAATTGATGCACAGCGTAGATCATTCTGCACCCTTCCTTTCCATTTCCATCCTTCGTGGGAGACTGATGACTGCATGAAGTCAGTGGGAGGACAGAACTACGTATGTCACTGTGCTGCACACTTGTGGTTCCGGCCTCTGAGAGGCTGAGGCAGGAGGATTGCAATTCAAGCCTAGCCTGGATGATTCGTGACTTAGTGAGACCATCTCCAAAGCTAAAAAAATTCTAAAAATTTTGCCTGGGGACGCAGCTCCTGAGTTCAGCCCCACCACCCTGCCCCCTGCACCACCAAAACACATGACAGGAAGGAAGTAGGCCAGAATGTCACTCCAGAGGACTTCTCCAGGCAGGAGTTGAAGGGGCAAGGTTTTCAGTTGGAGCTACAGGAACATTTCAGAAAGCCGCGTGTCGGGCTCTGCAGCTGTGTGACAACCACCTGGCTTTGCTCTGGCTTTTGCTCTGCTGGGGCAGAGGTGAGGGCTGGGGCCAGGATGGACCAGTGCTCTTTGGCCCTCGGGTGACGACCCTGGCCTTCGACAGCCTGGGGCGGGGCTGGGAGAGGGTGAGAGGAAGCTCAGTTGGCGGAGGTGGCAAAGGCAGCGTGGGCTTGGCCTCTGCCTCCCCTTCTGTGCGAGGCACCTGAGCTCCTGCTCCTCTGCAGGTCCAGATCCAGAGCAAGAAGGTGGACATCTCCAAGGTCTCTTCCAAGTGCGGCTCCAAGGCGAACATCAAGCACAAGCCGGGTGAGTGGGGCCTGCCCCAGGGCCCGGCGGCACTCCCTCCCTCCCTGTGGGCTGAGTGTCTGCGTCCTTCCACAAGGGCAGCCTTTCTGCTTTCTGTTGTGTAGTATTGGGGATGGAACCCAGGCCCTTCCTACTGAGCTGTATCCCCAGCTTGTTTTTAACATTTGAGACAGTCTTACTAAGTTGCCCAGGCCGAGCTTGAACATGCAGTCCTTCTGCCTCAGTCTCCCAGACTGCTGGGGTCCCAGGCTTGTGCCACACGTCTGGCAAGAGCAGGCCTTCTCTGACAAGCGTGCTCACTGGGCCACCTCATTTGAGCCTCCCTGTTCAGATGGGGCACAGAGTCCTGGGGCAGCCTCGGGTCCCTCCTGGCTCCCCGCATTGTGAGCACGGTGTTCACTCCCCTGCCACCCCCGTGACCAGGTCCTCTCTGTCCAGGCGGAGGAGATGTCAAGATTGAAAGCCAGAAGCTGAACTTCAAGGAGAAGGCCCAGGCCAAGGTGGGGTCCCTGGACAACGTGGGCCACCTGCCCGCAGGAGGCAGCGTGAAGGTAGCGAGTGGGTCGCTGGGCCGCCGGGGGAGGTGTGGGCCGGGCGCTGGGGTGGGGCCGGGCAGGTCTGGGCCACAGTGAGTGTCCGCCCCCCCCATGAGGAGTGCGCAGTGCGATGCGGCGCAGGCGCTGGTGGGAGAGGGTTCTCTCCGGCCTCAGTCGGCACCGGCCTCAGTCTCCAGGAGCCATCGTCACCCCCACCATTGCTGTTCCCATCGTCCTCCATCAGCCTGGTGGGCGGGCAGGAGAGGTGGGGAGCCCGGCCCCCGGCCCTGTGAGGGCTGCAGCGGAGGCGGAGGCTCTTCATCCCGGCAGCGGCTCATCCTCTGCCAGCCGGGCTCCCTCCCTCCCTCCCTCCCGCCCGCCCGCCCTGCCTCCATCCACAGTGCTGAGACCCTCTGTGTGCCAGGGCGCCGTCTGTCCTTTGTCCCAGTCGTGGCAGCTGGTGGGCTTCCAGCGTGAGGGCCCTGTGCTGCACCGGGGAGGGGTGAGGGCGGGCCACAGAAGCTGCCTCGGCTTGGTCTCCGCAGGCCAGCGGCGCACACTTCTCCTGGCCCCAGCCGCATGGGGGTTCCGTTTCCTCTGAGACCAGTCTCCCTAAATCGCCCCTGCCTCGGCCTCCTAGATTGCCAGGACAGGGCGCACCATCACGCTCAAGCCTCGTCCTCTCTTTATTCACCTTCTGTCCCTTTCCTCCCCCCCGCTTTTTTCTCTTTTTCTTTTTTTGAGATAGAGTCTCACTTTGTACTCACTCTGTGGTGCGGGCTGCCCTTGAGCTCACTGTGTAGCCCGGGCTGGCCTCGAACCCAAGGCGATCCCCCTGCCTCAGCCTCCCAAGGGCCGGGACTGCAGGCGTGCACCGTCTCTCCCTTTCTTCACTATTTCTGGTGTTATTTTCCTACTACACAGGCCTGTGCCTTTCCCCCTTGTGCTTGAAGCCCATGGAGGCGTGTCCACTTCCACTCCCTCCTCTCTGCCCCCACGCCGAGCCTTCCCTGGCACTCCGCTCAAGCTCCAGCTCTCCCTGGGCTCCCCTTCCTGCACACCTCCTCCCTGCCTCCCTTGTCCCTGGGTCCCAAGCGCTGCCTGATGCAGAGGAGCTGCAGTGGCAATGGAGAGGACCCCCAAAGTGGCCAGGCAGGGTGGTCCATGCCGTGCCACTGCTCTGCCTGCTGCTCCCAGGCCTGGCAGTTCGTCCCGTGGGTGCCAGGGGCAGGCGGCATCCTGGGGCAGAGGGGCGGTGAGGTCTGGGACTTGCGTGATGCCACCGCCACCGCCACCGCCATCACCACCACCATCCCACTCCCCCTCGCTGACCCTCACTGTCTCCATGTTTCATTGTAGACTGAGGGCGGTGGCAACGAGGCCCCTCCGTGCCCAGGCCTCCCTGCAGGGGAGGAGCCGGCCGGCTCTGAGGCTGCGCCCGACGCTGGCGCCCCCACTCCAGCCGGTGGCCTCAGTGGCCTCCCCACCCTGTCAGGGGGTGGTGACCAGAGGGAGGCCCAGACCTTGGACAGCCAGATCCCGGAGACAAGTAAGTGGCTGGGCTCGGCCTGAGGGCCTGAGGGCCAGCCGGGGCCCCGCCACTGGCCGGAAATTGAGCTCCTTTGTTTTCGACTAGAGTGTGGCCTGAGTTTTAACAAAGTCACCTTTTATTTTCCAGGCATCTAATGATGACATTCTGGTCTCGTCTTCCGTCTCCCCCGTGTCCCTCCTGTTTCCCCCGCTCCCTTTCCCTCCCCGCTCCTGTGTCCCTGCAGATTGAGACCTACAGGCTGACGTTCCGGGCAAACGCCAGGGCCCGCACCGACCACGGGGCCGACATTGTCTCCCGGCCCCTCACTTCCCTGGCTCCCGGCCCTTGGCTCCCTGTCCCAGGCTTCCCACTAGGCCTGTGAGTGCCCACTCAGGCGCCGGGCAGCCCTGTTAGGCCCTTCCCTGGTTCTGGGCGGCCGCAGGCCCAGCCCGGCCCTCCTGCTTTGCTCCTGTCCCATCACTGGCCACTGCTGGCCTCGGGGTAGGCAGGGGAGTGGGGGTCCTGTGGGATCTAGAGGGAGGAACTGGATTCCTACCTCCACTGTTTGGTTTTTTTGGACCAAACCCAAAAGAAACTGACATGCCCTCCCTCCCTCCTCCCTGGCCAGCCTGGAGGGATGAGTGCGGTGGTTCCAGGTGGTGACCCTGCTTGGGCTGTGCCCCCTGGAGCCTGCTAAGCCTCTGCCTCACCCTGTGACACCACGAAAGCACCCACCGTGCAGGCGGCACCAGGCCGTCCTGCTCCCCCACATTAGTTAGGAGCCATGCTGCACCCTGCTGCTCCCGTACCTGCCTCGCTGCCGTCACGCTCTTCTTTCTCTCATTTCCCCCACTAACCTGTAGCCAGTGGAGTAGTTGTGCAGGTTGAAGCCATGTCCAAGTGAGGGTCTTGGTAGGTGTGAAGGGAGTGGGGAGGGAATGCCCTGCGCGCTGTGGGGAGGGACTCGAGGTGCAGGGAGGCAGCCTGGTGATGCGCTGGTCAGCGTGGGCTGCTTGTGTTGGCGTTTCGTGTGTATGCTGCTTTTCTTTTCTAACCAAGAGGCTGGGTTTGGCATCTGTCTGTCTCGTTCCCTGGGATTTGGTGGTCACCGTGTGATGCAAGGCCAGTGCTGAAGCAGGAGAGGGCCGTGGGGTCACAGTCCCGCAGCCTGACCTGTCGCCTTGGGACACCCAAGGTCTCCATGTGTCTCATGTGGACAGTGGGGAGTCAGGTCTGGAAATTGGAAAATGAGGCCTGAGACTGGGGCCACCACTCCCTTCCGGCTGAGAGGAGGGGCCAGCCCGTGGGCAAGCCCCAGTGAGATCCCGGGGACCGTATGGACAAGATTCTTATTGCACTTGTATTTTTTGTATTAAAGTTTGCATGGTTTCTAATAAAGGATTAAAACAAATTTGTAGTGAAGCGGCCTGGGAGCTTCCAAGGGCTTCTCCAGAGGGGCATTTCCTGCTGCGCAGACTTGTCTTGGAGGTGGTGGTGGCGGCCAGCCTGGATGGCACTCTGGCCCTCCACTCCGCTCCCCGGTCCCCACGTTAAGGGAGGGCATCCCCACGCCTCAGGTGGTCCTTTCCTTGCGGAAGACGCCTACTGGACAGTGAGCCCAGCTAGAGTCCATTTTGTCTGCTGTGCCAGCGACACTAGGGCACCGGAGCGGTCAGCAGGAGGAGGCCAAGGTGGAGATACTGGGTCTGCAGGCACCTGCATCTCTCCCTACCTAGGGTTGATGCTGAAGTTGATGAAGGGCTCCAAGTGCTCCTTGGCCAGGGCTTGGGGAAAGGAAGGTGGCTGTGGAGAGCCTGGGCTGGGCCCCAAGTCCACCCTAAGAGGCTGTCTGTTTCCTGCTCCCTTCAAGTGTCCCGCAAGCCAGAGGATCCGCAAAGGCCGACCTGACGGATGGGGACCGTAGCTCGGACATTTCTGTGCTCCCCATCTTGCTGTGGTTCAGCTGTTACCAGTCTGTGATTGTTGTACTGATCTGAGTAAATAAAGCTGCCTGATGTTCCACACACAGGCCCTGGGTAGCCTCTGTCTGTTCCACTCCTTCCATCGGGGCCCAGCATGCACTGTGCACACCACCTGGGTATCCGCAGCACCACTCAGCCGGCCTGCGGCTGTCACCAAGGGCAAATGTCTGCAGTGTCGCCATGGCAGGCTAGGTCTTAGTGAGAAGCTGCTCAGCACCATGCAGACCACAGGGCCAGTGACCCACAGGCTTCCGTGCTTCAGGCCTGGTGCAGCAGAGGCCACACAACCCCTGGCCCCCCTGGCCCACAGTGCTGCGCCCCTACTGGACAGCGATGCTCACAAGGGATAAATAGAGCTTTATTTTAAATAAACATTTGCACTCTGTACACAGCCCCAGCGGAAGAGGGGCTCAGTCATCCGCTGTCTTGCGCACGTCGAAGCTACCACAGGGTCCTCGCAGCAGCTCTGCCACCAGCGCAAGCAGCTGCCCGTGCTCCTGCTGCACACTCGGTGGAAGTGCGGCCAGCTCGCTGCGCAGGCTGCGCTCCACCATGCGCCCCAGGGCCCGGCGCAGCTCCCTCAGCAGCCGCACGGTTCTCGAGTCCCCCTCCAGCCGCAGCAGGTCACTGTCACTCAGGGAGATGGTGGCACGGCGCCCGTCATCTAGGGGAGGGGCAAGATGACAGTCACTGCGAGGCCAGGCCGAGGACACATTGAAGGAGCAGAGGGTGTGGACACCTACCCCGGACATGGAGGTCCCCGTCGGTCAGGAGCAGCACTGCTAGCGGGTGCACCTGGGAGGAGTCCCGCACAAAGACGCTGCCATTGGACTTGACGGCCATGAAGTAGGTCAGCCATCGGCTCCGTAACCTCGTGGCCTCCCTGGGGAAGCGACACGGCTAAGTCAGGCCGCCCTCTCGGCCCTTCCCAGCCCCCTGTCCCATCCTGCCTGTCCCTCACCTGTTAATGGTCGACTTGTGCAGCAGGATGTTGCCGGATTTGGTCCTGTAGGTGACACTGTTGGGCTTGAACTTCCCCTGCCGGGTCACCTTGCCCTGCCTCACCTGCAGGGACAGGGGGATGAGCAGGGGCCGGGAAGCCGGGCCTGCTTCCCGCTTCCCACTTCCCGCAGGGCCGCACCTGGATGAGGTTGGGGTAGAGCCCGGCCATGAGCACACCCTTCACCAGCTCCTCCTCCTCGCTGTACTCATTGCACTGGGCCGAGGGCAGTGTGCAGTCTGAGGGTTTGCCCACCAGGAACGCCTCGTAGATGTTCTCAGAGAACTGCTTGATGAGCCCTGGGGAGGGGCACGTGGGCCTGGGCGTGAAGGGGGGCGGGGCGGGGCGGGGCGGGGCGGCCGGGGCGGGTGGGCGGGGCTGACCATGGATGAAGCGCAGGCTGGGGGCGTACAGCAGATTCTCCTCCAGGTAGTTCTCCCTCGACGTGCGGTCCTGCCAGCGCAGCACCTCCTCCCAGCCGGCCACCGCGCGCACAAAGGCCAGGTGGTCGCTGCCGCTGTCGTGGCTCAGCAGTGCCTTCACCTGGGGGGAGATGGCACCGGGGTCCTGGGTGAGGCCAGGGCACCTCACCTCCCGCGTACCGTGGACGGGCAGGGAGGGACGCACGCTGACCTTGTCCACCTCCGCCCGGTTCTGCAGGCTGCTGCTGAAGGGGTCCCGGGTGAGGCAGGAGACCACCACGAGCAGCGGGTGCAGGCAGCGGAAGATGGCGGCCAGCACAATGGCCTTGGCCAGCCGGGGGTCCGTAGAGATATGGGCCAGGCGCTGGCCCAGGGTGGTCAGGTACTCGCGCTGGTCCAGCACCCCTGCAAGCGTGCGGCCGTCAGCCCCAGCTAAGCCCCTGTGCTGCTCCCCCTGGGCTGGCAGCCCCACGTACCAATCTCCTGGAGCAGGATCACAGCCTCGTCCACCGCCTTGATGTTGGGGGTGTCCACGGCCTTGGAGAGGAACTCCACCGCCTAGCGAGGACAAGCAGCGCCCGTGGGCCTCAAGCCGCTGGCCCCCGCCCACCTGCCCCGTCACCCTGCCGCACCGTCTTCTCAGGCATGTGGATCTTGGCCTGCAGCACCAGGTTCTCCAGGGGCGTGCGAAGGATCTCGGGCACTTGGAAGGGGGCCATCTTCTCCAGCCGGCTGCGTGGGAACAAGTGGTAGGCGAAGCCTGACTGGCAGCGGCCCGCCCGGCCTCGGCGCTGGATCACATTGGCTCTCGACACCCACACGGTCTCCAGGCAGGACACCTGGGGGAGGCAGGGGGCCGACACACCAGCACCTTTCAGTGCCTTCCCACTGCTCAAACCCTCGGCAGCTCCCCACAGGACAGACCTCAGGCACGGCCGGGAACTGGCCAGGCCAAGGGCAGAGGCGCCACCTTGGTCTTGAGGTCATAGCGCTCCTCCTTATGCAGACCGCTGTCCACGACATGCACAATGTCGTTGACTGTGATGGAGGTCTCCGCGATGTTCGTGGCCAGGACTATCTTCCGCACCCCAGCCGGAGGCTGCTGAAATATGGCCTTCTGGTCCATCATGGGGATGTTGGAGTGCACTGACGGGCAGCAAGACACACGCTGGTTACAGACATGCTCCTGCCAGTCCCAGCCCCAGGAGGGGATTCTGACCCCACCTTGGTGAAACCGAGGCCCAGATCAGCGAGATGCGCATGGAAAAGTGGTGCGACTGGTCAGAACCCTGTGCCTGAGTCTGGTCTCCCACTCTCACCTGGCAGGATGAGGTACTTGCTCTCGTGCATGCCCAGGGCCTCCTGCAGGCGCTGCTGCACTCCCTTGATCTCCTGCCACCCGGGCAGGAAGCACAGGATCCCACCTGCAAAGGGCCTGCACGCATGAGCCAGCTGCTCTGGCCAGTGGGCAGCGGTCAGCGGGTGCCAGGGTGGAGATGGTGGGCCAGGGCCGGAAGCACCCACCTGGGTCTCCATGCGCATCAATGTGCAGAATGAGATCCATCACCAGGTCCAAATCGAGTGCACATTCGTCCTCAGACTGGGGTGGGGGAAGAGAGGCCCCAGTTAGGCCCGGGGAAGGGCGGTGCGCAGGACAGGGCCAGAGCCACTTGACATGTGTGCTCCAAGCCTCTCGTACTTGCCACCTGGGCACTAGCGTTCCTGTCTCCATCAAGGAAACTGAGGCTCAGGCGGGGCGGTTAACTTGCCCTAGGTCACCAAGCCACAGACAGGGAGGAGGGGATGCAGAGGACAGGCCAGGGGCCACTGGGGCCACTGGGGCCAGGAGTCGCTCACCTCATGGTGCCGGTGTCGGTGTGGGTACTGGTGCTTGCCCAACTTGGCCAGGATGTCCTCCAGGTAGTGCTCCTTGACGGGGTACATGAAGCCAGGCACCTTGATGACAGGGCAGCCACCAAAGTAGCGGGAGAAGCGCTCATTGTCGCCTGTGGCGCTCATGAGCACCAGCCGCAGCGTGGGGTTGAGGCGCTGTAGGCCCTTGAGCAGGATGAGCAGGAAGTCCGTGTTCACGTCGCGCTCGTGCACCTCGTCCACAATGACATGGCTCACGCCCTCCAGGCTGGGGTTGCTCTGCAGCTTGCGCAGCAGGATGCCCACCGTGCAGAACAGCAGTGCCCCACCCCGTGCCGGCGGCTTGCTCTCCAGGCGCACCTGGAATCCCACGTTCCGGCGCAAGGAGGGGCCTAGTTCGTGGCTGACCCGCTGCGCCACGGACACGGCCGAGATGCGGCGAGGCTGCGTGATGATCACATTGCAGTGGGCCCCGCGGCCCTCGGTCACGTAGCGCTCCAGCAGCAGCTGGGGGATTCGCGTTGTCTTCCCACAGCCCGTGTCCCCAGAAATGACCACCACAGGATGCTGCTCAATGGCATTGAGGATGGTGTCCCGGTGTGGGTCCACGGGGAGCTGGGGCACCTCCTGCCACATGGGTCCCCGTCGCCGCCACAGCTCCAGCAGGCTCTGGTTCAGGCGCACCTCCTCGGCCTCAGTCAGGGGCACAAAGGGCTTGCCAGTGATGGGGTCGCTCAGTGGCCCCGAGTCCTTGCCCAGGGGCAAGATGTCCTCACTGTGCAGTCGGAGCTCGGGTGAGAGCCATGAACTTTCCACGGGGTACTGGGGGACAAGGAGGCAAGCGAAGTGGCGACAGGGCAATACAATTTGCCTCCACTATGGGACTCCCTGGGTTAGGTGCTAGGGCCGAACCCGAGGGCAGAGGACTCAGACCACAACCACCCCAGGGCCTCGTGGGCCATGGGAAGGCGAGGGGTGGCAGGGGGCGCTCACGTGGTTCAGGAAGGACTCTATCTTGCGGAGGATGGGCTCTGGCACCTGGATGGTGCACGGCCGGCGCTGGGTCTCCCCCAGCTCCCGCAAGGAAGCCAAGTTGTACATGGCGTGGGTGAGGGGCTCGTTGTTCCTGTCCACCAGGCCCAGGCTCTGCAGAGGAGACATGTGGGCTTCAGGCTGTGCTCCGGGCCCACACAGGCTGGGAGCGCCGCGAGAGACACTGGGTAAAGGGATCTCTTTTCCAAGAGAGTTTAGTTTTCTCACTGCAAACCACAGCGAGAAATTAGGAACTAGGAAAACATGAATCTCCACAAAATAACCCAAGTCACCTAGCTAAAATTAATTCAAGAGCTAAGCTTGACATGTCCCAGGAGAACAGGCCCAGCCTGGCTCCAGCGTGGCGCTGAGGACAAGGCTCCCCCGACGCAGGGGCCTCGCACAGGACCCGAGAACCCCAACCATACCTCCAGGTCTCCCATGGCCCTCATCCCATCCTCGACCCCATCCCAGAGAGGATACAGACTTCCCCAAAGGCTGTGACTGGATGAGTCTTTACCAGAAAACACTAGCTCATGTCCCTGCACGCCTAGAGCTACCTCACAAGAGCCCTGAGCCGTGTGCAGAAGCAGCCGAGTCCCACATGCCCTCAGCCGGAGCAGCCAGCTCTGCCCATCCTCCAAGGCCTGGACTGAGCACACCTGCCCCAAGGAACCCTTTCCCTCTACCGGGCCCATCCCCTTTCCCTGAACAGGAAGGCCCCACTAGCCGGGAAAGGGAAAGCTTCCGGGAGAGGGAAAGAGCTTCCGGCAGTGCAGCGTGGAGTGGCACCCACAGCCTCTGGTGAGCTAAGCAGCCTTTCGGCTCATCTGTCACCTCTGCTGCCACCTGGAGACGTTCTTCCCACACACACAGCCTCTGCCGCCTCCTCCTGTCAGTGCATGTGTGGCCATCCGGCCTGCACACCGCGCCCCTCTGCCCTCCTCTCCACCCGGCCTGCAGCACCTCTCGCCCTCAGCCGGACCTGCACTGGAGCCACACGTATCAAAGCAGGGCTGATGGCCCGAGCGCTCGGCACTAAGCCCACAGTCATGGTCCTGCCTGCTCAGGCACATGGCATCAGCTGATCCCAAAGCTGTTTCACACTTGCACTGCGATGCTTCCTTCTCCCAGCTTCCTCCCAGGATCACCAGCCCCCGGTCACTGGCTCTTTCTGGACCTGTCTGCCCTCTTGCAGCTTTACACTGCTCAGGAAGAGGAGGGCCCTTTCTTGCTCCACTTTGGTCTAGCCAAGCTGGGAGGCCACTTCTGCAGGCCCAGCAGCCTCCAGGACCTCTGGGGAAGTCGTGGAAATAGCAGTCCATGCCCAGAAGCAAGGCCAGGACCCCGGTTGTTTGTGTGCCCAGGGCAAGGGCCTGGTGAAGCAGTGTCACTTTTGGAGAGGGGGACCAGCGTGCACAGACCACAGCCTGGGGATGCTCTTGGACTCACCTTCAGTTTCTTACAGGCCAAGGCTGCTGCCTTATTCTCAGCCTCTGCTTTGCGGCGCCCTTTGGCAACAAATGTCATTGGACAGGGCCAGAGGAGTGTGAGCGTGGACAACTTGGTTTTGGTACCCACCGTGTGGAACTGCATGAGGTTCTACAAGGAGGGGAGGCAAAGTCACAATGGGATGAAAGGGGAGTTGTGACACTCTCAGGATACGAAGGGCCCCAGAGGGAGCATTAACCAGTCTCAGGAGGTACCAGGCCCGGAATCCCGGCGCACAGCCATGAGCAGGCCCAGCAGGATGACCACCCTCTCCTGTGCCCAGGTAATGCCAGCCCATCCCCTGCCTGTGTCCTTGGCACGTTAAGGCAGCTGTAAAAGAACTGACACATTCCTAGGGCAAAAAGCCTTGCCCCTGGACAGAAGTCCTGCTTAGCCCTAGCCCCCGCTGTAGCAGCGATGGTCAGATTCATACCTGACAAGACAGCCACCCACTCCCAACCGCCCACTCTGGAATGGATTCTGGCCTACCAATCCTGGTACCCAGCCTGCTCCCTGTGTGTGTCTGCGCGTGCGTATGCACAGACTGTACAGGAGTTTGATCCCAGCGCCTTCATGCTAAGCTACACTCCCAGCCTTTTACATTCATTGTTTGGAGACAGGCTCCACTAAATTGCCAGGTTTCCCAGGCTGGGCTTGAACAATCTGATGCTTCTGCCTCAGCCTCTAAGCGCACTGAGATTAGTGTGTGCCACTGCACCTCACTTCCTGTTTCAACTTCCCTTCCGCCTCTCCTCCCCTTCCAGCTGGCTGAGGCATGAGCCTAGGAAAGGGGCACCCTCAGCCCTCTGCTCCCGAGGCGCCCTTCCTCCCCCGTCTCAGGGGAAGCAGATGAGTGAGCTGCCCAGGCACACTTCCAGGATGCCCGGCTCACCTTGGCTGTGGAGGAGGATGTTGCAATCTGAATCACCTTGGCGAGAAGGTTCTTGGGAAGTGGAAACTGGGTCAGGGCCCGCACAGCACTGTCGTCATCTGTCATTTCAAAGGAACCCCCCCTGGGAGGATCAAGAGCTCAGGTGAAGAAGTCTGCTTTCCTCCTGGGCCAGGTTCCCCTGAGGCTTGAGACCTGGGGGCTGGGACATGCGAGGGTGCAGGGGACAGGCGGAGAGAGCAGAGCAAAGGGCAAGCATGGGCAGCGGGGGCGCGGAGATTATGGGACCTGAGGGAGCCATGGAGGGAAGCCCAGCCACAGCGAGAGACGATGGAGACCAGGGTGGGTGTCCCCACGGGTGGGCAGACACACAGCGAGGGCCTGGGCGTAACAGGTGGACAGTGGGACAGAGCCTCGAGTCTGTCTCCAGGGAGCACCCACCCACCCCACGCAGGTGTGGCCAGCTCCCGACCGTACCTGGAGTCCCGGAGTGGCGTATGGGAGTCCTGCTGCGTCATGGACAGGAATTCCGTAACATCAATGGTCCCCTCTTCCAGCTCTTCCTCCTCATCTTCCTCTTCCTCCCGGCCCACGGAGCGGGACAGGCCCCCAGGTCCCCCTGGTCGTATGCTGTCAGGATTCAGCTGCCGCCAGGTCGTGGTGGGCATGGTGGGTTCTGGGCGCCACCAGCTGTCAGCCGGAGAGCCGAAGCGATCCGCTAGCACCCGGTACTTGGCCGCGTCAAACAGCTCGTTCCGGGGACCCAGCAGCCCCCAGCCCTGAGGGGAAAAGGGACCGTATGAGGATCGGCTGAGCTATGGGCTCAGCCTGGACGATGGCCAGCTGTACCCTAAGTCTCCTTTCATCCATCTACCCACCTCGCCCCCAGCTGAGGGATGGCCATAAAGGGCAGCTGTGCCCCGACTGACTAAACGACAAGAGAAAGCCCTGCATCTCCTGCATCTATCTGAGCAGGAGACAGAGGGAAAGGAGGCCCACAGAGCTAGGCAGAAGATGACAGACTTGGGCAGAGATCTCGAAGCTTTGGTGAGCGCAGCCCACACTACTGAACAGATGCAACTTCACACGCAGAATCAGAGGTGGAGATAGGCTGAACAGAAAGGACAAGTGTTTTTAAAGCCACTTACAATAAAAACAATCCAGTAAAAGTTGAAGGACACAAAATCAACATACAAAAATAAAATGCAGTAGGATTTAGCTCAGTGGTGCCACCACCTGCCTTGCAAGCGCAAGGTCCCGAGTTCGATCCCTGGTAGCAAAAAAAAAGATGCATTTGTCTTCGCTCCAATTACAGTCTATGTGACAAAGAAATCAAGAAAATAATCCTGTTTACAATAGCATCAATAATACAGGGGTGAGGGGAAGATGGTGGAGTGGCAAGGAACAGAGAAAGAGGCTGAGATGTGGGGTCCTGACACTGGAATATAGCAGTGGAAGGAGGAGGAGGGAAGAGGGTCCCCAGGACCCAGGAAGGATCTGAGGCGAGAAGTGAAGTCTACAGGGAGAGTAAAGAGAGAGAGAGACTAATGAAGAGGAGGGAGGTGCCAAGCAGCACTCTCAGAGCCTGGCCTCTTTGAAAGGGAACGGTGGGCCAAAACAGCAGACGCACAGTGACTACAGACCCACAGAGGCCTCCATGGAAAAACGCACCAGTGGAACAGAGCAGTGAACAAACTGGACTGCAGCGCCGGGTGAGTTATCCAGGTTCACACCTCACCAGGAGAGGGCGATTGGCTGGTAGCCATCTTGGAGAGGGGCCTACTAAGCCCAGAACTCAGAACAACTTTGGGCAGACTCCATTCTAGTGGTTTCTGGTACCTCAGTCCAGGTGCTGAGTTCAAGTCAGCAGGAGGTCAGGGAGCAGAGTTCAAGCTGGCAGTTGACACAGAGACTACTGTATGCTCAAGGAATCCAGTTCCAGCCTCAACTTCAGAGGAACTAAAGGGGCAAGCTGGCTGGGATTCTCCACTAGCCCACCATGAAGCTGCAGCTGGCTTGCTGGGATTAATCAGTTTGGCTGTGGACTGTTTGCCCACATCACCAAACAGTGACAGCAGAGACACACCTTGAATTGGACATTTTGGAGTTTTTTTTCTCTTTTTTTGTTTTTCTTCCTTTCTAGTTCTTTTTTGTTTTTTCTTGAACACTGTTTCTGATTTTTTGCTGTTGTTCTGTTCTTGTTTTTATTTTTTTCCTTTTTTCTTTCCCACCTGTCTTCCTTGTCCTTCAACCTTGCTTCTGACCTCTTCTTCTATTTGTTTTTAACCCCCTAACCCCTTTTAAATCTTCTCTCCTAAAGGTAAAAAAGCCATATTGGGGGCTGCAATTTGTCATTCCCTAGGCTACATTTGATGCTATTGTTATTGCTGATTGTACTACTTTAACCAAGGTGACATAATTGTGTTAATCAGTTGTTCTTCCTGGTATACCAAGACTGAGACTGCCTAAGGGTCTTAAAAACAAAACAAAACAAAATCCTACAGGCCAGTGCCAAACAACTGGTACCTAGGCCAAGTAGGCAAAAACTTCTCATCCCCAATAAATTGAAGAAGTAGGATCCTGCAACAGACTCAAAGCCCAAAAGCCAGCTACACCTGGAAGATGCTTCTGAGCATTAGTCATTTCCTAAGAGTTCTGAATACTAGCAATAAAGCTACTTGCCATAAGCAATTTACAAGCATTAACTCAGGAATCAAACTTAAAAAAAGAAAAAAGAGAAAGAAAAGAAAATGAGAAAACACTTAAACAAGATGCAGCCCTACAGACTTTCAGCTCACCAAAGGCAAACCCCAGGGACAGTGAAGTGGAACAAACCAAAAGCCACCCAACCAGCAGAAGTAACAAAAAATACAGGGTTGAGGGAGATGAAGGGAAGGGGACATAAAAAGAATTAAGATGTGTTATATGCATGTGCCGACTCTCCACAAGGAACGGATTATCATGTAACTGCAACCATGGGCTAATAAAAAAAAATGAAAAAAAGAATAATTACAAATGAATCTAATCCAAAGAGGTAAAAGATCTGTATGCTGAAAAGTATAAAACAGTGATGAAATAAACTGAAGAAGACACAAATAGGAAGCTATGCCTGGACTAGAAAAATGAGTATTGTAAAAACATCCATACTTCCAAAAGCTATATACAGCCTCAGTTCATTTCTATCACAATTCCAGTGGAATTTTCCAAAGAAACAGAAAAATCACTGCTAACTCAGAAGTCAAAGGAGGAGGTCACAAGTTTGAATCCAAGTTGGGCAACTTAGCAAGGTGTACTATATCAAAAGAAAAATATGGGCTGGGGATTTAGCTCAGTGGTTTAACCATCTGCTTTGCAAGCGCAAGGACCCAAGTTTGATCCCCAGTACCGCCCCCCAAAAAAGAGCATGGTGGCTTGCCCCATGTAATCCCAACAATCGGGAGGCCGAGGCAAGAGGATCGCCACAAATTTGAGGCCACCTTAGGTTACACAGTGAGTTTAAGGCCAGCCTGCACTACATAGCAAGACCCTGTCTCAAAACAAAATGAAACAAAAAAATGGGCCAAAACACATCTGTGATCCCAGCACTGTGGGAGGCTGAGGCAAGAGGTTTGTAAGTTCCTGCCCTACCTAAGCAACTCAGTGACTCAACAAGACCTTGTCTCAAAAAAAGGTCTGGGGATACAGATCAGTACAAAGGCCCTGGGCTCAATCCCAGGTGGGGGTGGGAGTGAGGCATGGTGGTGCACACTTGTGATCCCAGCACTCAAGACTTGAAGCGGAAGGATCACAAGTTCAAAGGCCAGCTTGGGCTACTTAATGACAACCTGTCTCAAAACAGAAACAAAAAGGCTAAAAACTCCATGGGGGGCCAAAGCCTTCCCGCTTGAGACACCTGCCTGAGAGAGATTTTGAAACACTAAACACAAAAGAGAGGCTGGCTGATCCTAAGATCCCAGGGCCAAAGAATAAAGAAGACGTTTCAAAGAGTGGGAGAGGAGGAGGAGAGGAATATGATCCAGAGAGAAAGGGCAAGCAGGGTCACCAGGAAATGCCAAACCCACAGCACTGAGCTGAGTGAGGTCAAGGAAAGGCTGAGAAGTGCCAATGCCCTGTGCAAAGGGGATGTAAAGGTAACGGAGACCAGAGACAACACTGGAGTGGAGAAAACGCAAACCACACACACAAGGACCATTTGCACTGGGAGCAGAGCCAAGGGAAGCAATCAAGACACAGTACATTTGAGACTTATGAATCACAAGAGAACAGATGTGAAAGTTCACCATCAAGATGGAAGAGGGGATGGACAGGCAACCCAGGAAGAGAGCAGCAGGTGGTGCAGGGCCCAGGACAAGGGACCACCCTTCCTAAGACGTACAAGGAGGCAGCCACACAGGAACAGGAGAAGCAGCAGGAACACTCGTGCCAGGCTTTGTTCTTCCCTGGGTAGAGATGTGGACCTCGGAACCCAAGAAGAGTCGAGGCTGGCACAGTCACAGAGGAGGTCAGCTGGGGAGAGACACTGAGCCATAGTGACAGCCCACTAATGCCCAGCCACTGGGGCACAAGCACAGTGATGCCATGCTTCCACAGCAGGAGGGAACTATGGCTATGTGTGAGACCCACTTGAGAGAACAGGGAGAGCAGAAATCAAACTGGAAAGATAGCCACCATCCTTGACAGAGTTTCCATGGAAGGGTACTCTGCAATTTGTGAAACCAGACAGTAGATAACCACCGTGTGATGGCAAAGGAGGAGAAAGAAACTCAGAAAAAGTCTATTCCTTCATGGAATAGGGAAAAAAGGGAAAAGAACCAGGAGGTAGGAAGGGCTCCAAACAGGTGAATGGCTGAACTCTGTGTCCACCCAACCAAGATGTCCCGGCAAGCAGTTTGCACTGCAGGAGAGTTACCTTGAACAGCTGGCAGGCTGCAGCTGCAGCCTGCCGCTCAGCATCGATCTTCTTGCTGCCATAGCCTTCTACCTCCACGCTCTTGGGCCACTTTATGTGCAAGGTGACTTTCTGGGGGCGAGAAGAAACAATCAGGGAAGTGGCCTCTCCAAATTACACAGCTGTTGCACATCCTAGGAAGAAGCAACAGCAAAATTGTGCTCATCGCAGCACAATGTATTACGGCCACTCTGGGCCTCGATGCAGGACAGAACTCCAGCCCAGCACCGACTCTCTATAATGCTCTAATGCCCTCAGGAATGTGAGTTCTTCGGCTTCCTGAAAATGCTCTAGACAAAGGGCACACTGGGACAGGCTTTAAAAATCTTCTTTTCCAAGTGGTCTGTGCATGCTTCTGTGGATCCTAGGACCTATAAGAGTCTAGAAGTAGGAATCCTCACCATCACCTCCAGCCCTCTGTGGTCCTAGTGGGTCAGTAGGAGACTCGAACTAGGGATCCAAGCAGGGGCCTGACTCAGGCACAAGGACAACTCCCTCCGTCATCTGCCTTGTGTTCCTTTTCCCCAAACCAAGCCCATGTATATTCTGTGTCTTCCTCAAGCCTAACTGGGTTTTGAGACTCTGCTGGCCGTCTTAATTCAGAAAACCTAACTCTGGCCTCCGTGACAAGAAATACCTTAGCTATAGGGCCACACAGCCTCCTCCAAGTAAACGGGGCTCCCAGCTACTGGTGCACTTGCCTTTTTCTTCGGTCCATTCGTGTGCACGTAGACTAGCTTGTCTTTGGCATGTGAGATGCCAAGGGCTCTTCCAATCACGCTGTTGAGAAGGTTTTTGGGCTGTGGGAACTCTTTTAACAGGTCCCTAGAGGCTAAGAAAATAAGAACAAAGACAATACAGCTGTTAATTTTCTTTTAAAAACTCCATGGGCTATGAAACAAAACAACCAATGACTGGATGCTGAGGCAACTGGCTCATGACCCCAAATCACCCAGAAGCACAATGGAGAAGGACGGAGGACCAGCTGCAGGGCATTCAGGGGAATGGGGACACACACATGCATGATCTGAAGAGCCCATGACCCATACACCACAGGAGGGAACCAGCCAATAGATCTCATTTATTCATTTTGGTCTAAAAAGAACACCAGAAACAACTTTGCATTGCTTTGGCTGGACCCATAAACTAAGTTCTCCATGGGGGAAAACAAACAGCCAATATCCTCTTCCTCAGCCAAATTCCTTGTCTGTTTGTTGGTACAGGGGATCGAACTCTGGACCTTGCGCTTGCAAGGCAGGCCCAGAACCACTGAGCTAAATCCCCAGCCCCCCAGGTTCCTGATATGAAACATCAGCTACATAATAACACACACACACACACGCACATATGATGCAGGAAAGAAGGCTCTAAATCAAAGAACAAAAGTCCCCCATACATACAAACTGGAGACCAAGGACTCCCCAGAGTGAGACACACAAGATTGTAGGTCAGTGATGAGCTACAGATTCTGAAAACCATGCCTCAGATTTCACCTGTTCCTCAATAAACTGCAGAAACCTCCCTAAAGCCAGGCTATACGTAAGGTGATAAAAGATCACCAGGCAGACAAAGGTGTGAGCTATTTCCTAATTTCTCTGCCATCAAGGGGAAAATGCATCAGATACCAAGAAAGAGATCTCATTTCTTTCATTTGTTTTTTGCATCAACCCCAAAGTACAGATCGGTGAGATATCCACCTAGAGGAAGTTTCTGACCCACACAAGGCTTAGGCCACGAAGAGACCTGAGGGGAGTGAGTGGTTAGATAAAAAAGGTCTGGTCCCAAGGTACCACAGTGGCCCTTCAACAAACGGAGACAGAGATCTGCAGAGGAGACAGGGGCCTTTTCATTTGCCACTCTCAGCCTCCAGCTAAACCTGCTCCAGAATGGAACTGGCTAGCTACATTTGTGTACCGGTGTACTTGCTTGGTTATAATCATTGAGAAGCTTTTTCACAGCACTGGGAACTCTGGTTCCCGTAGGGCACCCGGGAATGACAGCGATGTTGGGGTGCACTCCATTTGCTGATGTTGCTCCAGGAGTTCTGACGTAACCTCGATACCTGCTTTAGAACTGTTTCGTTGCGGGTAGTTCTGGATCTGTCTCATCCTAAATGCCATCTTATAAAACAACTAGGAATCAAGCAGTTAACAGGGTCTAAAGTGACTCCAGGGAGGGGCAAACCGACAGACTCAACGTCGGCCCGCTGGACCACGGATGCGCACGGAGTCCCTTGATGGGCTGAGACGTCCTCACCAGCTCCGTGCTTTGTACTGTTCAGCTGGCACAAAGCTGTGTCCTCTTGCCTGTGTCTGAGACGCCGAAACACCGAATCTACACGTCCCGCCAAGGCATGGCCCCAGGGACCCTGCAGATGTTAGATGTTACCTGCTCTCCCTACGCCCTCACGGCCCGCTCGCCCCGGGGGCAGGTGCCCTCGGGCCCATTTGGTCCGCACCCAGCCCAACCCTGGAGCCAAGGGCGCCGCGCCGCCGGCCTCACCGTTCACCATGCTCGCGTCGCCCTCCCCTGGCTCTCCGGGCTCCACCCCTAGCTCGGCCGCCTCCTTGGCACCGTCGAGGCGGGCGAGGCTGGACGAGAGGCCGCGCGAGCGTCCCTGGCGCCGGATAGCGTGAGGGTCAGGGAGCCGCAGGCGCGGAGAGGCGCCGGCCACTAGCGCCATGAGCCTCCTGGCGGCCGCCATCTTCCTCCCAACAGCCCGCGCGGCGCCAGCGAAAGGCGCGAGGAAGGGGCGGTCGGAGAGCGCGCGCCCCCTGCTGGCTTGGCGGGCCAGGCTCCTGGCCTGTCCCCAAGGTTGGCCCCGGCAGCCAGAACGCGAAGGGGGATGTGAGATTTGGGGAGGCAGTGTCAGGCCTTACATAGCTTAATGTACGCCCAAGGAAGCGAACCAAGTTCCCTCCAGGTCCCTTTGCAAGACCGCCCTTGGGGTGTAATTCCTAACCGGGGCACCTCCATCTCCTTTTTTTTTTTTTTTGGTACCGGGGATCGAACTCGGGATCTCCTAATTTCTTCCAGAATGTGGACCCAGGAGAGGGCAGACGTCTTGAACTAATCCACTCGGCTGGAATCAAGGGTGAAAACACCCAACCCTGGACACAGTACCAAGAACCAAGCCGGTCCCACAGTGAGAGTGCCAGGCAGGCTCCCTCCTTCCTCGAAAGCCAGATGGGGTCCAGTTCCCAGCTGCCATCCCTGGATTTCTGCCTGGCTCACTGTTCTGCCCCCAAGGGCTCTGGGCTGTGTCAGGAGGGAATCAAAGGCTGAACCTGCAGACTGCGGGCAGTGACAGCGGACAGCAGGGACATCGGGGTCGCAGTGACCCCACAGAAGCCCTGCCCAGAGGTGGTGCGCAGGCATCTGTCTGTTCTAGAATTCAGACTGCGACTCCCGTAACCCTAGAAAGCTGGTTCAAATACATTCCTGACTGCTACTCCCAGGTTCATGTGCACAAGGTCAGGAGTGTAGCCTGGGAATCTGCCTTTTAGCAATTCCCAGGTGGTGCTGACTGGTGGCCTAGGAGCAGACTATACAGTACCTATGGAGAGAACAGAGGGTCTGAGGCCTCATGCTTGGCTTTAGTCCCACTCAACACTTCCACCTGCCCAGGGAGCAACTTCCATCAACTGGAAATAGTTCGTCCAAACTTGCTCTACTCATGTGGTGTGGCTGTGGTTAGGATCAAACAGTAATATTTGGGAGAGGGGGGCCGGGGATGTAGCTCAGTGGCGCCGTGCCTGCCTGGCAAGCTTGAGGCCCTGAGTTTGATTCCTAGTACCAAAAGAAAAAAAAATTGGAAGAAGGTTGTAAAGAGTCCTCTGTTTGTGAAGTCTTTGGCCTCAGAAGTGTGAGAGGACAAATGGCATGGTGACGCACATCTGTAATCTCAGCACTTGGGAAGAGGGTCTCAGTTCAAGGTCGGCCTGGACTACAAAGTGAGAGTCTGTCTCAAAAAAAAGTCTGTGAGGACAAGGGACAGATGCCTGAGACAGACCCAGGAAGGATGATAGAGCTTCAATTCCAACTCCTCTATTTAGGCCTCAGTGGGCCTCTACCAGGAAAGGGGCAAAAGGAAAGTGGCTCTGGCAGCAATTATGACAGCACTTGTGACAAGGAAACAACACTATCTGTATCAAACACCTCTACCCAGATCACCAGCACTGGACCAAGGCACAGTTCTCCCAGTGCTCTGTGTTTTGCCACATGGCTCGTTTGTTTGCCAAAAGCCTGGGCAGCCAGTGAGCTCCGCAACTATTTCTGAGGACTGTTAGCAGCCCAATCTCCCTCAGAAGTTTACCAAGCCAGCTGGGGCAACAGTGGCAAACTGGTGTCTGCAGGCTAAAGGAGACGGAGCCTAGACGGAAAGGTCCCCCGGGGAGCGTGGGCTTCAGGAAGCTTTCAGTGTGGTACCTGCTCTGGCTGCTGCTCACCACAAGGCCCAATGCCACGATTTCCTGGATCTGCTTCCGAGGGGCCAGAGTGAAGGGATAAACACAAGTAAGATGGGCCATGAGTACTTAACTCTTCAAGCACGGTGACAGGTGCACAGCATCCACTGTATTATTTTCTCTATTTTAGAACACATATTCTGAGCAGGGCATGGTGGCACACTCCTATATTTAATCCCAGCATGCCAGAGGTGAGGTAGGAGGATTGCCACAAGTTCAATGCCAGCTTGGGCTACAAAGTGAGTTGGAGGCCAGCCGTGGACTACATAGTAAGACTGTCTCAAAATCACAGAAAAGGCCAGGTGTGGTGGTGCACACCTATAATCCCAGCACTGAGCAGGCTGAGGCAGGAGGACTGCTGGGGGTTTAAAGCCAGCCTGGAATGCATAAGGAGACCCTGTCTCAAGAAAAAAGCATATTCTGAATGCATGAGATGTTTGACATTGTGTTAAAAATAACTGATACCGATCAATGAGCTGGTTCTTAGGGAGCACTATGTGCCCCACTCCTGTCTGCTGGGTTTTACCCTTTCACCTGGGTTCTGGTGGCTGGTGCTTCATCCACAAACCTCTTCAACTCTTGTAAAATGAGTGTAACTCTTGGAACCCTTTTGGCTCCATGATCTTCTCCCCCGGGCCAGGGCAGTGTTGGCAAATGACAGCCTGCAGAACAGGCCGCCTGCCACCCGCTGCTGGGGATGGTGTGACTGGAACACAGTGCAGGCTCAGGGACCGGGCATCAACAGCTGCTCTCATGCTGCCACAGCATGGGTGAGTAAATGAGACACATGGCCTAGTCCCCAAACCTAGACACTTACCACCTAACCATTACCAAGAAAAGCCTGCTTGCTCCTGTTCTGGAAGGCTGGAGATAGAGGGGCCCAGGCATGACCCCGCCTTCCCACCAGCAGTAAACTTTCTCCTCCACTGTCCTGGAGAAGAGAGTTACTTCCTTTGCCCGTGAAAAAGGAAGGAAGTTCTTGAGAACAGAAAGGATTTACTGGCTCAGAGAGGTCGATGTCTACTTCTGGATCAGGCACAACATCTGGTACTAGGGCTGGGGATTTAGCTCAGTGGTTCCGGCGCCTGCCTTGAAAGCACAAGGTCCTGAGTTTGATCCCCGGTACCAAAAACAAAACAAAACAAAACAAAACAAAAAACAACATCCGGTACTAAACATCCTAAATACTGACATCTAGCAATGTGGAAGTGAGGTGCAAAAGGTCTGCTGAATACCTACAGTGAATGTTCTAGAACTCTAAACTTTGGAGGCCCCAAAATAGGGAACAGGAAACCTACCATGGTGGCACATTCCTGCAATCCAGCTGAGGTTAAGGGGTCTCAAGTTCAAGGCCACCCTGAGCAATGTAGTGAGACCCTATCACAAAAGAAAAAATAAAAAGGGCTGGGAGATACCTCAAGGTGCTGGGAGCACCTTGGGGTTCAATCCCAAGTATGGGGGAAGGAGGAGTCAGGCAGCAGAGTTCAAGCTTTAGGGCAGACCAGCTTTTGAAGGGAAAGTGGAAGGGGCCACTGACATCTAAGTGTGTGCCTGGGAGGCCAAGGCAGGATGATCTAAAGTTCAAGCCCAGCCTGGGCAACTTAAAGACTCATCAAGACTCTGTCACAAAGACATTTTTAAAAAGGGGGAAGAAGGCTAGAGATGTAGCTCAGGGTGAAGGACCTGGGGTTAATCCCCAGTATCACAAGAGAAAAAAAAGAAAGAATGAAAGGAAAGGGAAGGAGGAACAAAGGAAAGAAAGAAAGAGAAAAAGCATGGGTCCTTGTCCAAGGACTCTGAGGTATTTTAGGGATGGATAAAATGGCAAGAAATGGTCAACTTGGCTGGTGATGAGAAGGGTAAGGGGAGCCACCGAGGCCAGGTGGGCACCCCGATGGCCCTACCTCCCAGGTCACCTGTCCCCAAGTGGAGGAAGTCACATGTCCTTTGGCATAAACCACATCAAGAAAGGGAGACACGCCAGGTGTGGCGGCACACACCTGTAATCCTAGCACTCTGGGAGGCTGATCTAAGCAGATTCTAGGTTTAAACCCAGCCCAGGCTACATAGCAAGATCCTGTCTCAAAATCCAGAGGGCCGAGGCTGCTGCTCAGTGCAAAGTGCTCAGGTAGAAGGCAGGCTCACCGAGTGCTTTCTGGTCCTCAGTGCCTCACTCTAGGGGTGGGGAGGGGCACAGGGACACGGGGTGAGGGGGTGAGCGCTTGCTGTTTTCACCCTTGCCCGGGGAAGGGAGTCGGGAAAGAGGCTGGGAGTGGAGATGGGAGAGCAGCAGGGCTGGAAAAGGGGGTTATTGTTTTTTTTGTTTTTTTTTTTTCCGGTACCAGGGATCGAACTCTGGGTCCTTTCGCTTGTGCAGCAGGCAGCGAAACCACTGAGCTAAATCCCCAGCCCAGGGTTATTGTTTTTTGATGCTCCAACTCTGACTCCGGTGGGCGCTGTGCTGTCTTCCTCATGTAGGTGCGACAGGGGCTGCACATTTCCTTCTCAAAGGCAGCAGTGCCAGGCAGGCCTCGAGGGAATTAGGAAG
This sequence comes from Heterocephalus glaber, assembly GCF_053883595.1. NCBI lineage: Eukaryota > Metazoa > Chordata > Mammalia > Rodentia > Bathyergidae > Heterocephalus > Heterocephalus glaber. The sequence continues at coordinate 71,834,408 of NW_028258324.1, forward strand.
GCTGGCAGGGCCAGGCTGCTGGTGCACACCCAGGCTCCCAGCGATTCAGGAGGCTGGAGCAGGATCCCTTGAGCCCAGGAATGCAAGACCAGCCTTGGCCACACAGTGAGGCCCCCACTCAACGAAAAACAAAACAAAACAAAAACGAAACAGCAAGAAAGAAAGCATAGCAGAAAGGTCACACGCCTGAAGCGGCCAGGAAGTGCCACTCACAGAGGCCTTGAGGAGGCTCAGCTCGAGGAGGGACAACCAGGCCAGGCTGTGGCAGGGTGGCCGCCTCCCCCCACGCAGCAACCCTGTGCCCAGCCTGGTGAACCCCCTGGCCATCTGCAAGCTCAGCCAAAGCACTCTTGACACTCGAGCCACTCACCTGCCATGGCAGAAACGTTAACGTGCAGGCTTTTCAAGTTACAGGGCGTTTTAAGGGGGAAAAAGGGCAATCAACACCAGTTTCGGCAGCAGTAGGGCAGCATTTCAAGCTGAAGCCGGGCATCAGGAGGCTGGCCGGGCTTATTCCTATGTTGCCCAGGGGACAGTGTGCCTGGGAACTGCCCAGCAACATGGCAGCAGCATGTGGCAGGGACACAGGGTGCTGTGTTCCCTGTGTCCTCCCGAGCCCTCGGCCCTCAAAACCCTCCAAGACAGAGCTCAGAAGACAGCAGAGATCCAGGGGCAGGAACGGAGGACCATGGGCCACCAGGGGTGTGACCACGGCAGAGCTGGACATGGCGGAGCCGGAAAGAGTGGAGTCTACTTCCACGGTCCTGTCACTGGCCTGGGCCCTGGGGCCAGTGGAACCTGGGGCGAACTGCCACTTCTCTGGGTGCTGTGACATTCACCACCCCAGTGAGGGGAAAGCCTACTGTAGCAAAGGCCAAGAGGTAGGCTGTGAGGTCAGGGAGGTGCCCTGAGGTGCTGCGGGGACAGGGAGGTGATTTGGGAGCATCCCCAGAGCCTTCAAGTGGGGGGTGTTTGGCTGAGGCAGGGCTCTGTGCTGTCCCTGCCACAAGGGGCTGTTGGGGAGCCCACACCGAGCCGAGCCCACTCCAGATGCCAGGCCACAGCTGAGGGCCCAGGAGACTGTGGAATCAGAGCCAGGCCCCCAAGTCCCCAGGCAACAGCTCTGCCAGGCCACCTCTTCCCTGGCTTCCCCAAGCCACCTGCTGGGCCCCTCGCTTACCTCGAGAGATGGTCCCTCCGGGGGCAGGGGTGACACACATTGGGGGGAGGCGGGGTGGTGGAAGCTTGCACTGTCGTTGCCTGTGTTGGGCCCGATCTAGGGAGAGACACGGCGTCAGTGACAGGCTCTCACCTTCCACAGTACAACACCTGCAATGCACCCCCAGCACCCTGGGAAGCTCTGCACAGGTTCAAAGGAATAGGGATGGCAACGCCACACCGGGAAAAGGCAATTGTCTTGTATAGATGGAACATGTGACAGCACTGTAGAGATCACTTCCCAGCTCTCAAAAGGCCATCAAACTCTGCCAGGCGTGGTGGTGCACACCTGTGATCCTAGCACTCGGGAGGGTGAGGCAGGAGGACCACCCCAAGTTTGAGAGCAGCCTAGGCTACGTGGTGTGCTTCTCAAAACAAACAAAAACAAGTCACCAGATTTTTCCTCTCTCCTCAAGGACCCTCTGGGAGTTAACGAGCCTGCTGTGTGCTTCTCCAGTACGAAGTGACACCCACAAGACAGGACAGCGGCTGAAGGCTGAAATCCACAGTACCATGGAAGCCCAAGCAATGGCCTCTTCCACTCAGCGCAACCATCCAAGCACTGGCCGTGGGCACCCAGATGGTCACCATGGCTACCAACCTCAAAGTTTTCTTTCCCTCTAGGAAGACAGCAAGACTAATTGATCAGTGGTGTGCAGCCTGAGAGCTAAAAGCAGATCACTTCACTAGCTAGCTCTTCACTAGAACCCTCCCTCCTCTTGGTAACAGTGAACTTCAACTGGGTGTCATTGCGCACACCTGTGAACTCAGTACTCAGGAGGCTGAGGCAGGAGGATGGCAAGTTCAAGGCCAGCCTGTTCTACACAGCAAGACTCTTTTTCTTTTTTTTGGTACCGGGGATCGAACTCAGGTCCTTAAGCTTTCGAGGCAGGCGGTGGAACCACTGAGCTAAATCCCTGGCCCAAGACTCCATCTTAAAACCAAAAAAAAAGGTAACTTGCCATTTCCTATATTTTGATTCATTTGGAGATTAAACACTACTTGTCAGTGACCCACAAAGAACTTTTTTTTTGGTACTGGGGATCGAACTCAGGTCCTTGCACTTGTGCAGCAGGCAGTGAAACCACTGAGCTAAATTCCCGGCCCCCTACAAAGAACATTTTTAAGAAGTTCCACACTGGGCATGGCAGCATATACCTATACTCCCAGCACTCAGGAGACAGAGGCAGGAAAACCACTCTGAATTTGAGGCTAGCCTAGGCTACAAAGTGAGACCCTGTCTCAAAAAAAACACAACAAAACATAAACTCCAAAAAATCTGAGCTAGGTGAAGTACATACAACTACAACGTTCACTGTCGGCCACAGGAAGGCAAAAATGCACGTGAGGAAGATCAAAGGCCTTTTACGCCATCTGAGCACTGAACACGTCAGAGACTCTGGTCCGGGGAAAGATGCATGGGCTCTTCACTGTTTGCTCTACTGGTCTTGATATACTAAGTGGGGCAGAAGAGGACTGCAGAGAGAGCCTCGTACACTCGGCCTTTGAAGATCTGCCTGTTTCCTCCCATGACCATTTCTGTAACGCAGAGTGGCTTGGATGCCAGTGATAAACAGGGAACTGATATCAGTAAAGCCTAAACATTGCTAGGGGCTGGGGGTGCACACCTGTAGTCCTAGCTGCTTGGGAGGCTGAGGCAAGAGGATCACAAGTTCAAGGCTCATCTGAGCAATTTTTTTTTTTTTTTAGACAGGGTCTTGGTATGTATTCCAGGCAGCCCTCGAACACACTATGTAGCTCAATCTGGCCTCCAACTCACAATGATCCTCCCACCTCAGCCTCAAGAGTGTGGTGATTATAGGTATGTATTATAGATACTTTTATTTATTTTTTTTTGAAGTCTGGGCAATTTAGAGAGACCCTGCTTCAAAACAAAAAATAAATAGGGCTGAGGTCAGAAGGGTAAGGCAGAAGGGTCACACCTTCCGAACCAGCTGGGTACATAGTGCTGTCTTAAAAAAACCCCAACCAGTCCTAGACAGTGATAGTGTTAAGGCATCACACAACAGGACTGCCAGGCCATGGAATTTACCTTCACCTTAGGGCCAGGAAATCATGAAACAGAATATTCAAAGCAATAATCTTTCTGACTAGTGGTTTTCTCGGAGCCAGTCAAGTATAGGAACATAATATTCACCCTTGCAGAGAGCAGCCTGAAATCTGGGTGCATTACACCCGAAGCTCCTTAGGGATGCTGCGGGCTGTGATTTGCCGGCTGTGATTTGCCGCTGGGCTGGGCACCGGTTTAAGCTCTTTATGTGCATTAACTCCTGTGTCCTGGGAGTGACCCTGTGATTTCCTGCACTGAATTCAGGAGATAAAGGGGCACAGAAGGCTCGGTCACCTGCCCAGCCCTGTCTCTTGTCCTTGTCCCTGGGCAGCAAGCGACGGAGCCGGGATGTGATGCGGGCATTGTAGTCCAGAGCTCTGCTCAGGTACCTGCTGCTGCTCCCCCAAAACTAAGCCCTTCAGATGTCACAACCAAGGCAAATGGCCAAGCCATCCGTGCCCTAGAAATCACATCACAAACCAAGCACAGGGGTCCCGCTGGGGACCACAGCCCAGCCCAGCGGGGAGAAAAAAACAGAAGGAAAAGGGAGACTGATTTACCAGGCTCCCTATCCTCACTAACCACCCAGCTCCCTCCCTCCTTGCACCTAGAGAGGGCCACTGCTGCCCCTGCCCCTCACCCTCACGCGGGGCAGAAACACAGCCCACCAAGGCTGAGGCAGCACAACGTAATTCAGGAATATTTAATGTTCAGCTCAAAACACTGTGTTTTCCACACAAATCCCAACTTCAATCTTTACCTTTGACAGCCAAACAAAACCAAACCGAGCCAGGGGCCGGGGATTTAGCTCAGTGGTTTTGATGCCTGCTGCGCAAGCGCAAGGACCTGAGTTTGATCCCTGGTACCAAAACAAAACAAAACCCAGCCAGGGGTGGTGATGCACACCTGTAATCCCAGGTGGGAGACTGAGGCAGGAGGATCGTTAAGTTTGAGCCCAACTTCGGCAATTTAGTGAGGTGCTATGTTTTTTTGTTGTTGTTTGGTTTGGTTTGTTTGTTTTTGGTACAAGGGATTGAACTCAGGAACTCAGGTCCTTGCACTTTCGGGGCCGGCGATGGAACCACTAAGCTAAATCCTGGGCCCAGTTTGGTTTGTTTTTGAGACAGTCTCACTATACAGTCCAGGCTGGCCTTGAACCAACTATGTAGCCCAGGCTGGCCCTGAACTTGTGATCCTCCTCCCTCAGCCTCCCGAGTGCTAGGACTACAGGTGTGCACCAGCATGCCTGGCAAGTAAGACTATTTTCAGGTAATAAATGACTAAAGGGCTGGGGATGTAGCTCAGTGCAAAGGGCCTGAATTCAATCCCCAGAATCACTAAACGAATAAACAGCAATAGGTGGGCATGGTAGTGTTCACCTATAATCCCAGCACTGGGGAGGCTGAGGCAGGAGGATCACCATGAGTTTGAGGCTAGCCTGGGATACTTAGCCAGACCCTGTCTCAAAAAGAAAAAAAAAAAAAAAAACAACCAAAAAAATAAATAGCAATAACAAAAACAAGAAATAACAGGACGATAGAAATTAGCTTTTCAAATACTAAGAGACAGAGGTTAGAACATGCCTATAATCCCAGAAGGCTGGAAGGCTGAGGCAGGAGGATCCCAAATTCAAGCCTAGCCTAGAAAATTTAGCAAGACCATGTCTCAAAATAAAAATTAAAAAGTGTGAAGGTCCTAGGCTCAATCCCCAGTACCACAAAAAAGAAGAAGAAAGAAAGAAAACAGAGGGACTGAAGACAAACACAGAGGCAGGGGCCAGAGATTTAGCTCAGTGACACTGCACCTGCCTCCAAAGTGGAAGGTCCTGAGTTCGATCCCTGGTACTGCAAAAAACAAAAAGCAAGAAAACACAGAGGCAGGAAGAGGCTGCAGGGAGTCCTGGGACATTGTGCTTGCAGCCTTCCTTCCAGCCTGATCAGGGCACCACTGGGCCAGGGGCTCCCAAGAATTTAGGAACACAACGTGGAGAGGAGACACAGTTGTGAGGAGCTATGTAATCCGAAGTTAAGAAAGTTCTGTTCTGGTTCCTTTTGTCAAATAGCTTCAGTACAGTGACGGGCTTTTCACTCTTCATTCCTTGTGGGTTCCTTTCTTGTACAAGAGCCCTCAGGACCTGGCCCCTCGAGCTCTCACCAGCTACCTCACTTCCTGTAAGCAGATCTCACACCAAGCACCACAGCACCAGGGCCCAGCCAGAGTTCCATGGTGCGTGGCTCATGCAGCCCCTTGCCTGTCTCTTAGAGACTGCTAGTTTTTAAGACTTTCCAGTTTCTACCGAACACTAATTGTTATGGTTTATACCTAGTTGTCCCCCCAGAGCCTCATGTGCTCACAGGTGGGGCTTTGGGAGATGACTGGATCACAGGAGATGCCCCCATAGTCCACTGACGAGTTTATAGCCGAAAGTGATGTTGGGAGCTGAAGCCTGGTGGGAGGAGGTGGTCACCTGGGCGTGGCCTTCTCCCTCCTCCCTTGATCCCTCTCCGGTTCCTGTCTGCCCTGCCATGGGCTGCTTCTCCTTTGCCAGGCCCCTCTGCCATGCCACCCTGCCTTGGAGCCAGCTGACTATGGACGAAACCTCTACAAACTGTGAGCCAAAATAGACTTCCCCTCCTTTAACTTGTAGGTGTTGGGTGCTGCATCTCAGTGATGAGGAGAGCAACTGAGACACTGATATAACAATAACTGACAACTTCCCCCAGTGCTTTCTGAGGCTTACCTCAGCACACAAAATGCTATACCAGGTATTGTGGATAATAAATAACAACAACAACAATAATAGGCAGCAACCTCTGGATGTCGTGAATTCCAGTTCAGGAATGCAAAGATTAATCTGGCCTAGACTAAGCACAAGAAAGCATGGACATGATGCTAGGAGAAGCTGGAGAAAGACTGCAAGTGGTCGACAGAATCAGGAAAGGTTCATGGAGGAGATGGTGTAAAATGCTAGCCTAGAGTTGAGTGTAGTGAAACAGGCCTGTATTCCCTGCACTCTGGAGGCTGAGGCAGGAAGATGGCCAAGCTCAAGCCCAGCCTGGGCAACTTAGCAAGAACCTGTCTCCACAAATAAAAACAAAAACAAAAAATTAAAAAGGGCTGAGGAGGGCTGGGGATTTAGCTCAGTGGTTCTGGCGCCTTCCTCGAAAGCGCAAGGTCCTGAGTTCAATCTCCGGTACCAAAAAAAAAAGGCTGAGGAGTACCTCTGTGCAAAGGCGCTGGGTTCAGTGCCCATTATGAGGCCCGGGAGGGTTAGCTTGAAAAAAAAGGGTAGGATTTTAATGAGCAGTGAGCATCCCTGAGAAGGCATTCAGAGAAACAGTGGCAAACAGACACCATGGCCAGGGTTAGGAGACACATGAGGACGGCTAGGACAGGGCCTTGGGAAGCCACCAGAAGGAGGTCCCAGGGCCACACACTGGTGAGGGACTTCCACGGCCCTCCCAGAGGCCTGGTACAGGGAGGAGGGCGTGGGTGCCACAGTCAGTCAGTCCTACCTTTTCTGAATGAGTCCAGGGTGAACATTTCTGGCCACACGGGAAAGCTGGAGTCCTAAGGAGGAAGAGGTCAGCAGACAAGGCGATGAGTGGCTGGTCTTCAGGAACCCAGAGAACACCACCGCCCAGGCGGGGAGAGGCAAAGCCCAACACCGCTCCCCAGGCTTCAGGGTGGGAGGCGGCTCCGCACTGGGGTCCGCAAGCTTGCCTGCTTCCTGCTAACTGAGCGCTCTGCTTTCTTCTTCTGGCCGTCCTAAACCTCCCTGAGGCCCGCTGAGCAGAAAGGAATGCATTTTATCACAACAGACACCGCCTGCAGATTTCCTAGAGATCCAAGAGGAAACTGAATTCCACACAGAGTCTGACTCAGGCGGAATCTTGAAAGAGGACTGAGGGCTCTTTTGTTTTAGTTTTTTGAGACAAAGTCTCGCTGTGTAACCCAGGCTGGCCTCAAACTCTCAGCGATCCTCCTGCCTCAGCCTTCCAGAGTGCTAGAATTACATGAATGTACCAACACACCTGGCTGGGACTGAGGACTCTTGAGGAAAAATGGACTTACTGGGCTTCCATTAAGATCTGACTGACAGCAGCAAAAGAACTGCACAATGACTCAGAGTAAAACGTCTGTAGCAGAATCTCTATAAATAACAAATATTAAAATTAAAGTACACCTATTGCAGAAAAGTTTTGATAGATTTTACACATTAGTACTTTTAACTGAGGAACATACCTAGAAATGATAGATAAAGTAATACTTTGATTTAACACTTTTGCTATGAAAAATACTCAATCCCAAGACTGGTAGATGTTTTTATAATGTAATAAGTACTACTGGAATGGGCATAATAAATTGTAATAGTCATAATTTAAAAACATCTACACAATGGCTTGGCATAGTAGTGCACACCTGTAATCTCAGCACTCAGGAGGCTGAAGCAAGAGGATCTCTATGAGTTCTAGGCCAGCATGAGCTACACAGTGAGTTCAAGGCCAGCCTGCACTACAACATAGTGAGACCCTCCCTGTCTCCAAAAAGAAAAAGAAAAATCCACACAATGTCTTAGTGCACCAGGTTAATGTCCAACATTACCAGGCGTCTGCAGGGTCTAATACTAGTTCCTGATTGCTAGTCCTTCTCACTCTCAAACTGCAGGGAGGTTGGGCCGGGATTTAGCTCAGCAGTGCCACCACCACCTGCCTCACAAGCACAAGGTCCTGAGTTCAATCCCCAGTACCAAAAAAAAAAAAAAAAAAAAAATTTGCAGGGAGGGGGAATGTGGAGGGTTAACCTGGGGCTACATATTTCAGGTCCACAGCAGGTCTGCCCTGGTGGCTTCCTGTCTCCCGGGATGCCAGAAATTTCAGACATAGACAGTAGCTCCAAGAGAAAACTTCAATCCAGTGTCAACGGTGACATGTTTTACACATTCTACAAACTCCTTCTATCCGAATTAAAATAAAGACAACGGGTGTATTTTGGGATTCTACTTTTAGAGAAAACCTAAATAATTTAAAATGAAAAATGTCTTAAGCAATTATTAAATAACAGTATTTTGGGTGGGGGGAGCTGGGGATGTAGCTCAGTGGTAGAATACCATAAGAACAAAAAAGTGAGAATATTTTCTTGCTAAGAAATTTTAAGTCAGGACAGGTGGGATGGCAAGTGCCTGTACTCTGGAGGTGCTCAGAGGGCCAAGACAAGAGGACCACCTGAACCCAAGATTTCAATCAGCATGGTCCCAGCGCAAGGACGGTGCGCAAACTGGGGAAGCGGGCCATTTTCTCATTTATTTAAAGAGAGAAAGAAAAAATGAGAGGAGAGACATTAAGAAATTTTAAGTGAGTCTGCTTGTAAATAGACTCTGGGTTTTGCTAATCATATACTACTAGCCTAAAAAATACAGCATAAAATTCAAGATAGAGGGCCAGGGATTTAGCTCAGTGGTGCTGCCACCTGCCTTGGAAGCGCAAGGTCCTCAGTTCAATCCCCGGTACCAAAAAAAAAAGGATCATTTTGATACATTTTACAGAGTTCTAAAAATATTTTCTAGGGATCTAAAAGAACATAATGTGGCAATGTTAAAGCAAAAAACTGCCGGGGATTTAGCTCAGTGGTTCTGCAGCCTGCCCTGCAAGTGCAAGGACTGGAGTTCGATCCCTGGTACCAAAAAAAAAAGCAGAAAACTTTGTGCTTCAGTTTCTCAAATATCAGAAAGAAATACAATTCTATCAGGTCAAGACTTCTTCCACAGTATAACATGATTTCAGGTAGCCTTTCTACGGGATGATTCCAGGAGAGACTCCATAATGGCTGACAGTGACAATCCCCTCGAAAGACAGTCACAGTGGAACCGCCACATGACTCTTGCTTTCCAGAGTGGCTGAGCACGAAGCCACCCCTGGGCAATGAGCATGGTTCAGTCAACTCACCTTATAAAAGCAGGAGTGGGCTCAGGCTTTGCAAGTTTTTTAACTGGAGCTGAAATCTCTCCTTGCTATTCCTCATCACGAGGCTGGGCCTCCTCCTGGGAAGGACAGTGCTGGGTCACTAGAGTGGTGGCCCCCACAGGGAACAGAAGTGCTCCAATCATACACTCTCATTTACCAATTCCAACAACAAGGACAAGATTCCTGAGTGGCATGAGACACACAGAGACAGTGGCCTACCTTCAGGACCTGCCGTGACCCACTCTAGACCCATCCTCCCCACACCAACACCTGGAAGACACCAAGAAGGAGCCATCAAGGAGGTAAAAGGGCCCACAGGCCTGCAAGGCATTTCTCCAAGCCCGGAGCAGAACCAGCTTCCGTTCCAATACCATAATGGCTGTAACATAAATCTAAGGCAGATAAAGTAGGCCTAACACTCTTCTAGACTGGGAAAATAACAATAACTTAACATTGAATACCATTTTTACAGGTAAAAAATTATCCTAGACTTTATCCCCTTTAATACATGCAACTGCCCTGTGAGGTAGGAATTAGCTTTCCCAGAGAAGGAAACTGATGTACGGGTTATAAAACTTGCCGGAGATGCACAACTGCCTCAGAGCAGAATGGAAATCTGCATTTACATATCTGATGCTAAAGCACCCCATGCTTACACTACACTACTGTTCTTATTTCTAGGATATCATGCTATCACCTAAATGTGCCAAGGTTCATTCCTTGAGGCAACATTTTCTATGGACATCTTCAAAGGTTAAGGGGACAAGAAGGGTCCAACAGCTGGAATCTGGACCACTGCTACATAAATTAAAATAACTGGAGATTATCTTTCGGCAGGAAAGGGACAACCCACATTGGTAGAACAGACTGCAGTGGATATAAGTGCACAAGAAAAGAGCCATTTGCATAAATCCCAAATATTATGCATATATCAGGAAAAGATTCCTCCTTCCTACAAACACCAAGACAGTGAGACTAAAGTGTAAATTAACGTCTCCTTTCATACTAGCCAGTAAGCTGCAACCAAAACAGGTCGAGAGCCTGCAACTGGCCCGCTGCAGTCTACCTGCTACGGTGCATGGTAAACCCCCAGAACCGGGGCTGTGAGTGGGACTGCCACTCACAATTTGCAAAATGGCAAATCACCAAAGTTGCCACTCAAGGACTCGATAGAAAGCATACTGACGCCATACTCCTGGCTTGGGGGTTCTAAGGACCCCTGGGACTCCAGTTCACTGCAAACAAAGGACCCAACATGCATGAAGTCTTCCCCTGCAAAATGGGGCAAGTCGCCACCAGCTAACAAAGAACACCTCACCCCTTGGCCTCCCCCAGTGACAAGGTCGGTGCAAAACGGGGCAAAGCAGGGGGCTCAGAATGCACCACGCCTCCCTCTTCGCGAAAGGTCCAGGCCAGACCGGGGGAGGAGGGGCAGACAAAGGTCTGGGGCCCTCGGGAGACTTCCCCTGGGCCCTGCCTAGGGAATCGCAGCATCCTTTGAGGCCAAGGCGTCGTTGCACCAATGAAGCGGCCTCTCCCGCAGCCTCTGGCAAGCCCCAGGCGGCCTGGCCCGCCCCGGCCGACCGGCCTGGCCCCCGCCCCCGCCCCGGCTCCATGGCAACGGCGGGCCAAGGCCTGGCTGTCCCAGGCTCCGCCGGGCCGGCTTCCCGGGCAGGCCCAGGATGCCCGGCCTTCTCCTCGGCGCGCCGGCTCCCCCGCCCCACTCTCCGCGGGGCCGGCGGCCGGACCAGGACCCCCTCCTCACACCGACCACCCCTGGCCGCGGCATGCTCCTCCAGGGGGCACGAAACGGGAGAATTAAAAGCCCAATTCACCTGTTGTTACAGATGTGAAACAAGCCTCAGTGCACGGCGCATGAGCCGCCAGCCCCTCAACCGCGGCCGGACTACAACTCCCACAAGCAGCTGCGCGATCTCTTCCGTGCCGGGGCGGAAATCCCGCTCTCCCCCCCCCCCCCCCCGCCACGCGAACCCGCGCAGAAGCGGCCGCTTAGGCGCTGCTCGGCCGGGCCTCCCTGTGGCTACCCTGGTCTCGGGGCCCGGGGCGGCCAGCCAGCCTGTGGTTAGACCTCCGCACGGCCCGAGGCGCGACGGACGGAGCTTCCGGCGGGTTCAAGAGGGCTCGGCCGGGCCGCAGCTCCTGCAGCCTCGGCCTCCGAAGGTGGGCGAGCGGGGAGGTCTTGCCTGCCCTCTGCCACCCGACTGGGGCGAAAACTACGTCCGCCGGGCTCCGGGTTCCGCTCGCGTTCTGAGTCGCGGTTCCTTGCCGCGCTTGTCTTTCCTGCATCTCGGATCGGCGTGTTTAGGGAGGTGAGCGTGTTGGCCTCACGAAGTTGTGAACGTCACACGCTAGGAAAAGGCGAAGTGACACCGCTGGTCGCTGGGCGGGTCTGAAGGTCCCCCTCGGCCACATCCTGGCCCCGGGGTGGCGAAGGATTCTCCCGGCGGTGTGCAGTAGTCTCCAGTGGAGGCTCCAGTGTGGGCTTGGTGCCATCTGGCCTCAGAAGGGGGCCTAAGCCGGGCGTGGTGGCTCACGCCTGTCATCCCAGCACTTAGGATACCGAGGCAGGAAGATCGCCGTGAGTTCGAGGCCAGCGTGCACTACAGAGTGAGAGCCTGTCTCGAGAAAAAAAAAAACAGCGTAGCTCTGAGGCTGGGCCAGAAGTTGCATAGCTGAAAGACGGTGTTTCAAGATGTGTCCTTTCGGAATATATGAAGAAATACTGCAAGAGCCCGTCATTTTTGTATCCAACCAATTAAACCTGTTTGGTAGTCAGGCGCGGTGATGTGCACCTGTAGCTCCAGCTGCTTGGGAGGCTGAGGCAAGAAGACAAGTTCCAGACCAGCCAGGGCATTTCGAGACCCCCATCTTTTTTTTTTTTTTTTTGTATCGGGGATCGAACACGGGTCTTTGCGCTTGTGAGGCAGGCGGCGGAGACCCCCATCTTTAAAAAAAATATTTTTTGCTCTACGTGGGACGGAAAGCTGGGGGGTAGGAGTGACATGCCATTCAAATAATTATTTCTTTGGAAAGGGACTGGTAGTATTTTGTGTGGGGAAATGTAGAGATCCTTGCCCAGACACTCACCGTACACGCTGGAGGCTAAGCAGGTGCAGACTACAGAGACCTTGCCCCTGGCCACTTAGTCACTAGTGCAGGTCCACACATCCCCTGGAGGGGAAGGAAGTGAGAAACGCTGGAGGGGAGGTATAAAATGCTGCAGGGGGGCCCTGGATTTAGCTCAGTGGTTCCGTGCCTGCCTTGCAAGTGCAAGGTCCTGAGTTCGATCCCAGTCCCCCCCCCCCCAAATGTTGCAGGGCTGCAGGGAAAGGAGTGGTTACTGAATGACTAAATCCAAGTACCCAGTGAGAGGATACAGCCAGGTGCCCAGGAGCTAAGTCCTAATAATACACAGAGTTCAGTGTGATGGGAAGGTTCCGGGTATGTGCAGGATTTAGATAAGATAGAAAAAGAAAGACCTGGGAATGTCAAGCTCAGATGGAGACTAAGCTACATCCTCAGCCCTTTAAAAAAATGTTATTTACTTAGGTTTGTTTATTTATTTTGCTGTATTGGAGATTGAACCCAGAGCCTTCACACTGAGCTGGGTCCCTGGCCATTTTTTTGTTTTGTTTTTTGAGACAGGTGCTCACCAGGTTGCCCAGGGCAGGCTCGAACTTGGGATCCTCCTGCCTCAGCCTCCCAGAGTGCCAGGATTTCAGGCATGCATCACCACACCTAGCTTGTTTTGGGTTTTTTCTAGTGCTGGGGCTTGAACCAAGGCCCCTAGAGAATGCACTGTGCCGCCAAGCTACCCCTCACAGTCTCTGTCACCTGGCCTGCAGTGGAACTGCTTTGTCTCCCTGGCTCTCTGGTAGCTAGGGTGGCAGATGCACATCACAGACCTAGCTCTTCTTGCACGATGACCACCAAGAGATGGAGGAGAGGGAAGGAGATGTGAGAAGAATTAAGATGTGTTACAAATTTGTGCCAGCTGCCCACAATGTAATTATCATGTACTGCAAACATGGACTAATAATTTTTTTTTTAATAAAATTTTTTTTAAAAGGGTACCAATCGTACCTGATTAGGGCCTCGGCTTATGATCTCATTTAACCCTAATTATCTCTCTCAAGGCCCTATTCCCAAATGCAATCTGAGATACACCCTAGGTCCTATTGAACATTTCTTTTTAAAATGTACTTTTTGGGCTGGGTATTTAGCTCAGTGGCACTGTGCCTGCCTTGCAAGCTCAAGGTCCTGAGGTCAATCCCTGTTACTGAAAAAAAAAAAACTAGTAATAAAATGTTCATTCTATTATGAATAATTTCAGATGTCCACAGAATGGATAGTATTTCTTAGGAGAGACAATCTGTCACCAACCCGCGCGTCCCTACAAATTGTTACTGGCTATGTCAAACATACATGAGCCAGGGCTGTTCCTCAGGGTTGGGGTTTCAGCAGGCAGTCTTGGGAGATAAGTATTATGTCCTGCAGTATGAAAAAGCTGACTTAGCTTTCACTTATTTTAAAAAATGAAGTATTAACCAGGCATGGTGGTGCACACCTGTGATTCCAGCACTTAGGAGGCTGAAGCAGAAGGATTACCCCGAGATCAAGGTCAGCCTGAGCTACATAGGGAGACCCTGTCTCAACAAAACAAAACGTGGACAGCAGAGAACCTGTGCCTGCCTGCGTCCTTTTTTCTTTATTGCTCACTGTGTAGCCCAGGTTGACTTTGAACTCACAGTGGTCCTGCCTCAGTCCCCTGAATGCTAAGATTACAAAGTGTGTGCCACCACGCCTGGCTAGAACCTGTGTCCCTGATGATGGAACTGAGCCCCTCCATCAGTCACCTCTGAGACACGCCCTCCCAGAGAACATCCTGTTATGTGAGATGACACATTTCCTTGGAGTTGCAGTCAAGACTGGAGCCAAGCACCTTGCTTCTACTTCCTCAGGGCTTGGAGCCAACCCATGCTGGTGGGCTCTACCTCAGATCACAGTTGCTGTGGTCTCAACTCTGTTTCCCACTCACTTGCCTCTTGGAGAGCCAGAGCTCACAGGGCACGCTTTGTAGTTCAGTCTGTGTTTAAACCTGCTTGTCTGTAGTCCAGGCTGGGCTTGAACTCAGAGTGAACCTCCTGCCTCAGCCTCCCAAGTGCTGGGATTACAGACATGCTGTACCACTCTCAGGTCCCAAGTATTTAAACAAAAGCTCTAAACCAGATGTGATGGGACATGCCTGTAGTTCCAGGACTCTGCAGGCTGAGGCAGGAGGGTCACCACAACTTTGAAGCCAGCCTGGGCTATACAGTGAGTTCAAGGCCAGCCTGAACCACATATGGAGACCCTGTCTCAAAAAAAACAAAAACAAGAACAAACCTCTCTGGTTACCTCATGCACATCCAGAGGTGGGAGGACCAGGCACCCACCCTTTTAGCTTGGATGCTGCCAGGACATAGTTGTTATTCACTGAGTGAAGTAACTGGGATCTGACTGGGTCACACTGCTGAAATAAATGCCTGCAGGTTTAATCATTGCAAATGCTCAATGAGTGTTTTAGAACACCAAGTAAATGTCAATTTATAAAAGTAGACATTCTCGGGGCAGGGATTTAGCTCAGCAGGATTGCGCCTGTCTTGCAAGTGCAAGGTCCTGAGTTCGATCCCCAGTACCAAAAAAAAGTAGACATTTTCATTGTGGTGTATGTTAACAGACAAGCAAAAATGGAAAAATATATTTCCTTGTACTTTGAGCCTGTTAATAGTGAGGATTTCTATTCCTCATTGCCTAAAGAATTCCATATGACATGCCCATGTATTCTTTTATTCTTACTTGAGATTCTATGTGTGTGTTTTCTTGGGAGGAAGTACTTGGGATTGAACTCAGGGCTTTTGCACTGAACTTCATCCCCAGCTATTTATTTATTTATTTATTTATTATTATTATTTTTTTTTGGTACCAGGGATTGAACTCGGGTCCTTGCAGTTGCACAGCAGGCGGCAAAACCACTAAGCTAAATCCCGGCCCAACTATTTATTTATTTATAGACAGGGTCTCACCATGTAGTTCAAGCTGCCCTTGAATTCACTGTGTAGCCCAGGCTGGTCTTAAACTCACAGCGATCCTGCCTCAGCCTCCTGAGTGCTGGGATTATAGGCATGCAGCACCACATCTGGCTTTTTTATATTTTTAATTTTGAGACAGGGTCTCACTAAGTCACTAAATTGCCCATGCTGGGCTTCAAGCTTCTTTCTCTTTTATTTTGACACAAGATCTAATTGAACCACTTAGTTGTCCTCCTGCCTCAACCTCGCAGAGTGCTAGGATGACAGATGTGTATCACCGTGCCTGTCTCAAGAAACAATTCCATCTTTTATTTCTGCACAAAAACTTACTTGACTAACCAGTAGGAAATTAAAATGTTTACTCTTCCACTGGTTTGCTTTTTTTCTTATAAAGTGCATTGTTTAGTTAGTTCTTTCACTATGGGACTATCTCTGATCTATGGATGGATTGAGACAGGGTCTCACTATGCAGTTCAGGCTGGGATTACAGATATGTGCTATGACACCCGGCTTGCTTTCCATCTTCAGAGTTGGTCTTGGCCTCAGGTTTTCAGCAAGATAACTTTAGCAGTTCTCATAAAAACTTAAGACACCTCGGAAGTCTCACTGACCATGCTGGGTGTGGTGGCAAACACCTGTAATCCCAGCACTTGAGAGGCTGAGGCAGGAGGATTGCCTTGAGTTCAAGGGCAGCCTGAACTGTATAACATGACCTTGTCCCAAAACAAACATCAAAAAAAGTCTCACTACTCACAGCTGCTTTCCCATTTGGGACTTTGTCTTCTGGCTGTGGGAATAGGATCCACCTACGAAATCCCATGCCCTCTGTCTCAGGGGGACCAGCCAAGTCTTACTGGGGTGCAAGGTGAACACACTAAATTACTCATAATTTTGTTAGAGATGATTTTACTGGTGAAAAAAAAATGTACCTACTAAAAGAATAAAAATATAATTCAAGCCTCTCCAGGGGAAATAAAACAATATTAATTGAATAGAACCTTGGGGTCATGCTTCAGTGGTAATGAAAATTAAAATAGAGGGGCCAGGAATTTAGCTCAGTAGTGCTGCTGCCTGTCTCGCAAGTGCAAGGTCCAGAGTTCCATCCCTGGTACCAAAAATAACCCAAAAAACAGACAAACAAAAAAATTAAAACTGAGGCAACAGCATAAATCTATAGGCAAAGGGTTTTTTTGTTTGTTAAGATGCCTTTTTTATATATATATGTGTGTGTGTGTGTGTGTGTGTGTGTGTGTATGTGTGTATTTTTTTTTTTTTTGTACCAGGACTCAAACTCGGGACCTTGCACGTGCAGGGCAGGCAGCACTGAGCTAAATCCCTGGGCCTATCTTTTTTCTTTTTTTTTTTTTGGTACCAGGGATCAAACTTGGGTCCTTCCACTTGCAAGGCAGGTGGCGGAACCATTGAGCTAAATCCCCGGCCCTTTAAGGAGGAAATGTTTGTCTCACAGTTCAGTTCATAGTCCCAGCTGCCTTGGACTTGAACTTTTGATCCTCCTGCCTCAGCCTCCTGTTTGGATCCCAGGTGTGCGCCCTCACACCCAGCTCAGGCAGAGGTTTTAACTGAAAAGTTTGTCACGGAAAAGAAACAAAGTTGGCTGTCTTGTAGGCAGCCCCAGGAAAGAGATGCTGGCTCTGCCATAGACAGAGACAGCTGCAACAAAGGATGCACTCTGCTTTCACGGAGTTCCAAATTATTTATGGATTCCTTCTCATAACTGGTGGCTGGGCAGTTTCTGTGCAGGTGTGAGTTCACACAGGGCCCAAAATGTGCTTAAGAATGTGTTGTTTTCAATCTCCGGTACAAAAAAAAAAAAAGATTGTGTTATGTCTGCTGTGCATGTTGGCATATCTGTAATCCCAGTACTCAGGAGGCTGAGGCAGGAGAATCACCTCAAGTTCAAGGCCAGCCTGGGCTATGTAGTGAGTCGAAGTCCAGCCTGCACTACACAGTGAGACCCTGTTTCAAAAAAACAAAACAAAGAACCAGAAGTGTTATGTCCCCTCTGGGACTGCTGACAAGCACTGCAGTGAAAGAAGCATAGGGCCAGTTACTGGTTGGACCTGGGGCTGTCTTTGGTCCTGCACCCCACTTTCTTTTTTTTCCCCCACTTTCTTATCTCAAGGACTACATTCAGTTGCTCACTTGACTGTTGCCCTGATTTACTTTGCCCTCTTCCTGCCCGAAGTTGCAGCTCCCTGCTTGTCTTCTTGGGCCGCCCCTCAGCCACTCTGTGGTGGCCCCAGCTCAACAGCGACACAGGAAAAAGAAGAACAGAAAATGACATGGTACTGGGAACGACGAAATGCCTACATGAAGACAGAGGGGCATCCACACACCTGGGAGCTGGGTGCAGGGCGTCTGCTTGTGCCCCAGTGCTCTGGAGGCTGAGGCAGGATTGCTAGAGCCCAGAAATTGGAGGCAGCCTGTGCAGCAGAGTGAGGCCCTGTCTCAAAAAAATACACATGATCGTAATGCACAGAAAAGATCTAGACTTAGACACTCATTCCCCTCACAAAGACTTTGGTGCCAGCCCTTTGGCTTTAGATCTTTTGAGTGAAAAATCTGCCGTCCACTAGGGGGAGACAGAGCTCACCACTATATTTCTCTGCAGAGTTTTGTTTGAATTAAGGTCTGGGGAAGTAACCTTTACCCCACTCTCAAGAGAGAAGAAAGTGGCCAGCATTTCTAAGGGCAGGGATACAGTGCTTCCCTGGGCAGCGTGGCCCGGTGCCTCTGCAGAGCAGCAGACACGTCCATTAACGTTTCTGTCTCCTCGGGTGCTCCTGTGGGTGCTGTCCACTGAAGACAGTCTTTTCTTCATTTCTATTGTGATTAGTCCATGTTGCGGTACATAATGGCTCGTTCCTTGTGGGGAGTTGCTGATGAACCTCACAGGTCTTATTTTAAGACCTTCTTGGTCTACTTCCTGTCACTCCTGCACCTTCAGTGTGGTCAGGTCCTGGCCCAGGTTCTTGACTTCATTTCCATGACTCACATAATATAGTCCAGTACCTTTGTTTTTTTAATGCAACTTGAGGATTCAGCATATCAGTCGTTTCTTTTCTTTTCTTTTTTTAAAAAAATCAGTTGTTTGTTTTAGAGCTGGCTGACACGTGATGTCCATCTAAGGCTCATCTCCACCCCTTTTTTCCCCAGTAATGAGCAGTATGGAACCCAGAACCTTTGTACTGAGCAATAGCCCAAAATCCTTTTTAAATTTTTTTTGGTACCGGGGATCAAATTCAGGACCTTGTGTTTCCTTTTTTCAATTTTTTAAAATTTGAGACAAGATACATGCTCTGTATTATAAATTTCACAGGAAGTTCAAATCTGGTAATTTTTTTTGTTTTTTACTTTTTGGGTTTTGAGACAGGGTCTCACTATGTAGTCCAGGCTGGTCTTGAACTTGCAGCCTCAGCCTCCCAGGTGCTGGGATCACAGGTGTGCACCACCACACCTAGCTGAAATTTGGTACATTTTCTACCAGGAAACGAACCCCCCCCACCCCCCCACCCCCGCCTGTTTTTGTGGGAAAGATTGACCCAGAGGTACTGTACCATTGAGGTCAGACCCTAGCCTTTACTTATTTTTTTGGAAGGCTCTTCCTAAATTGTCCAGTTGAGAATTAAACCTATGATTCTTGGGCCGGGGATTTAGCTTGTGGTTTTGATGCCTGCTGCACAAGCACAAGGACCCGAGTTCAGTCCCCGGTACCCCCCCCCCCCCCAAACCCTATGATCCTCTCCCCTCAGCCTCCCAGAGTGCTGGAATCACAAGCATGTACCATACAACTAGCTTATTTTTGTTTTTTTCATGTGTTTTTGTTTTTTGTTTTTTTGGTACCAGGGATCAAATTCAGGACCTTGCGCTTGCCAGGCAGGCGCAGTGCCACTGAGCTACATCCTGACCTGGTTATTTTTGTTTTTATTTTTAAATTTTTATGGTGCTGGGGATTCAACCTAGGGTCTTGGGGATGCAAGGAACTGCTCCATCACTGAGGTACATCCCTTGCCCCCAAACATGTTTAATGAACAAATAATAATTGCATGTATTTGTGTGGTATATGTATGAATTTTGAATGACTGAATGAGGCTTGTCAATCTATCACCTCACACACTTCTTTTGTTGTAGTGAGAACATTTAAATTCTACTTTTTTGTTTTTTTTTTGGTACCAGGGATGGAACTCAGGACCTTGTGCTTGTGAGGCAGGTGTGGCACCACTGAGCTACATCCCAGGCCCTTAAATTCTACTCGTTTATGCTGGGAACATAGCTCAATAGTGGAAGGCTCTGAGTTTAATGCTGAGTACTCCAAAAATACAATACAAAAAACTCCACTCTTTTAGCAATTTTGAAATGTCAATTATTGTTTTTTCAATTATTATTATTATTATTATTGCAGTGCTAGGGTATCAAACCCAGAGCCCTGCATATACAAGAAAAGCACTTTACCCCAACTATTAATTATAGTTGCCATATTGTACAATAGGTCATGATAAAAAATTATGGAGGATGGAAGAATTGTAGTTTTCCCCACTGAATACTAACATTGGTTTCTGTAGTTTCTGTTCACAGTCACTGTTGTGGCCCTTAGTGTACTGCTGTAAAAAGAGAAAACTGTCTGCAGTTAAATATGGTCACCATATTCTGGATTTACATTTCATTTGATTAAGAGTGCTGTTTTTTGGGGGGGTTTTTTTGGTACTGGGGATTGAACTCGGGTCCTTGAAATTTCAAGGCAGGCTTCAGAACCACTGAGCTAAATCCCCAGCCCCAAGAGTGCTGTTTTTGTCTTTCATTTCCCTCCAACCATCACTTCTCAAATAGTTCACTCTTGAAGTTATTAGACAGAAGAAAGCAAAACATGGTATTTTTGTCTTATTTTTTTAGTTCTTTTTGTGACAGGTCTTGAACTCACTCTGTAGCC
This sequence comes from Heterocephalus glaber, assembly GCF_053883595.1. Classification (NCBI taxonomy): domain Eukaryota; kingdom Metazoa; phylum Chordata; class Mammalia; order Rodentia; family Bathyergidae; genus Heterocephalus; species Heterocephalus glaber. The sequence goes on from NW_028258324.1 coordinate 71,854,700, forward strand.
CAGGCTGGCCTCAAACTCACAGTCCTCCTGCCTCAGCCTCCCGAGTGCTGAGATTAGAAACCTGTACCATTATGCCTGGCTTTAGCCAGCAAGGTTAAGTATAAACATATTCAGGGTGGCTTAGTGTGGATTGAAAGAGCCAAGAAGGGTGGAGCTTACCTATGTAGGCCCAACATGGAGATTGGTTACACATAGGTGAACTGATTAAAAATATATATATATATACACTCAGGAGGCTGATGCAGGAGAATCACTGCGAGTTCGAGGCCACCCTCGGCTACATAGTGAGTTCAGGGGCAGCCTGAACTACAAAGGGAGACCCTGCCTCAAACAACCAAAAGAACCAAAAATATATATACACACACACACACGCATATATAGTGGTACCTCGGCTCAAACTTAATTCCACGATTCTGGAAAAGATGGTCACATTCATGTTTGTGTGGAAAAGATGGCCATGGTCATGTTCATCACCAGAGTTCATGCGCAGGGTCTTGAGTTCTATCCCCAGTACCAAAAAAAATTATCAAAATTTTGTTTAGAGTACATGATGATTGTATTCATCATGGGGAGTCGGTACATGTATTGAACACACTTTATTTCTTTTTATGCCCCCCCAAGTAATTTTGACCTTTAGGAGGCGGGCGTACTGGGGATTGAACCCAGGGACTTCGCACTGAGCTATATCCCTAGCCCAATATTTACTTGTTTATTTAAAGACAGTGTCACTCTCATGTATCCCAGGCTGGCCCTGAACTCACAGGGATCCTCCTGCCTCAGCTTCCCAGTGTTGGGATTACAGGCGTTCGCCACTGTGGTGGGCTACCTTAGGCGCCTTGTGGGCGCTCTAACACGAACACCCCTAAATCCTCTACTCAGTTTTAAAAGTCCTGAAAGACTAAGCAGGCTTTTTCACAAACTGTAGTCACCTGAAGATCAAGGATCATATCTATGTCCATAATTCCGTTATGGACAATCACATTTTGTTTTAAACCTTTTTGCCTGTGTAGGTCATTCATTCCTTCTTCAAATATTTACTGAACATCTGAAGATAACAGATCCTGTCCCTGGGGCTGAGGATGGAGCTGTGAAAAAGAACTGGTGAAATCTACGCAGAAAATACCGAGTGGGGGTGACTGGCGGTCCAGGATGGTAGGGTGAGGATCGCCTTTCGGAAGAACTTCTAAGCTATTTACGCAGCAGTGCCCCGCAAGCGAGAACAGCAAGGGAGATCTGCGAGGTCGAGGACACAGCAGGGCAAGGACCCTGGGGCAGGCGCAAGCCGAGGTGTCCGGAGTCCGAAGGCAGCAGGTCTGCGGAGCGAGGCCGGCGGTACTCTACCGGGCTTTTTCTTTTCGGCAGACACAATGGGGATTCCAACAATGACACAGAACCTCCCTGAAGTTGTTGACCGCCTAACGATCGGACGCAGGAAGACGGGTTAGACACTGAAGCACCGAAACCTCGTTGTGCTGTGGCCGGGATTCGCAGAGCTCAGCAGAGGGCGGAAGAGGCGGGCAGCTAGGCTCTTCCCGGGCCACTGCGCATGCGCACATACGCGCACGCACCCGTGGAGATGCTGGCGCCGAGGGGCGTGGCCGGCATGCGCGACGGAAGTGGGTCGACTGGGCGGACCCAGGAGCGGTGGTGGCGGCGGGGGCTCCGCGCGCGCGCGGGTGCGAACGGGAAACGCCGCGAGAGCCTGGGCGAGCGGAGCGGGGACGAAGGACAGCGACGATGGCCGCGGCGGCGGGCGGGGGCCCGGGGGCGGCGGCAGGAACCATGGGCGCGGGGGGCGCGGGGGCGGCGGCCGCGGGCCTGGCCGTGTATCGGCGGAAGGACGGGGGCCCGGCGAGCAAGTTCTGGGAGAGCCCGGAGACGGTGTCGCAGCTGGACTCGGTGCGCGTGTGGCTGGGCAAGCACTACAAGAAGGTGGGTCGCGCGCGGGGTCCGGCCGCGTGACGGCAGCGGGGGCGGCTGCGCCAGGACCGCGGCCTGGCCGCCCCTCCCCCCGCGCCACGAGGGACAACAAAAGGCCTCGGCGCCACGCCCCCCCCCCCCCCGCAGGCGCTGGCGCTGGCGCTGGCCCTGGCCCTGGCCCGGCGGCCCCTCGGCCCACGCACGGCGGGGGGCTCGCACCCGCCGGCCGGGGGAGCGGGGCGGGCTGCGTCCGGCCCTTTTGTTAGCCGCATCAGGTGTGAACAATGGGCGTGAGGTCCGGGCCGCCGGGGAGCGCGGGCGAATTCAGGCAGAGACGAGGCTCGAGTCCGCTGCCGGTTCCCGTTTTTGGCTTGCTGAAGATCTGGGCGCGATTGGCCTCGGAAGTTAACCCAAAGGTACTGCAGTGTTGTGAGAGATGCAGTGCTGTTAAAAATGAGTTTTCAGCCGAGCGTCCGTGGCACCGTTATGTCCCAGCACTCGTAAGGCTGAGGCAGGAGAATCGCCACAAGTTAGAGGCCAGCCTGGGCTACACAGCGAGACCCTTTTCATCTCTTTGCACTTTGGGGTGATGTGTGGTTTGAGTACAAGAGGTAATGATCGTCAGTGCATAATGTGATCTTCAGTGAGGCCTGCCCAGAGAGCCCCATTTTATATTTTTGTTCTTCGTAGTGTTTACTATTTGAAATCTCTTACTATTCTTGTTTGGCCTACTTTGGAATGACAGTTCTGCTGAATCAGTGGTTTTATGCGTTGTGCCTTAACTCCTTGTTTATAACACAGGTTTTAGAATTTTTCTTTTAAATAGATATTCAGGAGTTATTCTCTTAGACGTTATTATGAATCAAACCACCAAAAAATGCTCCTTATGCTCCGTTACAAAACGTTGCTTTTTTGGGGGGGGGGGTCGAACTCCGGTCCTCGTGCCTGCGAGGCAGGCAGTGGAACCACTAAGCTAAATCCTGGACCCTCTTTTTTTTTTTTTTTTTTTTTTGAGACAGGGTCTCCCTATGTAGTTCAGCCTGTCCTTGAACGCATTATATAGCTTAGCCTGACCTCGAACTCATGGCGATCCTCCAGCCTCAGCCTCTCAGTGCTGGCCTAAGCACGGTTCCCCTCACAGATTTCAAGAGCACTCTCTTCTATGTGTCCTCCACTGAGGACCATAGCACTGGGGCAGTTCTGTTCAAGTGTTTTGGAACGTGGTTGGTACACGCTGCCTAGCAGCACCTCACCCTTAGTAGTTGCTTAGTAAGTACCCATTGAATGAATGAAAAATAAAGTAGTCTAGGAACCTGTCAGTGTTTGACATTTGTTAGGCCAGGGCAGCAATCTTGGGTTTCTCTGCTGTTTCACTTTGACTTTCACAAGTGGCCCTTTCCTTTCCTTTCCTTTCCTTTTTTTTTTTTTTTTTCCGGGAAATTTATTTTTGAGACAGTCTCACTATGTAGCCCAGGCTGACCTCAGACTCCCGGCAATCCCCCTGCCACAGCCTCCTGAGTGCTGGGACTTACAGGCGTGTGCCACCACTCCAGGTTTAAGTGACCATTTCTTTTTTTTTAAATTTCGGTATGGGGGATCAAAACTCAGGACCTGGCGCTTGCATCCCTGGCCCAAGCGACCATTTCTTATCTGAAATGAGGACGTGAGAGATAACTATATTTTTAGATGCTTTGAATTTTTCCCTCTTGAAATCAGGCTTGGGACTGTAGATTTTTCTCTTCTATGGACAAGTAAATAAAAAAAGGAAGGGAAGAGGGGTTGAAGGGAGGGGAGGGGAATGGGGAAAAAAAGCAGCAGGATATATCATGTGCAGGTATAAATTCGCGATGATGAATGTTATCATTATGTATATCTAAAATGTACCAATAGAAAAATGGGAAAAAAGAATATCACTCTCATATACAGTGATAAATTGGCCACTTTTTTGTGTAGACTGTAGAGCTTCTGAAAATGGCTAAAGGAATTGAATTATGTTGTGAGACTATTTAATTGTTTATTTATTTGGAGACAAGGCCTCTCTGTGTAGCCCACACTGGCCTGGAAGTTGGCACTGATTTGCTTCCCTTAGCCCTCCCAAGTGCCACTATGCCCAGCTTAATTTTTTTAATTCTGTCCCTTCATCCAAAGCTTTCTCTCTTAAATCAATAAAGGACTGTACGCTTGTGCCCATGTCTGTGTGCCTGTGTGTGTGTGTAGGGGACTTAACCCCCCAGGGTCTCTCTCTAGCATGTGCTCTACCACCCTCAGTCCCTAAGGAGGTTTGTAGGGTTCTTTTGTTTTGTTTTTATTTTTTATTTTTTTGGTACCAGGGATTGAACTTGGGTCCTTGCACTTGCGAGGCAGGTGGCGGAACCACTGAGCTAAATCCCTAGCCCTGTTTTGTTTTTACTACTGGGGCTAGAACCCAGGGCCTTCTGACTGAGCAATATCCCCAGTCTTTTTTTTTTTTTTTTAATTTGAGATGACTCGGCTAAGTCACTAAGTTGCCTTGGCTGGGCTTAAATTTGTAATCCTGCTTCAGCTTCCAGAGTAGCCAGTGCCTAGGTTCTCAGAGGGTATAGAGACAAGTCAAGGTTGGATTTGACATCTCTGGTCTTTTTGAGGCAGGGAGTGAGGGAGGGATTGGTTTGGATGGATTGGGTGGATGGATGGATGAATTTATTGACAGGGTTTTGCTATGTGTCCCAGGTAGGCCTTGGGCTCATAGTGATCCTCCTGCCTCAGCCTCCTAAGTACTGGGATAACCGGTGTGCAGCGCTATGCTGAGCAAGAGTATGTTTCTTGGAATCTGAGTACAGTTTCAGAATTGTATGTGCCTTTAGTCTAACAACCAGAATTCTTTCAGCTTTTGGGAGTTGTGTTGAAGTAGTAAAAGTACTAATCAGAAGTTTTTTACATAATACATTCCTACTTGGTGTACATATTGGAAGAGGTTTATTTATTTTTTGTGGTACTGGGGATGGAACCTGGGTCCTTGCCCACACTAAGCAAGTGCTGTACCACTGACCTGTATCTCCAGTTCTATTTATTTTTCTGACAAGTTCTCATTGTAGACAGGCTGGCTTTGAACTCACTGTTTAGTTCCGGCTGGCCTCAAATTTAACATCTTGTCTCAACCTGCTTTGTGGTGGGATTACAGATATAGCCTACCATACTCGGCTGACAGGAATTTTTGGTTTTTTTGCTTTTTTTTGGGTTTTTTTTGGTACCGAGGGATTGAACTCAGGTCCTTGCACTTTTGAGGTAGGCGGCAGAACCACTGAGCTAAATCCCGGGCCCAGTTGTTGTGGTTTTTGAGACAAGGTCTCACTCTGTAGTTCAGGCTGGCCCTGAATTTATGTAGCTCAGGTTGACCTGGAACTCACGGTGATCCTCCTGCCTCAGGCTCGAGTGGGAGTGCTGGCACTACAGGCTTGGGACACCACGCCCAGTGACGGATAAGTTTTGACTCTTGTGCTTTTGTTTTGTGGTACTGGGGATTGAACTCAGATCCTCGGCACTGAGGTACAGTCCTGAGCCTGAGTGCCTCTATTACAGGCATGTGGTACCATGCCTGGCTTTTGGTGTGTGTATATCCAGTGGACAGCTGAGCAGCTACTGTATGCCAGGTGCTTTAAAACATAACCTAGGCTGGGGGTGTTTGTGCTTAGCACGCCTTAGGTCCTGGATTCAGTTTCTAGCAACCAAGAAGAAAAAAAACCAACCCAGAAAATCTTCTGTGACTACAATCCCCATGGCAGTCCTGAGTGATAGATCATATTTTCATCACTACAATGAAGAGGACCCAAGGCTTCAGATTTGAGAACTTTCCCACAGATCTGGGAAGTGGTAGGTGTGAGTTTCAGTGATCCGCCTCCCCATTAATTTCCCTTGTTGGTGGTGGAAGTTGGACCCAAGGTGTAGCAAGTGGCAGGCAAGTGCTCTGTTGGTGAGCTGTGTGCAGCACCAAAGCCCACTTTTGGCCACATGTCCCTTTCATAGGAATTCAGTCTGGTGGGAAAGATTGTGGACCTACCTTTAAAACCTAGATGACTTGGAAATAAAAGAACTTTCAGCTGGCCATAGTGGCACACACCCGTAACCCCAGCACTCTGGGAGACTGAGGCAGGAGGATTGCAAGTTTAAGCCCAGCCTGGGCAACTTAGTGACTTGGTGAGCTCCTGTCTCAAAAAATAAAGACCTGGGGATGTAGCTCAGTGCAAAGGTCCTGGGTTCAGTCTCCAGTACCCACCCCCCATATAAATTCCATTGGCTGAAGGAACAGGCTAAGGTAGGAACCTACTTACTTTAGGCTTTGTTGCTAACTTTGTTTTTGCCACCCACAGTGGAGAGTGAATAGGTTTTGACTGGGCTGAGCTTCAGTGGGGCAGAGGAACCCTTGGAGAGGAATCCTTAGGTGAGGGAGCTGGGTGAGGTGTGAGAGGGTTACCGTGAAGTCTTGTTTGGATAGGGCTGGGAGCTGACCTTAGCTGCTGAGGGGTTTTTGTCTTTTTTTGTGGTACTGGGAATTGATTCCAGGCCCAACTCACTAAGCTGCACTCCCAGCCCAGTTTTCATTGTTTTCAGTGGTTTTTTTTTTTTTGGTGCTGGGGATCAAACTCTGGTCCTTGGCGCTTGCGCAGCAGGCGGGGACATTTTTTTCAGTTTTGAGACAAGGTATTACTGAGTTGCTCAGGCTGGGCTTGGAATTGGTTCCTCCTGCTTCAGCCTCCCCGAGTGGTGGGATTACAGGCATGCACCACCATGTTTTAGACAGTGAATCCCTACCACTTCTGGTCTCAAACCTGTGCAGCTCAGATACCTTGGAGGTGAAGTTACCCGCCAAGCCATTAAGCTGCCAGGCCAGTTTCCCTCCACAGTTTGGGTGCTTTCTTTTTTGTTGTTTTTGAGGCGTTGACTGGCTCTGTTGCCCATACTGGCCTTCCGGCCTCGACTGATCCTCAGCTTCAGCCTCCTGCGGGCCGTGACTGCAGGCACACGCTGTGTCATCTGTTTGGTTTCTTTTTTCATTTTCTTTGCGTTTTGTCTTTGTTTTTTTCACCACTGGGGATTGAGCCCAGGGCTCTTGTGTGCTGGGCAAGCACTCTACTGCTGAGCTACATTCCCAGCCCTTTTCTAAAATTTTGAGACAGGTTCTCTATAAGTTTTCAAGGCTAGATTTAAAGTTTCTGTCCTCCTGAGTAGCTGGGTGTATAGGTGTGTGCTGCCTCTCCTGGCTTGTTTGGATTATTAAAGATTTCGAGCTGATGGCTATTGTTCCTGCCTGTAGCTCCATCTACTTTGGAGGCTGAGTCAGGAGGATTGCTTGGGGCCAGCTTGGGCAACATCTTGAAATCCATCTTTTAAAAAAGCTTAAAGTTTTAAAGTGATCCCTGACATTATACTAGGTCGAATAGAGAGGGCGTTTGCTCACCTTCACATGACCTGTTTGGCAGTCACAGGATTACTTACTCTCAGTGGGACTTTTTTATGTAATAGGGTTACAGGCAGGTTAAACTTTTGATACTTATTCTGTAGATAATATGCAACTGATTTTTTTTTTTTTTTTTTTTTTTTGGTACCAGGGATCAAACTCAGGACCTTGTGCTTGCCAGGCAGGCGTGGCGCCGCTGAGCTACATCCCCAGCTGCAACTGATTTTTTGATAAAACTCTCTAAACATATCGTTTTGGGGGTTTTTGGCAGTACTGATAGTTGAATACAACGGCTCTCATATGCTAGGCAAGCACTCTACCACTGCACTACATATCTAGCCCCAGAGTTAATTTATTTGTGGTATTGGAGACTGAACCCAGGGCCTTCATGCTGAGTTACATCCCAGCCCTATTTAGAAATATTTTCTTTTGAGACAGGGCCTCTAAGTCTCTCCAGTTACTCAGACTGGGCTTGAACTTGTGGTCCTCAGCCTCCCATTAGAGTCCTGGCATTTTGGGTGTGAGCCACCATGCCTAGCTAAGAATTTATTCTTTATTAAGATAATACAGTACTGTGACTGGGGATGGTGGCACACGCCTGTCATCCCAGAACTCGGGAGACTGAGCAGGAGAATTGCTCAGTCTGAGGTCGTGGCCAGCTTGGGCTCCATAATGAGTTCAAGGCCAGCCCGAACTACAAAGTGAAGAAAAAGTGATGAAATTTTTACTCCAAAGTATATAATATATTACTTCAAAAACTGGATTTGGGGACCGGGGATTTAGCTCAGTGGTGCTGCTGCCTGCCTTGCAAGCACAAGGTCCTGATTTTGATCCCCAGAACCAAAAAAACCCCAGAAAATGGATTTGGGTTTTTTTTGGGTTTTTTTGGTACTGGGATCGAACTCGGGTCCTTGCGGTTGCGAGGCAGGCGTCTAAACCACTGAGGTAAATCCCAGCCCTGGGTTTTTTTGTTGTTGGATATTGGCAGTGTATCATAGGAAGTAGGACTTATAAGTACTTCTTTTTTTTTGGTACCAGGGATCAAACTTGGATCCTTGCACTTGCACAGCAGGTGGCGAAACCACTGAGCTAAATCCCCAGCTGCTAAACTTTTTTATAATTTTTTTTGGTGTGTGTGTGCTGGGTATCCAACCCAGGGCTTTTACACATGTACCTTATTACTGTGCTGTATCTCCAGCCTTTAACTAGTAAATTATAAAAATTTTAAAATTTTATTTATTTTAAAATAATTTTTTTTAAATTTATTTATTTTTTGGTACCGCGGATCAAACTCGGGACTTTGTGCTTGCGCAGCAGGCTCCAGAACCACTGAGCTAAATCCCCGGCACCAATAAATTTTTTGAAAAAGTATTTTGTTTGTTTTTTTGCTTGTCTGTCTATCTTTTGGTGGCCTTGAACTCATAGCTCACTGTGTGGCCCAGGCTGGCCTTGAACTCCTGATTTTCCTGTCTCAGCCAAGCCTGGCTCAGTACTGGAGATTGAACCGAAGTCTTTGCACTGAGCTAATATCTCCAGTCCTTTTTATTTTTTATTTTGAGGCTGAGTCTTGCTAAGTCCTTGGGTTGCATTTGAACTTGAGATCCTCCTGCCTCAGCTTCCCAGAGTGCTAGGATTACAAGAACATGCCACCATGCCTGACTGGCTAGTCCAGTGTCCTTAAAGTGCAGTTTCCCAGAACAGTAGTGCTACCTGGGCCTTGTTTGAAATGTGAAGTTCTGGGCCTAACTTATTGAATTGAGAGACCAGTTGAGTTAGAAACTGAGCGTGGGGCTTAGACTCATGGCTTGGTTGCATGCTAAAATCTGAGAGCCATACTTCCTGCCATATGCAACCTCCTGTCTGTCTTGTTCCTCTATTCTACCCCTTTTTTATTTTATTTTATTTTTTGAGACAGGGATGCACTATGTATTAGGCTGGCCTTGAACTCACTGTGTTGCACACGCTGACCTCAAATTTGCAGTGATGCTCCTGCCTCAGCCTCCCAAGTGCTGGAGTTATAGGCAGGTACTACCATGCCCAGCCCTACTCATCCCTTTTTGAGTGAAGAGGAATTGTGCTGGACTGCATATATAATATATGATGTTAGTGGGTTGTTGCAGGGCTGTAATTCCTCACTCTTGGAGGCTGAGGCAGGAGCATTGAAAGTTGGAGCCCAGCAGAGCAGCTTAGTGACTTGTAAGGCCCTGTCTGAAAATGCAAATTGGCTAGGGATGTACCTCAGTGCAAAGGTCCTGGGCTCTAGCCCCTGTACTGCAATAATAAATGAACAAATGAGTGAATAGCTGTGGATGTAGTTTAGTGCAAAGGCCCTGGCTTCAATCCTCAGTAACACACACAAATATTCAAATGCATACATGTCTGCACACATACATACATACGTGTATGTATACATGTATGTAAGTAGCAAAATTTTATTTAAAAGTATTTTTTATTATAACATTTAAAAGTGGGCCCCAAGAGGGGCAGGCCACAGGTTGGACACACCTGTGAAAGAATTGCCTTTTTTTTTTTTTCTATGCTTGATTATATGAAACTTGTCTCCACGGTTTGATTCCTACTTGCCATAAATGTGCTGTTATGCTCTGTGTCTGGCTGTCCCTCCACAGCTCATGCGGTTGTAGGTGAGGCTTTTTCAGAGCTGGCTAGATCTGGAGTGTATGATGCTGGGTTTAAAGGTGTGTGATTACTAAATCAGTCCACTGATTGGTTTGGCATAGTTCTGGGTGTCAGTGCTGCCCACCCTAAGGGCAGAAGCTAGGGTAGCCTAGATAGAAGATAAAATTGACAGAAACTGCTGTCGTTGCTTGTAGCTTGGTACCAGCTGCCTTCTGTCTGCCACAAACTGTTTCTCCTCTCCCATGCCAGCCTGCATTGGAGCCAGGCCACTGCAAACTGATTTTTTTTCTCCCAGTACCAGGAATCAAACTCAGGACCTTGTGCTTGCCAGGCAGGCACAGGTGAACTGAAACCTCTACAAACTGAGCCCAAAATCAACCTTCTTCCTTTAACTTTGAGTGTTGATTATTTTGTTTCGGCAATGAGGAAAAGTGATACATGTGGCAGGTTGTGGCCATATAGAAAGAAGTATGTTTACAGAACATTCTTCAGATAGTAAAGGGACAGGGCCGGAAATTTAGCTCAGTGGTTCAGGCTCCTGCCTTGCAAGCGCAAGGTCCCGAGTTTGATCCCTGGTACAAAAAAAACAAGCACAGATAGTAAAGGGACCCTTTAAAGGGGTAAAACAGAGGCCCAGAACAAGGAGGGGTTGAAAAAGAAGCAGCAAGATTTATCATGTACAGGTGCAAATTCCCTATGGTGAGTGTTGTTATGTATATCCATAATGTGCCAAAAAACGTTTTGGTTAAAAAATAAAACAAGGACAGGTAAAGTTTTTCCTTACAGAGACAGATGAATGCTTTAGGGTTTGGAGCCATGCAGTCTGACTCGAAATGCTTAGCTCTGTAGTTTTTGTGAAGGTTGCTTTAGAGTATATGTAAATGAATGTGTTGTTTCAGTGAAATTTAAGGAAATTGAAATTTGTGCTGGGAGTGGTAGTGCACGCCTGTAATCTCAGGACTCCTGAGGCTCAGGCAGGAGGATCCCTGTGAGTTCAAGGCCAGCCTGGGCTACATAGTGAGACCCTACCCCCCCCCCATAGAAAAATTTATATTTTGATTTTTTTGGGGGGCGTAATTTGGGGACTTGAACCCAGGGCCTTGGGCAAGTGATTTACAACTGAGCCCTAACCCTGAAATTTGAATTTAATACTTCTCATGTGTCACAAAATGTTAATTTTTCTCCCACCCTTTCAAAAATGTAAAAACTCCTTAGATTGTGGGTCAGATGGAACCAGGCTCTTGGTTAGATTTCACTGACCTGCTGTGTAAAATAAAATGATTCAAGTAAACACCGGTCCGCAGCAGTTCACTTGCACGCTGGCTGTTTCATGTATAGTAGAAAGCTCATGCATCTCAAGGAGTACAAATGGTAGGGGACCCTACTTGTTAAGAATGATTGCCCCAGGGCTGGGGATTTAGCTCAGTGGTTCCGGCCCCTGACTCGCAAGTGCAAAGTCCCGAGTTCGATCCCTGGTACCAAAAAAAATATATAGTGTGTCCTTACCCAACTAACCACATTTGACATTACATGACTTCTGACTCTTTTCCATAATTCTTCTTCCCTCCACAAGAGGAAAACATTTTGTATCTTTTTTTCTTTTCTTTTTTTTGAGACAGGGTTTCGCTATGTAGTTGAGGCTGGCCTTGAACTCACTGTGTAGTCTAAGCTGGGCACGAACTGGTGATCCTCCTGCCTCAGCCTCCCACATGCTGGGATTATAGTCATGTACCACCATGCCTGGCCAAAAGGGGAACATTTTCAGTTGATTCAGGACATTGAGGGAATCAGGACAGGACAACTAAAGACACTCAGCAAAGAGGACTTGTAGAGCTGTTTCGCAAAGTGGCAAGAAGGCCAGACATGGTGGCGCATGCCTGTAATCCCAGCACTTGGGAGGCTGAGGCAGGAGGATGGCCTCGAGTTCAAGGCCAGCCTGAACTATGTAGCGAGACCCTGTCTCAAAACAAAAGAAAGTGGCAATAAGGATGGGATAAGTGTGTTCAAAGCAAGGGGAGTATTTTGAGAGGAATTAATGGTAAGTCTTTTATTGTATTAAATTGTTTTGATTTAAATATTGACTGGAACTTTTGATCATATGTTGTACATTCCTAGCTCTTTTTTTATTTTGAGGAAGGGTCTTGCTGAGTTGCCTGGGCTGTCGCAGGCCTCCTGTCTCCACCATGGATTATAGGGATGCACTACCAAACCTGGTCTGTATTTGTTGTTCTTATTGTTATTACTGTTGTTAGTTTGTGGGACTGGGGATTGAACCTAGCATCTTTGCGCTGAACTATACTCTTTCTTTTTTTATTTTGTATTTTGAAATAGTTTCACTAAGTCATAAGTTGTCTAGTCTAGATGTGAATTCGCAGTCTTCCTGTCTCAGCCTTCCAGAGTGTTGGGATTGCAGGCATGCCTCAACTTTCCCTGACTCATGATGATGATGATGATGATGGATGATGATGATGATGATGATGGATGATGATGATGATGATGATGATGATGATGATGATGATGATGATGATGATGATGATGATGATTGATGATGATGATGGAGGATCATTTTTGGTAGCGGGGATCAAACTTGGGACCTTGTGCTTTCCAGGCAGGCGGCAGCACCATTGAGCTAAATCCCCCTCATCTTGATTATTTTTATGTGTACATACACACATCCCTGTTTTTCTAACTTCTTTACAGCAAAGAACATGTCTCAGACAGTGTAATTTGCCACAGTGCCCGCATTTGGTAGGCATGGGGAGGTGAGCCCACTTCCTCCCTGCAGCAGTCACAGAGTTGCTGAGCCCTGTCTTGTCTTGCAGTGTGTTCACGCTGATGCGCCTACCAATAAGACGCTGGCTGGACTGGTGGTGCAGCTTCTCCAGTTCCAGGAAGATGCCTTTGGGAAGCATGTCACCAACCCAGCCTTCACCAAGCTGCCTGTGAGTAAATCCCTCGTTACAGGGGTCTTCACTTCCATACCTGGCATTGAGGCTGGTGGCCTGGCGGGCTGAAGGGAGGCCTGGTCAGGCGAGGTTCCCAAAGAAAAGAGCAGGCATGGTAGGTAGGGCTGGGGATGTGGCTCACTGGCGCCTGTGCCTGTCTCGCAAGTGCAATGTCCTGAGTTCAACCCTGGCACCAAAAAAAAAAAAAAAAAAAAAAAAAAAAATTCATGGAGCAGACATTACAGTAAAGCAGGAACCAAACTTATTTCCCAGCATAGCACTTAGAGGAGTTTTTTTTCTCAGCTCTACTGAGACATAGTAAGACAGCACTTACCTTCTGGGCGACCTTGCAGGCCGTGTGGTGCATGCATGCTTCTCTGTGCTGATGGTTACATAAGGACGTCTATCGTACGCCTATCCTGACCAACAGGATTGTGTGCTCAGGATCCCTCAGACGCTGGGCTTAGACATCTGTCTCACAGCGGACCCCACACTCGGCCACTGACAGCCTGTGGAATTAGAAAAAAGAAAATGAGGCGTTCACTATGGAATTTCAGCAACAGAATTTTACTGCTTTGTAATTGTACGAAGCTGCTTTTCATGAATCATTGAAGATCAGCGTTAAATGCTGCAGTAATCATTAGGAAAACAACGTGTTGTACTGGTCTTAGCTTTTTCTGCTTTGCAGTGCTGGTTATCGAACCCAGGGCCTTGAGCAAGTGCGACAAGCAGGCTGCCACTGAGCTGTTCTCCCAGGCCCTTTTCTTGATGTTTGCAATTCTGTGTCTAGTTGTGATAATTTATAATTTGAAGACGCCAGTTATATATCTTTCTTTCATTTTTTTGGTGCTGGGTGGGGATTGAACCCCATGGTCTTACTTGCTAAAGTCAGTTATGTTTCTTTAAATCAAGGAACACAGTCTGTTACTCTTCTCTGCTATTTTATACTTCCTTATATTTAAGCTCTGATTATGCAGATACTAGAGGTTTTTTTGTTTGTTTGATTTTGTTTATTTTGGTACTGGGGATCGAACTTGGGTCCTTGCGCTTGTGCAGCAGGTGGCAAAACCACTGAGCTAAATCCCCAGCCCAAAATACTAGAGTTTTAAGGTAGAGTTTTATAATTTCTGTCATATCTTGTCCCATAATTTTTGTCTTCCATTTCACTTGTTTGGGGTTTTGTGGTTTCTTATGTCATGTTCTCTGCTTTTGTTGAAAATATCAATAGGTGTTTTTTGCTTCCCTCAATATTCTCAATCACTAACATTTTATTTATTTGCTTTATCCTTCTCTTTTGTGTGTATAAATTTATTATTTTCTGAATCACCTGAAAGCTCCATATTTATCTTCATTTCTTGTTCTTTTACATATGAACTGGATTAGATTATATTAAGAACTTGCTGAGGGTTATATTTGCTTAAAATAATGTAATATATTGATTGAACACTATCAAGTTCAACAATAATGTAGAGTAAAGTTTATACATGGGGCCGGGGATTTAGTTTAGTGGTTCTGACACCTGCCCTGCAAGTGCAAGGACCTGAGTTCGATCCCTGGCATAAAAAAAAAAATTAATACATAACATATACTTTATATGAATCAAATTATTTTGGTAGTATGAATGAAGAACATACATGTGAGGGCCCAGGATGTAGCTCAGTGGTACCGCGCCTGCCTCACAACTGCAAGGTCCTTAGTTCCATCCCTGGTACCAAAAAACAACATACTTATGTCTTCCAAATGGTATTTATAGAGGGGATTTGTTTTTTTTTTTTTTTGATACCAGGGATTGAACACGGGTCCTTGCGCTTGCACAGCAGGCAGCGAAACCACTGAGCTAAATCCCTGGCCCTATAGAGGGGATTTTGTTTGTTCTGAGACACGGTCTCACAGTGTAGTCCAGGCTGGCCTTGAACTCCATCCCTTCTGCCTCTTCCTCCCTGTGTGTGCCACCATGCCTGCTGGACTAACAGGGCTTTATTTGTTGTATATTTAACTCCCGGGAGCTAAGCCATTGTTTACTTCCAGATTTTAAAGATTAGGGAAGAATATTTTTAGGGATAAGACATAATTAAAAGTAATTCATGGGGCCTGGGATTTAGCTCAGTGGTACTGCGCCTGCCTTGCAAATGCAAGGTCGTGAGTTTGATACCTGGTACCAAAAGAAGAAAAAAAGTAATTCATGGCTTCATGCCAGTGAGACCACATGTTCTTTTCCCTCAAAGTAGTGTTCATCATTTTCCAAATGAAAGGGATCAATGTGATGTGAAATAGTGTTAAAATGGATGAGGGAAACAGTTAACAAAGCTAAGAATGTTTTAGTGAAACACAGAAGCTGTTTGCCTGAAAAGTTTTTTTCCCTGAATACACACTGAAAGTGTTAAGAGATTTTTTTTTTCTTTTAACAATCAATGTGGAACTTTATATGCTGAATTCCACAGTCATATTTGACTCACAATGTACTATAAAATTCTAATTGAGAAGTTAGACTTGGAAAGAAAAAGGGATTTCATAAGGTTAAAAATATATTCCAATAAATAAATAAAAATATATTGCATAGGTTAACATATTACTAATTGAAGCAGAAAAAATATTTTAACCCTTCAAGTAAAAATTCTGGCTGAGTCTGCTGGCCAGTGCATGTAATCCCAGCCTATGAGAGGCAGGATAGCCGTTGGAGGCCAGTCTGGGCTACATAGATAAAGGCCAGCCTGAACAACATGAGACCCTGTCTCAAGTCCCTCCCACCCCCCTAAATTTCTAATTTTTCCATCATGTCTTCAAGGCTTTAGAAAATGTGTACATAATGGAAACATAATTGTAGTAATAGTATAGAACAATTTTTTTGTTCTGCCGTTTTTGGGGGCGGTGGTGCTACTGAGACTGAACCCAGGGTTTTTCTGTGGAGCTATGTTTCCAGCTTTTTTATTTGTTGGTTGAAATTTTGAGACACTAAGTTGCCCAGACTGGGCTCAGAGTTGTCATCCTTTTGTCTCAGCCTTGCCAGTGCTAGGATTACAGATATGTATCTCCACGCCCAGATTCTGTTTTGCCTTTATAACATGAAAAAAGTCTTAACTAGTGAGAAATATATATGTAAGCCTGTTTTGAAAATCCTGTGAAAATTTCTCATGTAGTGGAGACCTGTGGGAATAATTAATACGAAAAGCTTGATGTCAATATTTCTCTATAAAATTTCCAGAAAATAAAATCCCAGAGATAGACTAAAGTGCATACATATATTGCTTTTTCAGTAAATCACTTAAATATCTGGATTATGTATCTGCAGTTTTTAATATAAAAATATTGAGATGATATAATTAGGTGTTTTTCTGTATCTTTGAGCTTACCATGTAGTGTATTCTTTTTTTTCTTTTTTCTTTTTTGGTACCAGGGATTGAATTTAGGACCTTGTGCTAATAGGCAGGTACGGTGTCATTGAGCTAAATCCCCCGCCCCATAGTGTCTTCTAATTAAGCATGGTGAATTGAAATGTATTTTTTACTTTCAAATAGAGTTAGTATTTTTGTAGTTTTTGTTTAGTCTTTACAACTGGGAGGTATAGGCCACTAAAAAACTTAATTTTGTTAATAGATTTGTTAATTGTTAGGATTTTGCCACTAACTTGGCTTTAAATTTTTGGTGTATAGTCTGTATTCTGTGTAACAAAAGATATTTTTATTTATTTATTTATTTATTGGTACTGGGGATTGAACTTGGGTCCTTGCGCTTGCGCAGCAGGAGGCGGAAGCACTGAGCTAAATCTCCGGCCCAACAAAAGATATTTTTGAAGCTGATGCCATGTTTTATATTAAGATATATGTTTCCAGGGCCAGGGGATTTAGCTCAGTGGTTCCGCTGCCTGCCTTGCAAGCACAAGGACCTGAGTTCGATCCCCGGTACCCCCCCCCAAAAAAAAAAAAAGATATATGTTTCCAGAGACTTGTGAACATATTTTTGACAAAGTTGATTTATTTTCACATAACTTGATTAGCACATTGTGTTTCTCATATCATGACAAGATACTTGCTTATAGCTCAACATTGTATATTATATAATGTATATAATTTGCCTATTTTTCTTTTATATTAGAGCCAATATTATCATTTACATAATTTTTTAATCCTTTTATCGGTACATTTTAGGTGTACAATACTGTTTTTCTTTTTTTGATACCGGAGATTGAACGCGGTCTCAAAATAAATACGCCTATAGATAAAATGAATTACTGTAGAGGCAGAGTTAAATCTTTGAAAAATCTAGTTTGAGTCTTGTCTTATAGTTACTTGCCAGGACAGTAGGTGTAGACAGTGGAGCAGAACCACTGAAAGCTGAGTGCTGCAGACTGGGCTGCTGTTCTGGAGGCCTGCACTGCTTACTCGGGGCCGAGGGGTTGCTGTCCCCACGCTGGCCAGGGCTCCAGAAGATGGAGCTGTATTCGTGGCAGGGCTGTAGTCTCTGCCTGTACCATGTGGATTCGAGGAGAAACCTGAGTTTTTACCAGCATTGTTGCTCTGATTTGTCTGAGTGTTTTATGAGCTTATTTTTTTCACCTTCTCTCTTTTCTCATAATATTTTCCCCTCCACATTCATGGTGTGTGATCGATGTACACATTCAACATGAGTTCAAGGCAGTGAACGTGTCCATTCCCCCACGATTCCTTATATTCCCTCATAATCGCACTTTCTCTTCTCCATCCTTCTCCTGTTGCAAACACAGAGACTGTAGATTCCCTAGCATTTTTAAGAAATGCATGTGGATGAAATCACACTGTACATATTCTTAGCTTGGTGTTTTTCATTCATTGGTGGAGTTTGATTTTGAGATAAGTCTGTGCTGCTCTGTGTATCAACAGTTTGCTTCCTTTTTTTTTTTTTTTTTTTTTTTTTGGTACTGGGGATCGAACTCGGGACCTTGCACTTACGAGGCAGGGGGCAGAACCACTGAGCTAAATCTCCAGCCAGTTTGCTTCTTTTTATTGTTGATTCTTTCATATGGACAAGCCATGATGTTTATGTATTTTTTTCTGTGTTCTGTTGTTGAGCTACCCTCCCAGCCCCTCCTCCCTTAAAGTTTTTTTTTTAATTTTGAGAGAGGGTCTCTCAAAATCCTATAGCTAGCCTCTAAGTCAGAATTGTCCTGCCTCAAGCCTCCCAAGTAGCTGAGATTAGAGGTATGTGCCACCAAGCCTGGCTTAGTTTATCCTTTTACTTGCTGATAGGAATTTGAGTTATTTCATTTTTCTTTCTCTTTTTTTATTTTTTAATTTAATTTAATTTTTTGGGGGGGTACTAGGGATCGAACTCTGGTCCTTATGCTTGCACAGCAGGCGGCGAAACCACTGAGCTAAATCCCCGGCCCCACTTTCTCTTTTTTTAAATTTTTAATTTGGGGTGCTGGGTGTCTCGTGTATGCTAGGCAGGTGCTTCCACTGAGCTACACTCTCACCCCTGTTTTCAGCTTACAAAATAAAGCTGCTGCTGTTATGGTTAATGTGTAAGTCTCTGTATGGTTGTTTTCTTTCTCCTGGGTAAATACCTGGGTGCAGAATTCTTTTTGACAGTGTCAAGACTTTTCCAGCCTGGCTGCATCATTTTACATTGATTTTAGCAGAGTGAGAGTTCCACTACCTCCACATCCTTGTCAGTGCTGTGTAGCATTAGTCCTTATAATTTGAGCCATTCTGATAGGTATGTAATGGGATCTCCTTGTAGTTTAATTTGCATTTGCTCAGTGACTAATGATGTTGAACATTTGGGTATCTTCCCTGAGTTGCCTGTTCAGAAAAGTTATTTAGTCTCTTGAGATTACCCTTGCCTTCAGAGACTTGCATGGAGCTGTATTTGTAGGTGTGCTTGTCCCCAGGATTTGTTAGAGGAGGGTAAGGAACATTCAGGTGGAGGTGGGAGGCATCCGTGGGGGGCTTCCCTGGCGGCCGTGGTACCACATTCCCCAGTGCCCGCCAAGAAGGCACAGGCATGAGGGAAGTGAAGTGAGTCTCAGGTCTGAGGTTCCTGGGAGCTGGTGATAGAGGAACCTTCTGTCCAGCACACACCATATCCCAGACTTAGAGGGAATGTGGGTGATTGTCATAAAGCACGTTTGTGCCCAGGCTGTGCAGTCATCTTTTGTACCAGTTAATGGGCCAGCAACAATTGCATGAGATTTCCTGAATGCCAGCCTTGAAATTAGGCCTCAGGAAGGAGAGTCATCTCATGCCTGCTGCGGGAATGATTTTCTGTACTGTTTGTCTTTTATTTTTATTTTATTTTTTGGTACCGGGGATCAAACTCAGGTCCTTGCGCTTGCAAGGCAGGCGCCAGAACCACTGAGCTAGATCCCCAACCCTGTTTGTCTTTTATTGACACTTGTTTTGTTCTGGGGATGCTGGGGATGGAACCCAGGGCCCTAATGTGTGCAGGGCAAGTGCTCTGCCACTGAAACACACCGCAGCCTCTGTTGAATCTTTGAAACATCCCTCCTTCCTTCCTTCCTTCCTTCCTTCCTTTCTTTCTTTCTTTCTTTCTTTTTTTTTGGTACCGGGGATCGAACTCGGATCCTTGTGCTTGCGCAGCAGGCAGCAAAACCACTGAGCTAAATCCCCGGCCCCCTGAAACTTCTTTAGATAATCCAGTTACAATTTTTGGTTTAGTGTTTTACTTTTTTTTTTTTGTGCTGCGTTTGGTACTCAGCATTTGCACACACTGGGCAAGGGCTCTGCTGCTGAGCCACATCCCCAGCCCTGTTACAAGTTTTATGGTTATTTATTTATTTATTTATTTTTAGCTTCATGAGACAGGGTCTTGCTATGTAGTTCAGGCTGGTTTCAAATTCCTGTCAGTCTTTCTGCTTCAGCCTCTCACAAGTGCTGGGATCACAGGTGGGCACCACCATGCTTGGCTCAAGCTCTAGTATTTTAAGACCTGTGGTTATAAGAGCCAGATACTTCAGTTGACATCAATCCCCATGACCTTCAGCTTTCTGTGCTGTCTGTGTTTTCTGGCTGGCGGTTCTCTTTGGCAGCTCTGATCCTAGCTCTAGGTTGGGAGCTAGATAGCCGTGATCTCACACTCTCTGACCTTGTGGGAAGGCTCTTGACTTGTTCCCCTATTGCTTGGGAAATGTTCCTTGCTTTACTGTCTCTTGGCGAAGTTGTGGGAATCACCAGATACGTGATGATGAAGCTCACCTGAGAATTAGTATGGAGACATGACACTAGGTAAGGAGTTTATAGAACTTAGACCTGAAAATGAGGTTACTGACTTGTCCTTGTTGGTTGAAAAGTTTTCCTGATAAATGTAGTAGGCATGCAAGTGGAAGGCAGGTACATTATTTAGACACTGCTTGTACTCGTTTGCCGTCTCCTCCAGTTTTTAAAGAAGGCCCCAATGAGCCCCCGTTTGTCCCCCTCATGTTCCCAAGGCGGTGTAGATGTTTAAACAGCAGCTAACTCAGTGACAGAACTTGAGGACAAGAAAATGCTTTATTGCTCTACTAATTGAAACCAGTGTTTAAGAGATCCAGTTCTCTTTCTCACAAATGCTTCAAAGTGTTGCCTTTTGTTTTAGTTATTTGGTGGATTTGTGATGGTAATTAATACATTTAAACACCTTTTCATATTTATTGACCACTTGTACTTTGTAGTGAACTGTCTTTCAGGGTGGCCTTGAATTTGTGATCCTGCAGCTCAGCCTTCGGAACAGCAAGGATTTAGTACCTGGACCCTTTTTTTTTAAATTTGGAAATGTCTTTTACATTATTGTAAGGAATTTTTCTCGTATATTCTGCATATTGGTCATTTATCAGAAATACTTATAAATACCTTCTCCTGTGTATTCCTTCTCCGCTTGTCTTTTCAGACCTATGAAGGTGGGGTTTTTTTTGAGGGGGGTACAGGGGATTGAACTCGGGACCTTGCGCTTGCGAGGCAGGCGGCAGAACCACTGAGCTAAGTCCCTGCCCCCTTTATGAAGGGTGGTTTTTGGAACATGATTTTTTGCTTTAGCTTTTTTTTTTTTGGAGCCAAAGTTCACTATGTAGTTCAGGCTGGACTTGAACTCACTTTGTAGCCCAGGCTGGCCTCGAACTCTTGGTGATCTTCCTGCCTCAGCCTCCCAGGTGCTAGGCAGGCACTGCCATGTCTGGCCTGGAACAGAGGTTTTTTGTTTTGTTTTGTTTTGGTACTGGGGATTGAACTTGGGTCCTTGGGCTTTTGAGGCAGGTGGTGGAACCACTGAGCTAAAGCCCCAGCCCAGAACAGGTTTTTAATACAGAGCAGAGATGTTTGGATACAAGGCTATCTGGTTAATATTTTATGATTTTGTGTGATCTTTTTTGGCTTCTTGGATACACTCATTCTCTATGCTTTTGTTTGCCTCTTCGTATCCTTTTTTAAAAAAATTATTTTTGTTGTTGTTTTGTTCTGTTTGAGACAAGGTCTTGCTTTGTAGTTCAGGCTGGCCTTGAACTCACAGCAATCCTCCTGCCTCAGCCTCCCAAGTGCTAGGATTACAGGCCTGTGCCACCACACCTGGCTTTCATATCCATTTTGTGGCACAGTCATTTATTAACAGACCTAAACATGTCGCTGTAAATATATATTCTACCCGCAGACACTCTTCTCTTCAATTAGCGCTGGCTGTGTCTTCATGAAGTCAGTGTCACCAGATGAGGCCTGTTTTGCTCGGTGGTAGTACGCTAGTCATTGAAAAGATGAATTCTGCAAGGTTATTCACAAGGCTGTGTCAAGTCTGCCTCCCTAAGGATAAGCTTTGAGATGCTGTAGGTGAAGACAGGGCAAGGTGAGGCGTGGGAAGGTGAAAGATTGGTCTGCACGTGTGTGTCCAACTTCATGGCTCGTCACAGGGTGCACGTTCAGAAAGTGACAGTTGCCGTGGTCTGCTCGCGACATCACAGGGACATCCAGCGGGCAGCCGCTCAGGCCAAGGTGAAGGTGTTGGCTTGAACAGAGTGGATTCCAAGTTCCTGAATGACAGCATAGGCAGCTGTTAGCTGTGGTGACCTGGGTGTCAGAGGTGTCACCCGTCAGAAGCCAGTGGGGGGGCCGGGGATTTAGCTCAGTGGTTTCACCGCCTGCTGTGCAAGCGCAAGGACCCGAGTTCGATCCCCGGTACCAAAAACAAAACAAAACAAAAAGCCAGTGGGAATGTGCTGCTTAGCTACTTGATCTGTAAACTCCGTGACAAACGCAAGTAAATGAAAGAATCAAAAGCAGGTTTACTCAGGATTTCCTTTGGTATCAAAAGGAATAAAGAGATAAGGACACTGGCACAAATTGAAAGTTCTCTAAGTATTATAGCAAATTTCCCTCTAGTTTCATTCAGTTTAGCAGAATTTTAGATTGACTGCATAGATAGGAAGATTCCACTGACATACACCCAGGAGAACAGGATGAAGCTTCCGGTTCAGCAGCGAAATCCCAGTATAGAGCTGGCTGTTGAGAACAGTGAGCCCACAACAGTGCTGGAGTAGCCGGCAAGAGCTGCCCTGACCCCACAAGCTCTACCTGGGGTACGCCTGCTGCCACGCTCGGCACACAGCATCTCACTGGCTCCAGAAAGCAAGAGTTTTGCTGCCTTGTTGCCCTCTTGCTCTTATGCTTTCTATATTACTCCGAAGAAAGTACTGTGTGCAGCACTCTGCTTCTTCACCAGGGGAAGTTTAAGGACCTGCACTCTTTTTCACCTTCCAACCACCCAGTGAGTGTGAGGGCGAGGTCTGTTTGGCAGCTGCAGCCTGGAGTGGATAGGATGGGTCCCAGGGACACAGCAAGTGCACCTGGGTGTCCTGAGCAGTCTTGGTCTCCAGCTTTCCATTCCCCGACTCTGGCCCGTCACGTTTACCTTTTATCAGGCTGATTCAGAGCCTGTCCTGAGGATCGTCTCTAATCTCAAATCTCTTTCCATTAAGTTCCAAGAATCCTTCATTTATGGAGAACATTCAGGTTTTATTGAGACAGGGTCTTGCTGTAAAGTCTAGAATGGCCTTAATCTCATAGGCTGGCTAGCTAGCCTTGAATTGGAGGCAATCCTCCTGCCTCAGCCTCTCTCTCAGATGCTGGGATTATAGGTGTGTGCCCCATGCCTAGCTGGAGAATATTCAGTTTTTTAAAAAATTCTGCCCCATGTTTGTTTGTCTTTTGTTTGTTTGTTTGAGATGGGGTCTTACTGTGTTGCAGGCTGGTCTGGAACTCCCACCTTAGCTTAGCTTCCCAGAGTGCTGGGATTATAGGTGGGCTTGAGTTTGGAATTCTTCTGCCTCGGCCTCCAAGTGTGCTGGGGTTATATGGACATGTGCCAGTGTGCTGTGCTGTGCTCCTTTTTATTATATTTGAGCCAGAATCTTGCTGTTACCTAGCCTAGCCCTGAACTTGTGTCCTCTTCCCTCAGACTTCTTAGTAGTTGGGATTATAGATGTGTGCCAAGATGCTCAACTTTGCTTAAAATTTTTTAAATGAACAGTTCGGGGGTGTTCAGTACATTTATTTTGTTACATAGCCCCTATCACCACTCATCTCTAGACTGTTTTTGTCTCCCCAGACCGAAGTCCTGTGCTTACTGAACAGTAACTTCCGTTCCTCCCTCCCACCCCCTGGCATCTACCATTGTGCTTATTGTCTCTTAGTGCTTGCACCATGTTATTCTTTTTTTTTTTTGGTACTGGGGATTGAACTCGGGTCCTTGCGCTTGCAGGGCAGGCGGCGGAACCACTGAGCTAAATCCCCAGCCCACCGTGTTATTCTTTTCAATCTACCATTCTTCAAGTTTTAAAGAAAAAAGTACATGACAGGCTTCTTTTTTAGGAGGGGTTCTGGGATCGAACTCAGGACCTTGCACTTGTGAGGCAGGCAGCGGCACCACTGAGCTAAACCTCGGCCCCATGACAGGCTTCTAATAAATTAAAGTTCTGGTTTTAGTGGCCATTAAAATACTACTAACAAAGTTCAGTTACAATTTTTCTATAACCTAAAGTAAGGTATCAAAAGGAGGAAAAATTGCCAGGCAAGGTGGAACACTCCTGTAATCTGAGCACTTGGGAGGCTGAGACAGGAGGATTGTGAGTTTAAGGGCAATTTATGCTACGTAGTAAGAGCCTGTCTCAAAACCACAAAATCTACTGGTGTACTAATATATATATTTTTTTATTCCAAAGAAGAACTATTGTTAGAAATTGTGTATACACATGTTGAGTACCACATTGTCTCTTTCTTTTTTTTTGGTACCGGGGATTGAACTCGGGACCTTGTGCTTGCGAGGCAGGCGCCTGAACCACTGAGCTAAATCCCCAGCCCAACCACATTGTTTCTGTGGTTTGAGAAACCCAAAGTATAAATAAATACCAAAATGTATAATAGACATTGGGAAATGGGAAGAAAATGTTCAAATGAGATTGAGGAACAGGAGAGGGGAGGGGAAAGGAAAGAAGGGACAGGAAGAAAAGAGAATAGAAGGGAAAAATGTTAAAGTTTTTTTAAAAGAGGAGAAGAGGGGTCAAAGGGAGGGGAAGGGAATGGGAAAAAAATGAAACAAAGATATATTATGTACAGGTACAAATTCCCTGTGATGTTACCATGTATATATAAAATGTACCAATGAAAAAATTGTGTATAACTGAAAATTTATATTTATTTTGGTACCGGGGATTGAACTTGGGTCCTTGCGCTTGCGCAGCAGGCGGCAAAATCACTGAGCTAAACCCCCAGCCTGAAATTTTATATTTGAAGAGTCTATTTTTAAGTTTGTCAGTGGGATTCATAGTAAATCACTGTTTCATCCATTAGTGTTTCCTTTAGAAACAGTTTCATATCTTTTTTTCTTTCTGGTACTGGAGTTTAAACCAAGGCCATGTGCGTGCTAGGCAAACTGTGTACCTCTGGAGTACATCCCCCACCCTTTAAAAAATTTTGTTTTACATTTTGGTTTTTTGAGACAAGGTCTCTGTAGCCCAGGCCGGCCTTGAATTCACAGCAGTCTTTCACCTCAGCCCTCTGCTTCAGGCTCCCGAGTGCTGAGGTTATAAATGCATCATGTCCATTGTATGTTTTAATTTTGAGACAAAGTCTTGCTGAGTTGCCCATGCTGGCTTCAAACTTTTTTTTTTTTTTTTTGGTACCAGGGATCGATCTTGGGCCCTTGCACTTGTGAGGCAGGGGGCAGAACCACTGAGCTAAATCCTCGGCCCTGGCTTCAAACTTTTGATCCTGCTGTCTCAGTTTCTTTGGTAGCTGGGATTACACATTGGGGCTACCTGCCCCAACTATATGTGTATTTTTTAACCGATGCTTTTCAGGACTTTATTTAAAGAGTAGTAATGTCAGCGTAGTTTATTTTTTTCAGAGCAATTTAAAAGGAAATATTTCTTACACACTTTTAGAAACATTTCTTCATATCTCTTAAGAGATGGGTGTGGTGGTGCATGCCTGTAAACCAAGAACTTTGGAAGGCTGAGGCAGGAGGATTGGAAGTTCAAGATCAATCTGGGCAGTTTAGCAAGTGAGCAAGACCTTGTCTCAATAAAAAAATGGGATGGAACTAAGCTGGAAAGCCCTGGTTCATCCCCACTACTGGGGAAAAAGTTTTTAAAGAGGTTATTAAGCTAG
This sequence comes from Heterocephalus glaber, assembly GCF_053883595.1. NCBI lineage: Eukaryota > Metazoa > Chordata > Mammalia > Rodentia > Bathyergidae > Heterocephalus > Heterocephalus glaber. The sequence goes on from NW_028258324.1 coordinate 71,880,256, forward strand.
CAGTCATTTTTATCTTTGATGTCAAAAATTTAGAATTCAGATGTGTCATTTTGTCAGCAATTTTCTTTCCTCACGTGTACTTTGTATCATTTTTAGGCAAAGTGTTTCATGGACTTCAAAGCTGGAGGCACCTTGTGTCACATTCTTGGGGCTGCTTACAAGTATAAAAACGAACAGGGGTGGTAAGTTTGTATATGTAAGTGTTTTCATGTGAAATCATGTTCTTTTGTATGGCATTAGAGAATTCTGTAAGCATAGTATGATTGAGTATGAGGTAAGTTATGTTTTATCAAGAGCCCTGATAAACTTTTTTTTTATAAACTTTATTCTACATAGAATATCAAACAACTAATATTTGATAGGCAAAAGTTTGGGGGTTTTTTGTTTTTTGTGCTAGAGATGGACTCATCCTGTTGCAGGCTTAGAATGCACTTAGATTGACTTTCTCAGATTCCACAGCTGGTCCCATGGCGCAGTGGTTATCCTGCTGTGCCTGACTTAATTCACTTGCTCTGACACCTTCTAGGCTCATCCTTGTGACAAATAACAGGATTTTGTTCTGAATGACCAAATAGTATTCCATTTTGTGTAATGACACATTTACTTTATCTATTCCCCTGTCGATGGTGGTGTAGTTTTATTTGAGTCTGGACTAGTGTACGGCACTCCAGTTGCACTTGGCTAGCGTGCACGAAGCCCTGGGTTCCATCCTCAGTACTATGATCCAAAGCATTGGATAAACATGATAGGGCAGATGTCTCTGGTAATACTCAGTCCATTCCTCTGAGTACATAACCATTAATGGGATTGGTAGATCACATAATACTTTCATTTATTTATATATTTCATCTGTACTTCTCTTCGGTGGTCATACTGGAAACAGCCCAGTACCTTCCTAGTGAGCTACATCCCTGGCACTTTCTGTAATTCTTTTTTTGGTTTTTTTTTGGTATCGGGGATAGAACTTGGGACCTTGCGTTTGCGCAGCAGGTGCCAGAACCACTGAGCTAAATCTCTGGCCCCAATTTGTTGGTCATTCTTACAGTTCTAAACAGATTCCTGTATGTTGTGATCATATTTTATACCCTTCAAAGAGATTATTGAATGAGAACATTTTGTTTCCATTTTTTGCTTGGCAGTGAGAAATTAGGCCCAGTGAACAAAAGTTTAGATACTTTCCTAATGTGGAAGATGACCTTTTAGTTTTTCCTATTATACTATTTGCTGCTGATGTTTCTTTTTTTTTTTAGTGTATAATTTTATTATCGTTCACTAAATGCACACATGTACAAAAATTAAAATTATTCAAAGAAAAACAATGCAAGGAAAAAAACTAATAATATTCAAATATAATAGAACTCAAAGCAAAACTGGAAAGTACTTAAACATTTTTCCATATAATTAAAAAAAAATCTCAAGCATTAACAAGACATCAGAAGATGTGATTTGTTTTAGAAAGATTTTCAAAACTAATATTGGACAAATAGTGGCCTGGAGAGAAAATTCTCATTAACTACTAGACTCCACATAGGCCAAAATTTTTTTAAATTTAAATTTCAGTACAGTCATGTGAGACGTGATGGAAATATAATCTGAGAAATATGTTATTAGAGAATTTCAGCCATGTGTATCTCGAAGTACCACACAGAGTGCCAACTTCTAAGTGCAAACTGAGAAGGTATATGTCAATCATCTGTGATGGCCTCTCGATATTATCCAAGTATGCAGTTAAACACGAGATACACGAGGCTACCACAGGCATAGAAGCACACTGTTTTACAGTAAACTCTTTTATATAAGTAGGATTATGCTCTAAAAGATGAAAAGCACAGTGTGTTATGATGAGTACCTAAAGCAGTAACAGTCATTTATCATACTTTTGAGTACTGTGTACTGTACATAGTTGTAGGTGCTTCTTCTGGAAACACCCTTCTCTCCTTTGATCTCAGTGATTCTTCCTTCCCAACCCACTGATGAGCTTCAGCCTAGTCTCTGTCTACATCTCTTCCTATAGTTTTAAACACAATCTATATATGGATTCTTTCCAGGTTCCAGCCTGTAACTCTGATCTCTCTCCTTCCCCTCCTGCCACCCCTACTCCTTTGGACCTTTTCTTCCTATTTCAAATTATCCATTATTCATTTTAATCATTTTAATCTTTAATTACAGTTTCAGTTTCTCACACTAGAGAAACGATTCGGTATTTACACGTGTGTGTGTCCTATTTATTTCACTTAAGAGGATGGCCTCAATATGCATCCATTTAGCTATAAATGTCTCTAGTTTCTCGTTCTTTATGGCTGAGTAGTACTTCATTTTATAAAAAAACCACATCTTTATCCAGTCTCCAGTCGATGGGCACTTGGGTTGTTTCCAAGCTTTAGCTATTACAAATTGTGTCGCTATAAACATGGGTGCACATATATCACTGTGGTATGATTCTTCTAATTCTTTTGGGAAGATAACCAGCAGGGGGAATAGCTGGGTCGAATGGGACCTCTAAGCCTAGTTCTTTGAGGTATTGCCATACTAGTTTCCACAGTGGTTGCAGCAGTCTGCACTCCCACCAACAATGGAGAACGGCTCCTTTCTCCCCACACCCCCTCCAACATTTGTTATTGGATGATTTCTTGATAGCAGCCATTCTTTCTGGGGTGAGGTGGAATCTCAGTGTTGTTTTCATCTGCATCTCTCCAGTAACCAGTGAAGTTGAACATTTTTTTGTATATTTATTTCCTGGAGGTTAGGTGACTTCTTTGAGAAACGTCTGTTCGTTTCAGGTGCCCATTTTTGAATTGGGTCTTTGAATGTGGGGGGTCTGATTTTTTTCAGTTCTTTATACATTCTAGATAGTAGTCCTTTGTCAAAGGTACAGCTGCTGAAAATTTTTTCCCACATTGTAGGTTGTCTCTTAGCTCTGTTGGTGGTTTCTCTTACAGTGCAGAAGCTTTTTAATAAGATGAGATCCCAGTTGTTGATTCTTTGTGCTAGTTCCCGTGCTACTGAGGTTTTTTTCATAAAGTCTTTTCCTATGCCAATGTCTTTTAAGAGTACTACCTAACTTATCTTCCAGCAAATTTAATGTTTCTATCTTAATATTTAGATCTTTAATCCACTTCGATCTTAGTTTAGTGCATGGTGATAGGTATGGGTCTAGTTTTAATCTTCGGCAGGTTGAAATCCAGTTTTTCCAACACATTTTATTTTATTTTATTTTATTTTATTTTATTTTATTTTTTGGTACCGGGGATTGAACTCGGGTCCTTGCACTTGTGCAGCAGATGGTGAAACCACTGAGCTATATCCCTGGCCTCAACACCAATTATTAAATAGGCTGTCTTTCCTCCAGTGAGGATGGTTGGCTCCTTTGTCAAAGACGAGGTGGCTGAGTATATCTGTGGTTGTTTCTGCATCTTCTAATCTATTCTACTGATCCTCGGGTCTGTTTCTTTCCCAGTACCATGCTGTTTTTATTACAGTAGCTTTGTAGTATAGTTTCAAGTTGGGGATTGCAATACCCCCAGCCATGTCTCTGTTGCCCCCAGCCATGTCTCTATTGCCTAGAATTTCTTTTGCTATTCTAGGTTGATGTTTATTTATTTCAGGGGAATGTTTCTAATTACTGCCTCTCCCCCAAAAAAGTGGGATTTAAAGAAAAGTTCCATGTACAGGGTCAAGACAAGGCTACTGGGTTCAGAGATTCCTCTTATTTATAAATCTTCCCTCTTTTCTTTTTTATATCAGGGATCAAACTCAGGACCTTACACTTGCGAGGCAGGTGTCGGCACCACTGAGCTAAATTCCTGGCCCCCTCCATCCTCATTTTGTTTTTTTGCAGTACTGGGGATTGACCTCCGGGTTTTTTCCTTGAGCTACATCCCCTGGCCCCTCTTACTTTATTTTGACACAGGCTAAGTTGCCCAGGCCGGGCTTGAATTTAATTGCCCTCCTACCTTAGCCTCCCAGAGTGCTAGGATTCCAGATGTGTGCCCTCTTGCCCCACTTTTTCCTTTTTATTTTTTATTTATTTTATTTTTATGTTTTTTGATACTGGGGATCGAACTCCGGTCCTTGTGCTTGCGAGGCAAGCGGTGGAACCACTGAGCTAAATCCCCAGCCCTGTTTTTTCCTTTTTAAATTTTACTTTGTGAAAACCTCCAGGAGTCAGTAAGTTTGTTTAAGGTTGCTTTGAGTTTGTGATTGTCATGCCTCAGTCTCTTTAAATGTGTGGCATAGTGCTCGCTTCGGCAGCACATACACTAAAATGTCTGGGATGTCAAGCATCTACCACTATGCTGTTTGCTTAGTTTCTTTTTTTCTTTTGGTAGTGGGGATCAAACTTAGGACCTCATGCCAAAAAAACCCCCCTGATTTTTGTCCCCAAATTGTCTTTCCTTCTTTCTCTCTTTTTTCTTTTGTACCGGGCATCAAACTGGGGACCTTGTGCTTGGGAGGCAGGCAGTGGAACCACTGAGCTAAATCCCCGGCCCGCTTACTTTCTTTTCTTTTTTTTGGTACTGGGAATCGAACTTAGGACCTTGCGCTTAGCTTCCCGAGTGCTGGGATCACAGGCATGCGCCACCACAGGCTGTGTTGTGAACATGACGGAAGGTAGAAATTGCTTCACAGAGGAAGTGACTTGTGGACTGACTCTGAAAGTGATAACGTCCAGCTCACTGAGTGGGTGATGACATTGTAAAAAGCTACAGGATTTAGAAAGAATGGTTTGAGATGTGAGAACATATCCAGGATACATCACTGTAGCATACAAGTTAAGAGCATAAGCTCTGGTGTCCTCTACCACTTGATTCTAGCTAGTACATGGTAACTTTTAAATAATTACAGCCAAGGGCTGGGGATATAACTCCAAGCATGTGTGAGACCCTGGAGGTTAGGTTCCTAGCAACTGCTCCCACCTTTCAAGTGAACTATCGCTGACATTTGTTGATCACTTACCATGTATGAAGCAGATGCAGTGTGCGAAGCTGTACCATATATACTTCTTTTAACCAAATGTCACAAAATGGCATAGTACGCCATTACAGTCATGAAATTGATAATGGAGTAGTAAATTGTTGAAGATTACATAAATGGTGATGTCAGAGTTAGTACCCAGAGAGTTCATTCTTAGTTCCTGAACTCTGTTCTTCTCCCTGGATATTTGTGTTAAAGAATTAAAGTGGAGGGTCAGGGATTTAGATCAGTGGTTCTGTCACCTGCCTCGAAAGTGCAAGGGTCGAGTTTGATCCTGGTACCAAAAAAAAAAAAAAGAATTAAAGTGGAGGAAAATTCAAGTAGATGTTAAGTAAAATATATGGAGGATGAAGCCTAAGACTTTGTAAACATTAAACTGTTTGGAAATGGCTAGGAATAGGTTAAGCCAACACCATATTAGGCTTGGGTGTTTATAGAAAGAAATAATGGGGAAAGATTTTAGCAAGGAATTGTTAACAGAGTTATTTTATGACATTAAGGAAAGCAGCAGGCTCAAAGATCAGTTTTTCCAAGAAGGTTGACATTCAGACCAGAACAGTGTGGAAAGGATTTATCAGCTACCTAAGGGTCAGGAGAATGTTGTGGTAAGGTAGGGGGTGAGGAATTCTGATAAAGGGATTAAAGATAATGGTGGTCCAGCTATCCATGCAGTCCATGTTCCCAGCTGAAAACTCATAAGCCTGGTCTTTACCAGCTGCACTTCTGTCAGCCTCTGGTCCTCTGAGCTCTGACCAGAACATCCCATCAGGCTCAGCTCACAACATTCCAGGGCTGCTGCTTCAGCTGGCATCTCCAAAACATTGCAGACTTCCCACAAGCCAGTTCCAAAAGCTTCTGAGGCACGTGGCCACATGGCAACGACTCCACTTCTGCGGTACCAATATCTGTTTGGTTACTTTTCTCATTGCAGGAATAAAATACCCAACACCCACAAGTTAAAGGAGGAAAGGTTTGTAGGGTTTCAGTTCACAGTTTACGGAGGTTTCTTCCATAGTCTGCTGGCTCTAAGGCAGGGCAGGCTGGAGGCAGTGGGCCTTCCCTTCCTCCATTCAGGCTATAAGTCTGTTGGTTGGACACTCACACCCAGGGTGGATCTTTTGTCTTTAGTAAAGCCATGTAGCCACACCCAGAACTGTGCTAAACGGTGGGGGACTGATCCAGTTACCACACACCCATGGTCCAGCCACCTCCACAAGGCCCACCTATGCATGGAGGAGGCTTTAGGTGGGCATCTAGATATGAGCCGCTCTAACAGGTAAGTTACCTTTAATTGATACTGAAGGGTTTGAGATACCCTTTCCCTCACAGAATCACACAGACTAAGACATAATCTCTACTCTAGAACATTAATTTGGCCAGTCAGAAATTTTATTTGAATAAATCTCATCTGTTTCTTTTTTTGTCTTTTTTTTTTTTGGTAGCAGAGATTGAACTTGGGACCTTGCACTTTTGAGGTGGGCGGCGGAACCATTGAGCTTAAATCCCTGGCCTTTTTTTTTTTTTGTGGCACTGGGACTTGAATCCAGGGCCCTGTGCATGCTAGGCTAAATCCCCACCCTCTTGTCTGTTTAAATAATATATTTTATAGCTATCAGGATTTAAGTATTCAAGATGTTTTCCTTTGTCTAAGAGAACATAGATGTAGTTAAATTTTGAGCAAAAGACTTTCAAGCATATATAAAGTAGATGAAGTTTTTACCTAAAAGTATCTTTACCTTTGTCAGCTATTTTTCTTTTGGATAGGATATAAAATGTCTTTAAGATTTTATTTGTTTGTTTATTTTTTGTTATGGGGGATCAAACTCAGGACTTTGCTATTTCGAGCCAGGCGGCGGCACCGCAGAGCCAAATCCCTGACCCTATCTTAAGATTTTAAAGAAAACAGGGTACTTTGGGGAATTTATACTCCATTTTGATTGACACTAGATTCTTATACTTAAAAGAGAAACATTAACACATCTTGTGTGTTTTAACTTCCAAGTCCTTATAATTCATTTGCATTGAATTCTGGAATCAAATTTTCACCTGTTTAAGATAGGAGACAAACTTATGAATGATTTTCTTCTCTTTTAGGCGGAGATTTGATTTACAGAATCCATCCAGAATGGATCGTAACGTTGAAATGTTTATGAACATTGAAAAAACATTGGTGCAGGTAACTATGAAAGTTAGGTTATCATAGATTTTTTAAATGTACTTTCAGTTCTATCGTTGAATTGCAAAAGGTCAAAGAAAGAAGCATTTTTCTGAAATATGTTGTTTTATTATCTTTATGGATATTTGAGGGAGTATAGCTGATGAATGATCTTGTTTCTGGTGGAATAATCTATGATATCATTATTCCACCCTACCATTATTTGAGTCACCTTCGTTTTATTTAATATAAATGCTTTCTCATCCTGTGGTCACTTTACTGTGCAGTCATTTTCTTCCATAGTTGTGCCATACGTATAGATCTTACTTTGCTAACTAAATTATAACCTGGGATGAGAGAGTGCTTAATTGTTTTTGTTGTGTCTCCTAGTTTTTTGTTTTGCAGTACTGGGGCTCAAGTCTCAGGACATGCTCGGCAAGCATTCTAGCACTGAGCTACATTCTTAGCCTGCTTTCCTGATAGTTTTTATTGACTGGCAATTTATAGTGATCACTGAATTAAGTTTCTGGGGGAAAATACCTGGCAAAAATTAATTTATGACAGTCATCTGTCCACAGAGTGTTAGCTTTGGAAATAATTGGATGTGTTTTGTCGGTTGAATTTTGGTCATAATGTAAGGAGTTAATAAACATGTTTTACTGTTATTTCTATGATTAGAAATTAGAAGAATGAGCTGTAATTTCCTCCTAAGTCAAAGATGTTAACTGAATGTACAATGTAGATTCTTCTCTTTTGGTACAGGGGATTGAACTTGGGTCCTTCCGCTTGCAAGACAGGCGGCAGAACCACTGAGCTAAATCCCCAGCCCACAATGTAGATTCCTAAGGTAAATTTAGGTAAGGTTGACTGGGAGGACTAATCTGGCAGTATAGTTGGTACCTTAATGAAAAACTTGCTGAGTTTCTTTCAGTCATGATGCTTAACATTTCCTGCCCTGGTACTGTCAACAGCAGAGAATGATTTTAAGTGGCCTGCTAAACTACCTATGTTTTATTTTCACTTTCTATATCAGGTTGTATCTTCCCTGTTTAAGAACTATGAATTCGAATGCCAATTTCTGCTGTTAGGGGAAGGCATAATAATGTTATGTAATTTAAAAACCAGTAGAATTTCAAAGTCTACTCTTTATTCCTCAGAACAATTGTCTGACCAGACCCAACATCTACCTCATTCCAGACATTGATCTGAAGTTGGCTAACAAATTGAAAGATATCATCAAACGACATCAGGTAATAGACACAGTCACTGGAGAAACACTGCATTGCTAAGTCTGTAAGAAATGGCAGTCACAGTACCTTTGGATTTCTGTGTCTGCAGTTAAAGAAAGCTTCCTCTCTTTGGTTGCTTAGGGTACCTTTTTTTTTAACCTGGTTTTTAGCATAGAGTAGTGTTTAATAAAGGTGCTGGAATGCAGTTAAATTGTGGTCTTGTGACGTATGCTTGCATAGTTAAGGAGACCAATATATTCTCCATCATAGATCTAAATCACCAAGTCACAAGATAGTTGGTGACCCATTTATTGCTAGGAGGAGGTAAACTAAGTAAACACATCCCTCCCCTCATCCAATCATGTGTGCTCTATTTATGTTTTTTATTTTAATTTTTATGCTAATTTTTTTGGGTTGTTACCTGGGATCAAACCTGGGACTTTGTGCCTGGGAGGCAGGCGTCAGAACCACTGAGCTAAATCCCTGGCCTTAATTTTTAAATTATTATTGTGGGGGGGGGGCATCTGGGACCTTGAGCATGCTAGGCAAGTGCTCTATCGTTAAGCTACATCTCCAGCCCATTTATTTGGTGGTTTTTATTTTTCAGACATAATCTTGGCTATGTTGCAAAGGCTTGCATTGACTTTGCAATATTTCGCTGTTAATTTCCTAAATAACTAGGATTATAGGCATGCACTACCACACTGGGTTGCAAAGCAGAATTTTTTTCAGTCATTTTTAAAGAAACATATATATAGCTGAGCATGGTAGCGTATGCTTGTTATCCCAGTACTCAGGAGGCTGAGGCAGGAGGATTGCCACGAGTTCACGGCCAGCCTGGGCTACATGTCTCAGAATGAAAGAGAGAGAGGAGAGACAGACAAACATATATAAAGCCGGGTATGATGGCATGCCGCTGTAATCCCAGCAGTCTGAGAGGCCGAGGCAGGAGGATTGCAAGTTTGAGGCCAACCTGGGCAATTTAAAGACTCTGTCTCAAAATGAAAAAGGACTGGGGATGTAGCTCAGTGTGAAAGCCCTGCGTTTAATCCTCGGTAATGTAAATATGTAATAAAAATTAAAATCTTTCTTCATAAGCTTATGTTGTTTTGATTCATTTAGAGCTGTCTTCTAGTATTTTAACTTCCTTCCTCTAACTTTGTTTTAGGGTGAGATGTTTATTGCACATATGTCTTACGATTAATGACATATGACTAAACTAATAAAACTCAATATGGGGCAGGTGATTTGGCTCAGCGGCACTGCACCTGCCTTGCAAGTGCAAGGTCCTGAGTTTGATCCCCAGTACCACCCCCCCCCCCCCAAAAAAAACCCCACCAACTCAATATGGTAAGCTAGTAGAGAACGGTTTAGGTAAAGGTAATTTTTTTTTTTTTTTTTTTTTGGAGACAGGTTCTCACTGTGTAGCCCAGGCTGGCCTTGAACGTGTGGCAATCCTCCTACCTCAGCCTCCTGAGTACTAGGATTACAAGCGTGTGCCACCATGCTTGGCTCTAGAAGATAATTTCTTTCCTTTTTTTTTTTTGGTACTGGGGATCAAACTCGGTACCTTGAGCTTACAAGGCAGGTGCCAGAACCACTGAGCTAAATCCCCGGCCCTAGAAGATCATTTCTTGAAAGATCATTTCTGTGACCTAGGTCTTCTGATTCCTAAGATTGGTTGAGAAATCTCATGAAATAGATTTATTTTTTCCTGCTGCACAAGACATTGCTGGTTGAAATGTTGTAGCATTCAGTAAATATCTTGCAGATTCTGAAAGCACAAGTTTTAAAGATAACAATTATAGATCTTGTATTACGTTTGTCTTAAATTTGACATCCCTGCCAACAGCGCAGATGGGTAGTATAATAATGCTGTACGATGGGGCAGTGTGAAGGCCATTTCATCTTTGGCTAGCATTAATGACTTTTAATAGATCACTTAACCTTTTTTCTTTTGGAGCGCTTCTTTATTAGAGTGACTCAGGTATTATAGCTTCATTAAAAGTGTTGCTTAGAGGGCAGAAATGGCTTCAAGCTGAAGTTACTTATTGCTACCAAATCATGCTTGAAAGAGTTTATAAGCTTTTATACAATTAAGGTAAATATTTAACTATACTGTTTCTTTTTCTTTTCCTTTTTTTTTGAGACAGGGTCTCTCTCTGTGGCTCAGGCTGTCCTTGAGCTTACTATGTAGCCCAGGCTGGCCTCAAGCTCATGGTGATCCTCCTGCCTCAGTCTCCTGAGTGCTGGGATTACAGGTGTGTGCCAACACACCCAGCTTGTGCTATTTCCTAAGAAATATGATTTAATGATTATTTGCTAGGGATACTCTAAACAGGAATATAAGAGTCTGGCTGGTCCATAGAATCTTTTTTTGTTTTGGCAGTGCTGGGGATTGAACCCAGTGCCTTGCAGATGTCAGGCTGTTCCCGAGTTTCGTGCCTCATCCATAGACTCTTAGGGAAGAGACCTCAGGAGCTAATAATAGTAGTGCTGTTATTGAATACCAGTGATGGGGCTTACTTGAGCATTTGAAGTGCATTAACAGCTCACACAGATTTGAGTGCTTACATTGTGCCTGTCCCTAGCCTTAGTTCATTGCATCTCTTAACTCATTTCTGAGAAATTTGTTAGGATACAGGTATTATTGTTACCATTCCATTTCACAAAAGGCACTGATGCATTAAAAAAAAAAATTGTTCCATGGCACACAAATAATAAATGACTGTGATTCCAACCCAGGACTGTGATGGCCACCACAGTCCGAGACCCTTTATGTTTGTCCTTTGCTTTGTACTCATGGAATATTGACTTTCCTTTCCCATCTCTCGTGACTGTTCAGAAATGTACTTGGACATTGCAGTGATTGAGAATTCCTTATCTTACGAGGTAGCCAACTCTCAGTAGATCTAAATTTTTAAAGTTTTTATTCCCCCCAGTTGAAGCATAAGTATGTTTGTATAATTATAATGATTAGTAAATACTCTGTCAAAGAAAAAAACTCTGAATGCATTTAGATATTACTTAAAACTGATTGTAAGACTTTCTATCATTTTGGGGGTTGTTTTTGGTGCTTTTTTTTTTTTTTGGTTTCGGGGATTGAACTCAGGACTTTATGCTTTCGAAGCAGGTGGCGGAACCACTGAGCTAAATCCCTGGCCCTCTATCATTTTGTTTGAGACAAGGTCTTGCTATGTGGGCTAGGCTGAACTGTATGTCATGATCCTCCTGTCTCAGCCTGCCTGCTGAATTACCATCATTCTTTTTCTTTTTTTTTTAAATTGCTAATTTTTAAATTAATTTTATTGATACATTTTATGTATACAATATAATGACATTCATCATTGGGATCTTGTACCTTTACAGGATCTATCTTCGTCCTTATTTTTTCCCCATTCCCCTGCCCTCCCTTCAACCCTTCCACCCCCTCCCTATTTACAAAGACTTTGTTTCTATTTTTTCCTTTTCTTATATTAATTCCATTCCCTTTTTTCCTTTCCCCTACCTCTCCCACTTCCCCTTCCCCTTTGTACCTTTTCTTCCTATTTCACATTATCTATTATGCCTTTTGATCCTTATTTTACACTTTCAGTTTCTTACACCAGTGAAACTGGCCGGTATTTACACATGTGAATGAGAATTATTCTTGTGATCTATAGGATGAACACTTTTTGGTCTAGATTGTTTTCAAGTCATGTTGTAGACTATATGTAGTATTCGAGTTGTGGTCTAGCTGTGACTCACTTCAGTTTATCAATCAATACTACCAACATTGGCTTAGAACTACAATAGCTGCATTTGTATTTGTGTTGTTTCACATGTCCCATCCTGTATCTGTATAGCCCAAGCTTCCGGCTCAATGCCATAAACCTGCATGGATTCATTTCAGTTAGTGATAGTTTGTGCTGGTCTTTGAGCAATTTTAAGAATTACTTTTTTGGGGTTTTTTTGGTACTGAGGATCGAACTGAGGTCCTTGTGCTTGCGCAGCAGACGGCGAAACCACTGAGCTAAATCCCCAGCCCTTAAGAATTAGTTTTATAGGGGCTCCACTGCCTGCCTCGTAAGCGCAAGGACCCGAGTTTGATCCCCTGGTACCATAAAAAACAAACAAACAAAAAACTAGTTTTAAAATACAGTACCCAAATTACTTTTGAGAAATAAACAGAGAATTAGCTAAGAGGTAAAGGCAGAACATCTTTAATTTAAAACTCTGAAATTAAGGGCTGGGGATTTAGCTCAGTGGTTCCGGTGCCTGCCTCGCAAGCGCAAGGTCCCAAGTTTGATACCCGGTACCGAAAAAAAAAACAACACACACAACTATTAATTTTGGCCGGGGATTAGCCTGCTGCGCAAGCGCAAGGACCTGAGTTCGATCCCCGGTACCGGAAAAAAAAAAACAATTCTGAAATTAGAGTGTCAGAGAGTTTCAGATTGTGGGATATTTTAGATTTTTGGATTAGGAATGCCCCGTGGGTACAGTCAATGTAAATAGTCCAAAATCTGAAAAACTCAGAAACTGAAACACTTTGGTCCCAAGCATTTTGCTTAAGGGAGACTCAGCTTATATCTCTAGACTGTATTTTTAGTCATTGTTAATTATTTCTTTTCTCTTTCTTTATCTCTCTCTCTCTGTTTGGGGAGGGGGTTCTTTTCTTTGGAGACAAGGTCTCACTATGTAGTTCAGGCTGGCCTTGAAGTCACTGTGTAGCCCAGGGTAGCCTTGAACTTGCGGCGATCCTCCTGCCTCAGCCTCCCAAGTGCTGGGATTACAGGTGTTTGCCACTATGCCTGGCCAGACATCCTTTCTCTTGACTAAAACTAATAAATATAGTCTTAAAATATGAATCAAATAATGTTTTTATAATTCTTATGGAGTTTGTCGCTAACATCTCAAGTTTCTCGCCATGTGCTTTATTTTTATGTTATTTGTTCGTTTATTTTTCAGGGGACGTTTACTGATGAGAAGTCGAAAGCTTCCCACCATATTTATCCATATCCTTCCTCACAAGAGGATGGTAAGTTAGCTTTGCTTGTGAACTGGTAAAACTCATGCACTGTATCACAGGGCCTTTGTATCATATCAGAAGAGGTTAACACAATATACCCAGCTTTTATTTTATTTTTTAATTTTACATATAGTTATTGGGAGACTGGATCTCTCTATGTAGTTCAGGCTGGGTACATTTTCCTGCCTCAGTCTCTGAGTGCTGGAATTATAGGCATGTACCATCATGCCCAACTTTTTTTATTAAAAAGTTTTTTTTTTTTCAAATATAGCCAGCTTTTAAAAAAAATGTTGTTGTTTTTTTTTTCCTCCTTTTTTTTTTTTTTTTTTTTTTAGTACTGGGGAATCAAACTCAGGTCCTTGTGCTTGCAAGGCAGGCAGCAGAACCACTGAGCTAAATCCCCAGTCCTCCTCCTGTTATTTGTTTTTGTTTTTTTCAGACAAGATCTCACTCTCTATGTAGTTCAGACCAGCCTTGAACTTAATATGTAGCCCAGGCTGGCCTCAAATTTGCAGCGATCCTCCTGCTTTAATCTTCCAAATGTGGGATTACAGGTGTGCACTACCATGCCCAGCCCTAAAAAGTTACTTTTAATCACAAGGGGAGGCTGAGGCAAGAGAATCAACCATTCACCATTCAAGGCCAGCTGGGGCAATTTAGTAAAACCCTGTCTCAAAAAAAAAAGCAAGATACCTAGAGTTGACAAGTTGCTGCTTTAGTTTGCAGTGCTTTTTGGAGAGACAATAAATTAGAGGTGAATGCCCCCAAAGGGCATTAACAGCCCTCCCTCCAAAAGTCCTTAAAAAAACAAAGCAAAGCAAAGCAGAACAAAAGGCCTGGGGATATAGCTTAATTAGAAGGCCCTGTGTTTATACCCAGTTTTGGTTGGTGGAAAAGTGACTTTTAAGTATCAAAATATTCCCAGTGCTGAGATTACAGGGGTGAGCCAGCACCCTGAGTTTAACTGTTGTTCGTTTGTTTGGGTTTTTTTGGTACCAGGGATCGAACTTGGATCCTTGCGCTTTTGAGGCAGGCGGTGGAACCACTGAGCTAAATCCCCGGCCCCTCGTTTGTTTGTTTTGATACCAGAGATGGAACACAGGACCTTGCACTTGCCTTGAGAGGCAGGCACGGCCCCACTGAGATAAATCCCCGCCCCTTTTTTGGGGGGGGGGGTTGGTACCGGGGATCGAACTCGGGATGTTGCGCTTGCGAGGCAGGCGCTGGAACCACTGAGCTAAATCCCCGGCCCTCCAGTTTTTTTTTTGAGACAAGCTCTTGCTGTGCAGTTCAGGGTGGTTTTGAAGGCACTATGTGGCTGGCCTTGAGTCCACGGCAGTCCTGCTGCTGAGGACTTGGTGCTAATTACTCTTCACAGGAGTGAGTTGGAATACATAGCATAAATTAATTTAGACTGAAAAGTAGATCTACAAGGGTGCAAGAATTCAGTCTTCTGGCAAGTGCATTATCCCTGCAGGATATGAGAAGCCAGATTATATCAGATTAAGTGACCAATAACCCCTATGGGCATTTTTTTGTTGACCGTTGTAATTATGCTGCACATACACTTGAAAATTAAGAAACACTGTATATTGTTAACCCATGGGTTAAAAAAGAAATTAGAAGGAAAATAGGAAATCTTTGAGACTGAATAATAATAAAAATGAATAATGCAGTATAACATTAAATTTTGTAAGGTACAGTGAAGCTCTGCCTAGAGGGACATTTATATGCATTTGGTAGAAATGAAAAAGGGCTGAACGAACAATCAGTGTCCTAAACACTTTGTCAAGCAGTTAGAAAAAGAATAGCAAATTAGTTGTAAAGAAAGAAATATACATTATAAAGAAAACAGAAATTATTGAATTAGAAAATACATGAAAATGAGATGCTCAGCAGTGTGAAATTGTTCTTAGAGAAGACCAGTAAGGTCAGAGGAGAGGGAAATGCAAGAACCAAGAATGAATGAAGGGAACACAGTAGATGTGTGTGCAGGCATGAAAAAAGTGATCTTGAAAGGAGGCCAGAGTGTGTATTTGTAGCAAGTTTAATAAATTCCCTGACCCTCGTATTGTAAAGTGAGACACTTCACGCTGTGTGTAGTAGTCATAGTTAATTGATGTTTTCACCATTCTTCCTGCTAGGTATTAGCAGCTGGTTTCCACTAGATGGAGGTGGTAGGCAGCTGTGCGTGTTAGAATACTTGATTTGTTGTTCACTTTATGTCTCCCAAATAGTAGAAAACTTCAGCGTTAGGATTAGGAACCTTTGGTGTTTGGCTTGCTGATGCCTGAACTGAGGGCCCTTGCATGGATTCAACCACTGACCCATACCCCTTGTCCTGTGTTGTGAACTTTTCTTTCTGTTCTGTTTTGTTGACAGTCTTTCTCAGGCTGCTCAAACTTGTAATCCCCCTGCCTCAGCCTCCTGAGTACCTGGGGTTGGAGGCCTGGAGTTCTTCATTCTATTAGTGTGGTACATTAATTGGTTTTCATATATTGAGACAGCCTTGTCTCTAGGTATAAATCCCATGGTGTGTGGGATTGGTTTATTTCCTTATTTGAAAATTTTTTTTGAGACAAGGTCTTGCCATGCTACTTCAAATTGTTCTTTTTTTTTTTGTACCAGAGATCGAACTCGGGACCTTGCACTTGCAAGGCAGGCAGTAGAACCACTGAGCTAAATCCCTGGCCATGCTCAGATTGTTCTTGACCTTATGTGCTCAAGCACATAATTCTCCAGCTTCAGCCTCCTGCATGCTGAGGCTGCAGGTGCCTATTACCAGTCCTGGCTGGATAATCCTTTTTTTTTGTTGTTGTTACCAGGAATTGAACTCAGGGCCTCGAGCTTGCCAGGCAGGTAGACAGGCAGGCACTGTGCTGCGAGCTACATTCCAGGCCCTCGATAATCTACTTAATATATTGTTGAATTCATTTTGTTAGTATTTAATGTATCAGGAGTACATATTTTCATCTGTATTTTTCTTGTAATATCTTTAGTTTTGGGCTCTCAGGAAGGAGTTTGTTAATACCTTCTCCTCGTCAATTTTTAGAAGAGTTTGAGAAGGATTTTTAATTTCTTTTTTATATGCTTAGTACAATTCTCCAGGGAAGCCATTTGACTTTGTGCTTTGCTTTATTGGAAATTTTTAAAGTGACTGGTTGAGTCCCCATACTAGTTATGGGTATATGCATATTTTCTTCATGATCCCAGTCTGGGAAGGTTGTATCGTTCTAGAAATTTATTCATTCTAGGTTATTCTTTTTAAAATTTTTGTCATGGAACTAATTATAAAAAGTTCTCATGATCCTTCTTGTTTGTTTCCTTTTTCTTTTTCCTTTCAGTACTGGGAATTGACCCTAGAGCCTTGTGTATGCCAGGCGAGCTGTGTGTTGCTAAGTTGCATCCGAAGACCTTTTTCTGATATAGCCTCAGTAGTTTGCCCAGGCTGGCCTCAAGCTTGGGGTCATTGCCCCTGCCTCTTGTGTAGCTGGAATTATAGGCATGTACCACTATGCCTGGCGGATCCTTTTTCTGTGGCTTTAATTGTAATTTCTCCTCTTTAATTTCTGATTTTTGTTATTTTCATCATCTCTTCTTTTAATCTTTGTAGCTAAGTAAGGGCTTGTGAATTTTGTTGATTGTTTTCTTTTGTTTTTTATTGTTTATTTCTGCTCTAATTTTCATTATTTCTTTCCTTATGGTAAGTTGGGCTCAATTTGTTTTTCTTTTTCTGGCCCTTTAAGATGTTGATTTGAGGGCCAGGGATTTAGCTCAGTGGTTCCGCGCCCCTCTCTCAAGCGCAAGGTCCTGAGTTGGATCCCCGGTACCAAAAAAAAAAAAAAAAAGTCTATCAAGATGTTGATTTGAGGGCTGGGGATTTAGCTCAGTGGTTTGAGTGCCTGCTGCGCAAGCACAAGGTCCCAAGTTCATCCCTGGTACCAAAAAAAAAAAGATGTTGAGTTGAGATCTGCGTTTTCTTTTCTAGTGTATTTACTGCTGTTAAACTTCCCTTCTAATACTCCTTTTCCTGTATTCCATAATTTTTTTTGTTTTCATTTGACTCAAGATTTTTTCTAATTTCCTTTGTGGTTTTAGCTTTGATCTGTTTGTTCTTCAAGAGTGTCTTTTAGTTATTTTTTTCCTTTTTTTCCAGAGTGTCTTTATTTCCACCTATTTGTCAATTGTCCAGTTTTCCTTTTGCTGTTGATTTCTGATGTCATTCCATTATTGTCAGAAAACACAGTTGGCAGGATTTTAAACCTTCTTGTATTTAGTAAGAGTTGTTTTGTGTCCTAATAGGAAATCTATCCTGGATTAGGTTTTAGATGTGCTTATTGGAAGACGTGTGTTCAGGTGTGATTGTTGTGTGTTTTGTACCTGGCTGTCTGGTCATCTGTGGTGTTGGTGTGTCCTGTGTTCCTGCTTTCTGTGTGATTGGTCTTTCTGCTGCTGATGGTGGATATTGAGATTTCCTGCTATTATGTTCCTGTCTTTTTTTCACCCTTTGTTATTGCTTTCTGTTTCGGGGTGCTCTGCTCCTTTAGGAGCACTTATGTTTATAATTATTATAATTTCCTGGTAATTGACCCTTTTATTATATTTGGAACTTGGACCCTTTTGGCATTTTTAACTTAGTGGCATTGTTAGTAAAGCTACCTTGTGCTCTTTGGGTCATTGTTTGGGTGGAATAGCTTTTTCTGTCCTTTACCTTTCTTGGTCCACAGTGAATCTTTTATAGATAGCATATATTTAGAACTTGGTTTTTGTGGTTGTCTTTTGAGAGAGAGTTTCGCTGTGTAGGTCAGGCTGACCTTAAACTCACTATATACTCTATGCGATCCTCTTGCTTCAGCTTCCTGAGTGCTGGGGTTACAGGCAGGGGCCACCACATCCACTGAGTTACATTCCTGGCTTTTTTTTTTAAAACAAGGTTTCACTTTATAGTTCAGGCTGTTCAGATAGCTGGTGTCTTTTGACTGGTAGTTTTAATCTACTTACATTTAAAGTAAGAGAACGATTTAATATTGCCTTTTAAAAAGCTTATTTCTCTCACAGTTATTTTACCCTTCTTTTGCTCTCTTGCTACGTTTTTATTTTTTTCCTTTGAACGTATGACATGGTTTGATTCTTTTTTTTCTGATACCAGGGATCGAACTCAGGACCTTGCACTTGAGAGGCAGGCATGGTGCCACTGAGCTAAATCCCCGGCATTGGTTTAATTCTTTGAGTTTCTGGTGTTTTTGGGTTTTTGATTTGCATTCTCTTTTTTATTAATGATGGTAAGTTACTGTGCTTTTTGGCTATTTGTATTTTAAATTATTTGCTCATTTTTTTGGGTACTGGGGATCAAACTCAGGTCCTTGTGCTTGTGCAGCAAGCGGCGAAACCACTGAGCTAAATCCCCAGCCTATTTGCTCATTTTTAAAAGGTGGATTATTTGCCTTTGAATTCTTTTTGTTTGTTTTTTGTTTTTTGGTACTGGGGATTGAACTCAGGTCCTTGCGCTTGTGCAGCAGGCGGCAAAACCACTGAGCTAAATCCCCGGCCCCTGCCTTTGAATTCTTGAATTCTAAATGTTATTTTTATATTTCAAATTTGGAACAATTTGAACATAGGAAATTGTGTTTTGAAGAAATTTGTTCTGAGTAGCATACCGTCATTTTTTGGGTTCTCATTGTGTTTTCTTAAGTATTCTTGTCAAGCGTCCATTCGTCACACCCAATTACAATGATTATATATTGGTTTTTTGTTTTTTTTTTTCTTTTTGGTACTGGGGATTGAACTTAGGTCTTTGCATTGAGCTACATCCCTAGTCCCCCCCCCCCCCTTTTTTTTTTTTGATACTGGGGATCGAATTCGGGACCTTGTGCTTGCGAGGCAGGCAGAGGAACTACTGAGCTAAATCCCTGCTGGGGGGGGGGGCATTTTATTTTTACTTTTTATGTTGCTATAGTCTTTCAAGTTGCCCAGGCTGGGCTTGAAATCCAGCCCTCCTGCCTCATCCTCCCAGAGTACTGGGATTACAGGCATGTCTCATTGTGCCCGATTGATTTTATATTTTTAATATGTGTAGTTTTTTTTTTTTGTACTGGGGATTGAACTCGCATCCTTGCGATTGTGCAGCAGGTGACGATGTGTAGTCTGATATTACAGCATTTGTAAGCCTTTGGAGAAATTGCCCCTCTGAGGAGTAAGTAGC
Organism: Heterocephalus glaber; assembly: GCF_053883595.1. Classification (NCBI taxonomy): domain Eukaryota; kingdom Metazoa; phylum Chordata; class Mammalia; order Rodentia; family Bathyergidae; genus Heterocephalus; species Heterocephalus glaber. The sequence continues at coordinate 71,899,827 of NW_028258324.1, forward strand.
TTATTCTTTTTTTTTTTTTTTGGTACTGGGGATTGAATTTGGGTCCTTGCGCTTGCGCAGCAGGCGGTGAAACCACTGAGCTAAATCCCCGGCCCAGTAGCTTATTCTTAAAAATAAGAGAACACCTTTTTTTTTTTTTGGTGGTACTGGGGATTGAACTCAGGTCCTTGCGCTTGCGAGGCAGGCAGCAGAACCACTGAACTAAATCCCCGGCCCCTGGGTATAAATTTTTAACATGGCAGGAATGTAAACATACATATCTTACACCTTTAGTTATTTCTGCTGTTGAGATATCTTTCAGAGACAATAACTGCCAACGTTTCTTTCTAGAAAAGTCAGGTAGGCTGAAGATGGATATCCTTTTTTCTTACTACAGACACATAATCTTTGCAGGTGGGTTCACTAGGAACCTCTTACTAGTTAGGAGAGCCAAGATAGTTTGACAGGACAGATATGTTAGTCTGCTTCCTGTCACTGTACCAAATCACCTGATATCATGAACTCTTAAGAAAAAGGCAAGGTGTATTTTGCCTGAGTCTTACTGATTGCGTGTGGTCCTCAGTTGGCTCCATGCTTGTGTCCTGTGGCAAGGCAGCACATGATGTTGGGCTGCCTATGTGGCGGTGGCTGGGAAGCAAAGAGAGGAGGAGAGAGGTCTCAGCATCCCCTTCAAAGTCAGATTCCAGTGACTCGGAGAGTGCTACCTAGCCCTGCCCCACCCCGCCCTGCCCCTTTCAGCTTCTGCAGGTTGTGCAGCAAACTTTCCTACATGCGCCTTTGGGGGTTACTTCTCCCAACCATAGCAGTAGGTTATTCACGTGGAGTGGATTTAGAAAGGAAGGTCCACTTCCCGCTTCTCTTTTTTCAGACCTTGGCCACAGTAGGGTGTTAGTTAAGGTCCAGGCCCAATTCTTTCCTTGTTTTTTCTTTCAAGACAGCAGGACATCCAGGTGGATGGTTCAGGTTGTGCACAGGCAACACCTGCATGCCTTCCTGGGTTTTGTCTGTGAAGCTAGGGCCATTTCTCATTGAAAGTGGCATTAAAGAATCAATTTTACTTAGCTGATTTACTTCTTTGCTGTTGGCTTTCAAGACGCCTTTACCCAAACTTCCCTCTTTCTACTGGAAACAAGTTTTCAAATAAATTTAGACTACCAAAGAGGTACATGGCAACAGTGCTGAAATGTAGAATTCATTCAACTGATTAAAATCATTAAGAATCATTATATAATTTGCATCTATCTTTGAATGAGAACCTGAGAGAAAAGTATCTACAGTGGGATCCCAGTGGTTGCAATCCTAGGGATGGAACCCAGGGCCTTGTGAGCACTTGGCAAGTGCTCTCCCGCTGAGTCCGTATCCCCCCGCCCCCCACCTTGGTGTAGCACTATAGATACAGGAGAAAGTGAATATGGAGGAAACGGAGTGTTTAGAATAGCATTCTAGCCAAGGAGATGAGGCATAACCTCCTTCCTGAAGCATGTGGCTTATGCAGATTTTCAGAAAGGGATGAGAGGACCTATACTGACACTGAAACAGTTAAGAATGTGGTGACAGTGACTTGATAGGAAAGAGGACAGCAGGTAACAGGGAGGAGGCTGATTCACTGCAGTGCAGAGCTGGTTCTGTCAAGATTGTGGACCTGGAGTCTAAAAAGCCTCACTGTGTAAGCTGAGAAATTTTTTGGTCTGGTAGGTGGTCTTCAGTTTAAATTGTTTTCATCATTAGCAAAGCAAAAAGTTGCAGTAAAAATTAAGGCTAAATCATACTCCCTTATTTCGTCAGTTTGACTGATGTGTGTGTTTTTTTCCTCTTTCAGAAGAATGGTTGAGGCCAGTGATGAGAAAAGAGAAGCAGGTGTTAGTACACTGGGGCTTTTACCCCGACAGGTAACTTTAAAAGATACTAATTATTATTTTAATTGTATACATTTATAGGGTACAGTGAAATATTTCAACACATATGTACAGTGTATTAATGGTCAAATTGGGGGTGTGTGTGTGTGTGTTTGTGTGTGTGTGTGGTCAAACCCAAGGCCTTACACATGCTGAACAAGTGCTTTACCAATGAACAACACCCCTAGGCCCCCAAAATCAGGATATTTCCGTATCCTTAAACATTAAAAATGTTAATCACATGTAAGGCTGTACCTGCACTGATGAGATCAGGGTGATTCATGCTCCATCTCCACATCTTTTCTTCATGTTTGGCACCTTTGACCTCTCTTCATGCAGGTAATGCTGATACACGTGCCCTGAGGTCTGAACAAGGCAGATTTACATGGGTGGAATTTTATTTTCTGATTAGTAGTACTTTTGGTGATTTGTACTAGTCTCACTTTATTGAGTCTTGTATTGACTTTTTAAAGTTTTTCAGAAATAATTCTTGACTGTTGACTAATTATTTTAATAGTTTAGTAAAATAACATGTTTTTATCTCAGAAAAACTGATCTTTTTATTTATTTGCCCAAAGTCATGTAATTTGCATTTGATCTTAGCCAAAAGGCTGAGAAGCGATCCAAAGTCATGTAATTTGAGAATACAGATTTGTTTCCTTTAAGAAAGGAATTTTTGGGGGCCGGGGATTTAGCTCAGTGCTTCCAGCGCCTGCCTCGCAAATGCAAGGTCCAGAGTTCAATCCCCCGTACCAAAAAAAAGAAAAGAAATGAATTTTTCATTGGTAGTGGGGCCACACCACGTCTAATCCCAGCAATCAGGAGGCTGAGGCAGGAGGTTCACCACAAGTTCAAGGCTAGCCTGGACTATGTAGTGAGACCTTGTCTCAAGAAAACAAAAACATAAAACAAAAGAAATGAATTATTCTTCTGTATATGTTTATTACTAGTTGGTTTTCTTCCCCCCCAAACTGTGCATGCCAAATTATAAGGCTGAAGATACTTTATGTCTACAGGTTTTTCTTGTCAGAAATCTTACCCCATGGAGGTGTCACCTTTCTGTGTTCTAACTCAAAGCATGTTTCCGTGCCTGTGGTATGAATAGAGAATATTATCAGTGTGAACTTAAGGTTAGCTGTGGTGGCGGTCCTAGTTCAGTATCATGCCTACCTAGGTTCATGATAATAGCAACAGCGTCTACAGAACTCATTTTCTTCAACTTGCAGGAGAGCTGCTTTGACATTCATTTCGTTCTGTTCATCCCAAGTAGAGATCCTCCTCATGGTGTGTTTTCCAGTTCTGTTTGGGCTTTTCATGCCTCTATCCACATCTGATTCTCTGCTTCCTGTGTTATTCAAAGCAAATCTCAAGTGTGTCATTTTAATCATAAATATTTCAGTATATATTTCCAAAAGACTCAGTTTATAAAAAGAATAATATCATTGGAAATTCTAAGCAAAAAGAATTGTTAATGTGAAATACCTGTTCAGTGTTTTCGTGTAAATGATAAATTTGATTATTGATATTTATTTGAATTAGAAATCAGATGAAATTCACATGTTCTGATTAACTGGTATATTTAATTACTTTGGTTCATAAGTTATCCCTCTTTCATCCTGACCTGTCTTTGCATTGTACCTTTTTGGTGTTTTTGAAACAGGGTCTCACTATGTAGCTCAGGCTTGCCTTGAACTTGTGATCCTCCTGCCTCCCCTATTGAAATGTAATCCTGGCACAACTAAAAAGCTCCTTTAATATTATACAGGCTATCATAGGAAAGTAGTTTACCCTTTGAATCACTTAGATGGAAACTCAGATTTGATGATAACAAGCTATCTAAGTGTGGGGCTGATACAATTTTATAACACATTGTAAGACATACTAGCCCATTTCCTAACCTTCCCTGTGTATCAAATAGAATGTTTTTTGTTTTTCTGTTTTTGGGGGGCGGGTACTGGGGATCAAACCTCGGGACCTTGAGCTTGTGAGGTAGGCGGTACAGCCATGAGCTAAATCCCAGGCCCTCAAATAGGGTGTTGTACATGCTCAAGTCCTATCTTCTCAAAGGGTCTTGTTCACTTTTCTAAAATTTTAAATTATGCATGGCCTGTTCTCTGACATCTGTACCTATACTATATTTTCTAATCAAGACTTTTGAAGAATACAAGGTTATCTTTTTTTTTCTCAATGCGGTAATCTTTACTTGATATTTGATTTGGGGGAAGGATATCGGGAATCGAATTCAGGTCCTTATGCTTGCCAGGCAGGCACTGCACCACTGAGCTCGTTCAGTATCGTAGGGTCGGGGGTTTAGCTTAGTGGTTCCCCCACTTGCCTTGAAACCGCAAGGTCCCGAGTTCAATCCCCTGGTACCAAACAAACAGTAATCGTGCCTACGTAGTGTCATGCTAGATTCTAAGATAGGCTCACATTGAACTCACTATGTAGCCCAGGTTGGCCTTGAACTCCAGGTAATCCTCCTGCTTCAGCCTCCTCAGTGCTGGGATTTCAGGTATGTGCCACCATGCCCGGTTACTTGGTATACTTAATTAGCAGAGCACTTTTTCTGATCTGATGTTTATAAGTGTTTCTAGAAAAATTAATGAGAATAAAAGATAGACTGATTCCAAATGCTTTTGAACTGACTTGTAAATAATGCTTATAAGGAAGCTAATATTTGATTTAGATGTCACTTGGTTTTATAATTTACTGGCCATTATAATAGCATTAACTAAAGTTTAATTTGGTTGCTAACTTTTTATTTACTTCAGAGATGGTGCTGGAATGGGTGTAGTGATTTCTGTCAGTGTGTTTGAGTGCACTGGTCAGGGGATCTTTGAGCAGGGTGATTTGAGGAGCAAGCTGTATGAATATAGTGACATGAGGGGCCTTCCAGTAAACAGGAAGTCACCTGCTTTAAAGTATGTGAATGCCCAGTGGCACATGTTGAAGATGCCACTAGGGCCTGTGTGGCACAAATATGAGTGAGGACCGAGAAGAGTTGACAAGGAAATGGCATTACAGTGGCAGCAGCAGGACCTGATCTTGAGGCCTTGGCAAGCCACCATTAGGATTTTGATTTTCATTTTGACTTTGTCAGAACCCTTGAAGGACTTTGAGTAGATTTGGAGTTTTGGAATGATGTGGACTGACTTCATTTTCAAAAAGTCATTCTGGTTGGTTGTATGGCAAACTGACTCTTTGGAAAGTAGTGCAAAAGTAGGAAGATCAGTGACCAGAAGGGAAGGGTTGAAAGAAGGGTGTTATGGTTTGTGTCTAGATGTCCCCCCAGAGCCTTATGTGGTCACAGGGCTTTTTCAGAGCTGGCTGAATCTACATTGTGTGGTGCTGGGATTCAGGGCGTGTGATTACTAAACCAGCCACTGATCAGTTTGGCATCACCCTAATCCCTGTAGTCTGGATAAGATAAAAGGGACAGAAAGATGCTGTTAAGATTCTCTTGTTGCTTTTGCTACTGTGTAGGGGCCATGAACTGTTTCTCCTCTGCAGTGCCCCTCTGCCATGTGCCACTCTGCCTTGGAGCCAGCCAGTTATGGACTGAAACCTTTACAAACTGAGCTAATAAATAAACTCTTTCCCTTTTAACTGTGGGTATTGGGTATTTTGTCCCAGCAGTGAGAGAAAAGTAAGGCAGAGGTAGAATGTGATATGATCAAAGTGAGTTACTTACATGCATGTATGAAAATGTCACAGTGAAACCTCCATTGGTAGTTTTTTTTGTTTTGTTTTTGGGATACAGTACCTGATACCCACAGTTTAAAGAGAGCGTTTAATATGGCTCACAGTTTCAGGGGATTCAGTCCATGGCTGACGGGCTTTGAAGGGGGAACAACATACCCAGAGGATGTGGAGGAGCAAAGCTGCTCACCTGATGGTGGCTGGAAGCAGAGCACAGGGGAAGAACACCAGTGAGAGAGACTGCCTCTGAAGGCACAGGTGACCCACCTCCATCTGGGCCCTCCCTCCTGCCAGCACATTCAGCTGCGACATCTGTGGATTCATCCACTGATGAGCATCACATCCCCATGTCCCAGGGACCTTTCCAGGAGCCTCTTGATCCCATCATGTTTATGATTAAATTTAATATCACAAAGCCCAATTATAAAAAGTGGAAAAAATTAATGATTACAAAAGGAGGCAGAATTCTGGACATGTTTTGAAGGTAGAACTTAACTTTTAACAAATCTGTTGTTGATTTGATTATAGGATGTTCTTGGGAGTAAAGTCAGTGATGTTCCCAAGGGCGTTGGCTTGAACAGCTGCAAAGGTGGACTTGGCATTTACAGAGATGATGTTGGTTGCTAGAGTACATTGTGGAGCTAGGGTGGTGTCACAGTTGAGCTTTGAGTGTGTTAGGTTTGGCTCCCCTGTGATGCTGATACAGCAAAGAAATGTGGGGCTGGCTATTGGATTTATGCCTTGGGAATGCAGAGAAGAGGGCCGATACATGATTTTAAGTCATCACGTAGGTGTGAAGTCATAGGACTGAATGAAGTCACAGAGAAGAGTTTTGTTCCAAAAACTGAGCCCTGGAACCTGTAAATGTTTTTTTTTTTGTACTGGGGATCGAACTCAGGACCTTGTGCTTGCAAGGCAGGCACCAGAACCACTGAGCTAAATCCCCAGCCCTGGAACCTGTAAATGTTGAAGAGGTTTGAGGCAAAGACCAGACAGCAGCAGTGGAGATTGAGCAAGAGGCTGTTGACAAGAAAGAAACAACACTGGGTGATAGATAGTACTATCTTGAAGGCTAAGTACAAAAGTGGTTTGAAGAAAAGACAACAACTTTAGAATTTGGTGGACTGAGGCTTGAGCTTTGATTAAAGCAATATAAAGGTGCTTTCTGGGAAGGAATTCTCTCAGCAAAGTGATGAAGCCTGATAGCATACTATTACTGTATGCAAATAGTATTTGGCACCACGCCCAGCAGTATCTCTCTGTTTTTGTTTTTTGAGACAAGGTCTGGCATTAAAGTTGAGGCTGGTTTTAAACTCGCTCTATAGCCCAGCCTGGCTTCAAACTCATGGGATCCTCTTGCCTCAGCCTCCCAAGTGCTGGGATTACCAGTGTGCGCCACCATGCCTGGCTCAGCAGTATTTCTAAGGTGTGTTCTTACTGCTTGTTGGTAAGTCTTTGACATGAATGCACTTTGATTCCAGATTGTCTTTATTTTATTTACTTTATAGCTATGATACTTGGGTCCATAGTAATGATGTTGATGCTGAAATTGAAGATCCACCAATTCCAGAAAAGCCGTGGAAGGTAAATACATTCATTCTGTCTGTCTCTGTGTCTCTGTGTCTCTATCTGTGTCCTCCCCCCCCCAGTCTTAGTCCCTCTTTTGGCATGGTCGACAGAAGAGCCCGGGTGAACCTAACTGTTTTGTTTTTGTCTTTTGAGCCAGGGTCTCACTGTGTAGTCCAGGCTGGCCTTGAACTTGTGTTCTCCTACCTCAGCCTCACAAGTGCTGGGATTCCAAGCATGCTCCACCATTCTGGTTTCCTTGAACATATAAGTAATTTTTGACTTATGTACTCAACCCAGATTATTAGTTGGGTTTTTTTAAACTTTATTTGACATATTTCTGTTAGTGAGACGTTGGGATAAAGCTTTAGATTTCATATGTGAGAATTGAAACTAACAAAAAGTAATCTTTTCTAGGGGCCAGGGATTTAGCTCATTGGCGTCACACTTGCCAGGCAAGCGCAAGGTCCTATGTTCGATCTCTGATACCAAAACAAAAACAGCAACAAAAAAACAACAAAAACCCAAAATTAGTCTTTGGTAAAAAGTAGTTTTGTTGGGCCGGGAATTTAGCTCAGTGGTTCCTCCACCTGATTCACAAATGCAAAGTCCCAAGTTCCATCCCCCGTACCAAAAAAAAAAAAGTAATTTTGTTTTGTTTGAGATAGGGTCTCATTTTATAGTTCAAGCTGGCCTCAAACTAGTGGCAGTCCTGCCTCAGCCTTCTGAGTGCTGGGATTACAGGTGTGGACCACCATGTCTGGCAAAAGTACTTTTAGTATTTGGAGTAAATTTCTTCCTGCATTCCTGCCAGCTTTTTGTGATAGTGGGGAGTGAACCCAGGGCCTTCACACTGAGCTATGTCCCCAGTTTTTTGTGGGGTTTTTTTGTATATTGACACAGAGTCTCACCAAATAGCCCAGACTGAGTTCAAACTTTGTTTTTTTGAGTGCTGGGAATCCAGTCTAGGGCCTTGTACATGTGAAGCAGCTAAGCCATATCCCAGCCCTATGCTCATATTCTAAATTGCTCATTAGAAAGTGTTACATTTGTTTCTACTTTTCAAAGTTGAAATTCTAAATATGTAAATTTGAGAACTTCTAGCCAGCAATCCTGGTAGTCTGGGAGGGCAAGGCAGGTTAGAAGTTGAACCACAGCCGGGGCAGCTTATTGTAGTACCTTCTTTTTCAGGGTGGGGGCACTGGGAGTGGAGCTCAGTGGAACAACCCTGGCTCCACTTCCATACCCCCTTCCCCGGGGAAAAACCCATAAGCTATAAAAATGGGCTTTAGGCCCATAGCACTGTGCCTGCTTTTAGAGAACCAGTGTGAGAATTGTCCACTTAAGTGACATTTGTGTGACTTGTACATCTGTGCCCTCCATGGTTCTTGGGTATCAGGTAAAAAAGTGCTAGAAGAAAATGAGACAAGTGATGCTACACTTGTTTGGGTTTAGGAAAACAGAATGGCGTTTTCGGGGGCTTGGGATCTGGCCAGGGCCTGGGTATGCAGAGCTGCCTCTGCTCTTTTGTAGATGATGTAAGAAAACAATAAAAAATTACCATGTACATTTTTTCATTAGAAGCTTAACTAGTTGTAAAGTATATGGCTTCTGTTACATTGTAAATACCATTTTAATGTATTTCCTTTTTTTGGTACTGGGGATCGAACTCAGGACCTTGCGCTTTCAAGGCAGGTGGTGGCACCACTGAGCTAAATCCCCGGCCCTTTACTGTGTTTCTTGAAATCTGGACAACAGATTTCATAACTACCATTATCTATTTTTAAAATGAATGGACATGTTCTTTTTTTTTATTATTATTATTATTTTTTTGGTACCAGGGATTGAAGACATGTTCTTTTTAAAAAGTCAAATATATTATATATTTTCTTTTTCTCCTTGAACCTGTATTTCTGTTATAGTGGAATATTGCCACAATTAACACCTCCAAATCTTAACCTTTGAAACCTAGGGAATAGAGGAGCTAACCGTGTGCCATTTGTCGAAAAATTCAAACTGCAGTTACTCCTCTAAATCTCTGTGTTATCTTATAAAATAATACCTATATTTTTCTAATGGAAGCATATTTTCTTTTTTCTTTTGGTACTGGGGATCTAACTTGGGACCTTGCACTTGTAAGGCAAGGAGCGGTACAACTGAGCTAAATCCCTGGCCCCATGGCCCTAAATTTCTTTTTCCCTACCGGGTATGGAATTCGGGTCCTTATGCTTGCGCAGCAGGTGGCGAAACCACTGAGCTAAATCCCCGGCCCTGGCCCTAAATTTTTGAAGTCAAATTGTACGCTTTTTAGTATATGTGCTGCCGAAGTGAGCACAAATTGTATGCTTTTTTAAAAAAGTTTTTTGAGTCAGGGTCTTGCTGTGTAACCCAGGCTGACCTCGACCTCACGGCAGTTCTCCTGCCTCAGCCTCCTGAGTGTTGGGATTACCGGCATGTACCACCACACCTGGCTCAAATTGTGAATACTAATAATTACAAAAGTAGATAATAGGGGCTAGGGATTTATCTGAGTGGCACTGTGCCTGCCTTGAAAAAAAAAAATTATAGCAAAAGTAGGTAATAAAAAGGAATGCTGTAGATCAGATACCTAGAGTGTTCCATTACCTTTGAGCCCTCCTATGTTTAGCTTGGTCTGTGCCTTATCAGTCACTGTTTTAAATGTTCTGTTGACCTTTTGTCCATGTCACATTTACCACAGACATGTGTAGCTGCACCTATCCAGTTTTTATTTGGCATTTCTCTTTTTTTTGGTACCAGGGATCAAACTCGGGACCTTGTGTTTGCAAGGCAGGCGCCAGCCAGAACCACTGAGCTAAATCCCCAGCCCTATTTGGCATTTTGTAAAAGCTTTGATTATCAGTGGAGTTTGATTTGTTTGCAATTTGGTAGTAGTGAAATTGATCTAAAGAGTATGTCATGCTATATCCATCGCACTGTGTGTGTGTGGTACTTTCTTTTTTTTTTTTTTTGGAACCCAGGATTGAACTCGGAACGTTGCCCTTTCGAGGCAGGCAGCAGAACCACTGAGCTAAATCCCTGGCCCTGTGTGTGATATTTTTCAACTTCAGGATGTTATGAATAGTGCTGTAAACTCTTTTGGGCATGGTGTTTGCTCTTTTGTGCTCAGAATGAAATCCTTTGGTCAGAAAGTACAAACATTCACTTTTTCTAAACAGTGCCATATTGTTTTCCAAATAGTTAAAAAAATAATTTTTATACTATGACTGTTTCCTGATTGCCCTGCATCCTGGCCAGTCCTTATCAGGTGACTGTAGGGACTTGCTGAAGACTTCATTTGTGTTTCTCATGTTATTAAATACTTTCATCCTTTTTTTCATGAATTGTCTGACGTTAGGTGTTTCCTCTTGGAAATACCTGTTCCTGTTTTTTTCTTTGCATATCTTTCTCATTTCAATACTTGACACACTAACCATTGTTAGTTACATGTGTTAGAAATAGGTTTTCCTAGTAGCTTGTCTTTGTGTTTTCCAGTCTTGAAGTCATCAAGATATTCTCCTAAATAATCTTCTAAAATATTTTTAGTTCTATCTTTCTCCTATCTACCCGTAATTATAGTAATAGTACCGTAATTGTTATTTTTTGGTATTGGGGATTGCATGTAGGACCTTGTGCATGCTAGGCAGGCACTCTGCCACTGAGTTATACCCTTGACCCTTGGAATTAATTTTTTCCTAATTGTATGTAGAAAAAATATTCTGCATGGGCGGTTATATTAGTTATGTCATAAAGAAAAATGTTGAAGTTGAGTTCCTCTCTCAGATGTTTTTGTGAAAAAATAATAGAGCTTGGACAGAACTCAGTGCGGATCTAAGTTTCACTCCTAGTTAGGTGTATGAGCAGCTTACTGAAACTGCCCTAGTGTGCTGACTGAGAATGCTGGAGAATGATATCTCCACACTTCACCATGTGCAGGAGTGTAACGGGGATCATGGACGTAAGGCACTTAGTGCCTGGTACGGTTAACAGTCAACCACTGGTTTGTGTTTTTTGTTTGTTTGTTTGACACAGGGTCTGTGTTTCATGTGGTTCCATGTTTCTATGTGGTTCTGTGTTTCTATGTGGTTCAGCCTGCCCTTGAACTCACAGCAGTCCTTCTGCCTCAGCCTCCCAAGTGCTGGGATACAGTTGTGTGCCACTATACCTGGCATGTACTGAAATCTTTGAAAAGATTTTTGGATAGTTACAGGATATGCACTATGAATAGTCAGTTCTTTTTTATTTTTGAACAGTTTTACACGCTTTGGAAAACATTGTTAGACATACATTTATTTTTTAACATTGCCCCTTTAATAGTCATTTTAATTAGCTTGAGGCTTCTCATGCATTTTTTACTTATTTTGTTTATATGTTCGGGAGATTTGTTAGTTTTATCAGGTCTTTTCTCTCTGGCAGGGTGTTCTGTGTTTGTGTGCATCACTGTGTAACTTAGTTTTGTTTTTTGGTTTTTTTTTTTTGGTACCTGTGATCGAACTCAGGACCTAGTCCTTGCGGGGCAGGCGCAGCGCCACTGAGCTAAATCCCCAGCCCCTGTGTAACTTAGTTTTGGGGGGGTTTTTTGGTACCGGATATCGAACTCGGGTCATTGCACTTGCGCAGCAGGCACCAAAACCCCTGAGCTAAATCCCCAGCCCCTGTGTAACGTAGTTTTGAGGAAGAGGAGGCATGTAGGCAGACAGGTGCTTTTGAGGTAAGCAAAAGGCATTGTCCTGAATAACCATTTTAACAACCTGTTCCTCCTTTTTAAAACCATGGAACAGTATGGGGCCAGGGATTTAGCTCAGTGGTTTCGGTGCCTGCTGCGCAAGTGCAAGGACCCGAGTTTGATCCCCAGTACCAAAAAAAAAAACCAAACCATGGAACAGTAGGGGATCTTAGATTGACAAAATATTTTCATGAGAGAGCCCATATTGTCTTCTAGTGATTGTCATATCTTGTACTTGGAGTTCTAGGAAGGTTTTAGAGTTGTGATTACCACAGTTTTGGCTCCCATGAGAATATTTACTGGTTCTTGGCCAGGCATGTTAATGTTGATTGCAACCAAGCACTCCACTCCCCTCCTCTTGACTTGAGATGTGAAGAACAGTTTTATACAGGGAAGAGTTATCTAGTGCCAAATTATACAAATTATACTTGAGCCCCTTTTGAGTACTGATGGAAAAAATGGAATAATAGGCTAGTAGTTTAGCTTAAATATCTGTATCTGTATATGTCATGTACAACTACCCCTGGACCCTGAAATTTTTTTATTTTTTATTTTTGAGACAGGGTCTTGTTATAGTTTAAGCTGGCCTCAAACTCAGGACAATCCTCCTGCCTCAGCCTGCCAAGTGCTGAGATTACAGGCCTGCATCACCACGCCCAGCAAGACTTAATTTTTTGTTGTCATTTTGAGAGTCTTGCTGTGTATTCCAGGCTGGCCTGGAACTTAACTGTGTAACCCTGGCTGGCCTTCAACTTGTGGCAGTTCTCTCGGGTCAGCCTCCCAAGTGCTGATGACAGGTTTGTGCCACTGTGCTGGCTCTGTTTTTTAGTACTTTTTGTTTCTTTTTCTTTTTTTTTGCTGTGCAGGGAGATTGAATCCAGAGCCTCACACTAAACTGTGTCCTCCATCCTGTATTTTTTATTTTGACATGGGGGCTCACTAATTTGCCTAGACTGGCCTTGACTTGTGATCCTTGTGCTTTAGCCTCTCAAGTAGCTGGGATCACAGGCATGTGCCATCATTGCCTGTGACTCTCCATTTTATTACTTCCCTGTCAGAAGCATCAACAAAAACGAGAAACAGTGATAGAGGAATGGGAAGAAGCCAGCACCCGAATCTCCCTCCACAGAGCCCCACGTGTACTTTCTTTTTTGGGGGGGTTTTTTTTTTTTTTTGGTACTGGGGATTGAACCTCAGGACCTTGCGCTTGCAAGGCAGGCGCCGGAACCACTGAGCTAAATCCCCAGCCCAACCCCACGTGTACTTTCTGGAACAAAGTGACATGTCTCTGTCAGCATGCTAGAGTGACAGTTGTTAGAGTGGTGTTGATTTCCTAACTCTGGAGACAGCCTTTGTGCTTAGAGCAGTGATTGTCTTGGCTGTCCTATTGACTGACTGACTTTCTTTCTAATCAGTTAAAGAAATAAAATAAAAATTAGACTAGGTAGCCAATCATGGCACATGCCTGTAATCCAGCACTTGGGAGCCTGAGGCAGGAAGATTGCCTGGAGTTTGAGGCCAGCCTGGGCTACACAGTGAGTTCAAAGCCAGCCTGAACTACATAGCAAGACCCTGTCTCAAAAAAAAAAAAAAAAGAAAAGAAAAGGCTAAGTTGTACCTCACATATGTATTACTAATAGTGTATTCTTAACCTGATTTTTGTTAACTGAGACTTTGAAAGTAACCATCTTTTTTCTTCTGAATACTTTAAAAGCTCAGGTGATTTTGTTGTTTATGTATATACTCACGCTCTGATGTGGCTTTAGGTTCACGTGAAATGGATTTTGGACACTGACATTTTCAATGAATGGATGAATGAGGAAGATTACGAAGTGGATGAGAATAGGAAGCCAGTGAGTTTTCGTCAACGAATTCCAACAAAGAACGAAGAGGTATTTCATTTGACGCCATTTCTCACCACTGGGTGTTTTCTTGTCATGAATGTTAAGAAATTGTCACTAGTAAACTCAGCAGCTTGCACCAGCCATTGGTTACATGGACAAGTTCCCAAGCAGCTGTAACCAACAACCCTGCCAGAGGTGGCAGCAGCCTTCACCTCCAATAGGCATGGAGACCCCAAAGGGTTGTTAGGATTTAAAGTAGCTCATGAGCTGGGGATGTAGCTCAGTGGTGCCGCGTGCCTGCCTCTCAAGCCCAAGGCCCTGAGTTCTATCCCCAGTACTGCAGAAATAAAAATAAAGTAGCTCATGAAGTATGGTGGTATCACAGCTGATTTTTTTTTTGCTAGATCTGAGTTTTCATTTTGTATTCCAAATATCTTCACAACATAATAGAATTCTCCTGATTTTCCTTGGAAAAAATTATTTATTTACTATCCTTTAATAACTTTGTTAACACACAAGGAGCTGTTAGTACAAATACAACCTTAAAGGTCTTAGGTTTAAAAGTTGAGTCCTTTCTGAATGTTGGGGACTTGACATTGAATCCTTTTAAGTCCAGGAGCCTGGCGTGGTGGTGGACACCTGTAGTCCCACCACTTGGGAGGCTGAGAGGCAGGAGCATCGCCATGAATTTGAGGCTGCCCTGGGCTACATAGTTAAAGGCCAGCTTGAACTACATACTGAGACCCTGTCTCAAAAAAACAAAGCCCAGGCAGTTAAATATTTGCCTATAATTTTTTACAAGTTAGTTGTATCATTTGAAGAATGATACAAAGAGACCTATGATTCAAAATTTTCCCTGGGGATACTTATATTTATTTTGCTTTTCATTTCATACTTTAGTTTTTTGGAAAATTCTTGAGACAGGTTATCTTCAACTATTAACATGGAAAGTATAGATCTTTTATTTCTATTTGCAGCCCCATGACTTTTTCAACTAAAATTTGTTTGTTACACTTTATATATGTATTTTTTTTATTTTAAAGAAAAATGTTTTAAAGCTAATCTTTGCATTTTTAGTTGCTATTTCCTTGGGAATTTAACTCAGTAACTTTTTCTTTTTTTGGTACCAGGGATTGAACTTGGGACCTTGTGCTTATGAGGCAGGTGGCAGAACCACTGAGCTAAATCCCTGGTCCTCAATACCTTTTTGTTAGTACATGTTTATAGTACTTAATGTTTATATTCATCTACACCCTAGGTGCGTGTATTTAGCATATCTTTTTCTTTCTAGCCCATCTTAATTCTTTTTCTTTCTCTTCCACTCCCCATTGTTCTTCTTCCCTCCTAAATCTCCCCGCAAGTTTTTTTTTAGTTCATGTTTGTGACACACAATTTACATTCACTGTGGGTAATCGGTACACATACACAACATGTCCTAAATGCTTTTAGGTCTGCACAGTAGATAGGCTTATATATTTGCCTGACCTTACGGTGTGCGTGCGTGCGTGTGTGTGTGTGTGTGTGTGTGTGTGTGTGTCTAGGGATGGAACCCAGCATCTCTTAGACATTAGTCAAGCGCTCCACCACTGAGCTACACTCATACCCCAGAGTGGTTTCTATAATGATGCATTTCCACGGAATTAATTCTGTGACTGTCTTCCTATTTGGAGAAGCCAAATATGAGCATGAGCAGTCTCACACTGTGTGAGGTCTGGGTGTATCTGGGCTACAGCACTTCTCAAGTCCTTGTGGGACCCTGCTGGGAGTCCTCTTGACAACGCGTCACCTAGCAGGGCACATAGTGGTCTTGAGTGCTTAGTTTTGTGCTTTTCATTTACTCTTACCGAGTGGCTTTGAACAGATGTTTCTAGAACCTGAACAGGTAGAAGAGTCAGCTGATACTCATTTCCATTTACTTCTTCCTAGCCAGTCAGAAGTCCAGAGAGAAGAGATCGGAAGGCATCAGCTAATGCTCGCAAGAGGAAACATTCGCCTTCACCTCCCCCTCCTACACCCACAGAATCACGGAAGAAAAGTGGCAAAAAGGGGTAAGAACTGGGCACAATTCAGAAGACATCACAATCTCCCAAGGGCTTTGAGACTTTTTGCATTTACTTGGGAAGTTTTGCTGACATTGAAGTTAGACTTTGACTCGTTGAGTCTTTTGACAGCTTATACTTGTGGAATATTGTCCTGCAAGCATTTTATGTTGTATTTATCCAAAGGCACCTTGAATATTGTTTTTTTCTGTAGGTCAGTGTGCCCTGAGAAATGTAACTGGTAAAAAGTTTCACCATAGTTAAAGTGTCTCTCTGATTTTCTCACTTGCGCATTTTGATCAGACCGACTCAGAAGAACTTGTAGCTGTTCTGTGTTCTGCACAGTGTAACAGACATAGTCTTTGTCAGACCAATATGCTGTGCCTTGCTGGAGTGAGGGTTGTGGTTCCTCCTGAGTGGGTTGCAGTAGGGCTTAAATGAGACTTAC
This sequence comes from Heterocephalus glaber, assembly GCF_053883595.1. NCBI lineage: Eukaryota > Metazoa > Chordata > Mammalia > Rodentia > Bathyergidae > Heterocephalus > Heterocephalus glaber. The sequence goes on from NW_028258324.1 coordinate 71,916,062, forward strand.
TAAAACCCTTGTACAATGCCTGATCTGAAATGTGTACTTTTTTTTTTTGGTACCAGGGATCAAACTCAGGACCTTGTGCTTGTGAAGCAGGTGCAATGACACTGAGCTACATCCCCGACCCTGAAATGTATACTTATTAGTGATAGATTATGCTTAAGAATTTATTACATATTAAAATTTCAGGTTTGTCTGGCTCAAAATATTTTTATATAATTTTGCAAAGGTTGTGGTTTTGTCTTAGAAAATGACAGTTTGCAAAAAATGGATTATTTTTCTTTAAGCATGTATTGAAAAATTCATTTTCATAAGATTTTGATTTCTAACTAGCTGGATTATAAAGATATACTGGGCATCTTGTATTCAGTTAGCTTCCTTATACAGACTTTTCTCTGTAGCAGATTGTCATTTGTTTCTCTCGAACATGTCTTGAATTGTGTTAGTCCCTAAAGGGTAAGGTTATCAGAAACACTCTTTTTGATTTGTTTGGGTTTTTTTTTTCTTTTTCCAGTATCCAGAATTGAACTCAGGACCTTGCGCTTGCAAGGCAGGCGCGATGCCACTGAGCTAAATCCCCAGCCCTCAGAAACAGTTTTTATTTATATGTTTTTCTTTATTTGCGGTACAGAAGGTGCACCTCAGAGCTCCACATATGATATGGAAGCACTCAACCACTGAGCTGTGCATATAATAATAACACATACAAACCTTTAGAGGAATGTAAAAAAACAACAAATTATTAGCTTCATATTCATGTTAGCCAGTCATAATCATAAATCAGATTTTATTTTTGTTAAACCACACCTATTGTGACATGAAAGTTAAAAACCTTAAAGGTGGCTTTTCCTCTAGGATATCACTGTAGGTTATCTTATTTCTTAAGTTTCTAATCTGAATCTGATATTCAGATTTCAGAGCTCCCTAAGACCTTTGTGAGGAATGCCTTCACAATTCATGAGCTGATGTGGAACACCAGCACAGCTAGCGGTTGTTGAACTGAGATGTAATACCCAGCAGACTCACTGGGCTGGCCTTTACCTGTTACCCTGAGTATGAAGCCTACTAGATTGGATTTTCTTGAGTATGCATCTGCTTTTTCAGCCCTGTGCTTAGGGATTAAACCCAGAGCCTCATGTATTCACAGCTGTGCTTTAATCGGACATTTGCCTTTAATGGACAGGCTTTTTCTCATTTGAAGTTTTTCCTGAGGGCTGGGGAGAGCTCAGAGATAGAGCATATACTTAGCGTGGTTGTGGCCCTGGGTTAATCTCCAGCACTAAGGAAGAAACATTTTCTTTCTTTATTTTATCTTTTTATTACTACATGTTTGAAATACATGCAGTTTACAACCATCTTGGGGAATAGGTACACAATACAGGTCTTTAAAAAAAAAAAATCTCCTTCCCCTCCCCACTTCTGATTCCCCTAGCCCAACATTCATTCATTCATTTCGTTCATGTTATGGCATATAATGTTCATATTCATTGAGGTTATCAGGTTCCTGTACACGGCACATCTTTATTCGACTTATTTTCCCTTCCCCCTCCTCACCTCTCATCTTGTTCCCTTGGACCTCTTCCCTATTGTCCCCTTCTGTCCATCCTTTTTATTCTCACTATACTTTGCCTCACTCAAATGAGAGACACCCATACAGTATTTAAGCTTGTGTGTCTGGTTTATTTGAAAAAATATTTTCTTAGAATCCTATGTTTACCAGGAACATAGGGAAATCTGTTTTTCTAATGTTTGTTTTATTCATCTTCTGTGCATTTTTTCCTCTTTTAAAAATTTTTACCTCCCTGAAACCTTTAAGTTTTATGGGCTTTAAAAGATCATCCTGTAATTTTTATTTTGGAAAAAATTTTAACCTTATGTACTTCACTCTTGCCCATAGCAGTTTGTTGCTCTTTAAAGAGATCTCTTAGGATTTTCTTTGCAGTGTGAAGCTCAGCTGGCCTAGCATGCTGTTTCAGTCAGCTCTTTCTCCATTCCCATTTGCATTCATTGGTGCACTCTAGATTACTATTATAGCCCTAAACAAGTTAGTTTTTTGCTTAATACCTCACTACCACCCCTTTCACATTGAACCCAGGGCCTCCTCAGGCATGGTAGGCAGGCACCGTACTGCTGAGCTCTGTTCCTAGTTTTTTTTGTTGTTGTTTGTTTGTTTTTGGTACGTGAGATCAAACTTGGGACCTTGCACTATCGAGGCAGGCAGCGGAACAACTGAGCTAAATCCCCAGCCCTCCTCCTAGTTTTTTTGATTTATTATTTTGAACCAAGGTCTTGCAAGGTTGCTCAGGCTGGCTTTAAATTTGGAATCCTCTCACCTCAGCCTCTGAGGCACTAGGGTTACAGGTGTGCACCACCTTGCCAAGGTTAGCCAGCCTTTCCTATTTTTCCTGAAACATTGTCTAATTCTTCGCAAATTCTTTCTCATTTGTAAAGGTTCAGCATACCTGTCACTTCCAGTCCTTCCTAATTCTTTCTCTGTAATGTATTTTTTCCTCTGTGATGTATTTTTCAAACCTTTTATTCACTTCTTTATATTTTCCAGTACCCAAGTGCAGTGTTTATTGTATTCCTCTATATTGTTACACATCACATTATGTGAGATTAGTAATGATTTTTGTCCTATATCCCTTATTATTCTCCAAGATAAAGAAAGTCATTCCCATTTTTGTTGATCCTTTTAAGACACATTAATTTGAAAGATAAGTAATGGTTTGTTTTGTCAGAGAAAGAATACAATATTTATAAAAGAGAATAAGTACCGAACTGATTTTACTTTATAATTCGCAATACCTAGATGATAAAAAGAGCCAGGAAAATACAGTTGTCTATATCTTTGAGAGAGATTGTGCTGTATTTCTTTTACAGGTGTTCTTTTATTAGCTTAATTTAAGCTCCCTTCAAGATACTGTGTAATTTTGAATGGTAGGATTTCTGTCCTCTTTTTTTGTTTGTTTCTTTGAAACAAGGTCTTTCTGTGTAGTGTAGACTGGCCTTGAACTCACTGTGTAGCCCAGGCTGGCTGAACTCATGGCAGTCCTCTTGCCTCAGCCTCTCCAGTGCTAGGCATGTGCCACCACGACTGGCTCATCTGTACTGGTTTCTTATACTCAATAGTTTTTTTTGTCTTTTTAGCTGGTTAGATTTCATTTGAGGAATGTGTCTAATTTGGTTATTATTTGGCTTTAAAAGTGACTCTGAGCATAGATAATAACAATAATGAAGATAGTGGTCAGAAATTGTTTGCTGTAAGAAGCTGTGTTGGTTTCCTTTTTATTTTATGTGTTTTGTCTGTTTTAGCCAAGCTAGTCTTTATGGGAAGCGCAGAAGTCAGAAGGAGGAAGACGAGCAAGAGGATCTTACCAAGGACATGGAGGACCCAACACCAGTACCCAATATAGAGGAAGTAGTGCTCCCCAAGAACGGTTCGTATTCTTTGTGAGACTGCTACGCGTCATTTCATCTTGGGATAATTTGTACCTTACTGTGCACTGTAGTTCTCCACTTTCAAATACGAATAGATTCCCACTTTTCAGATTAGCCCTTTTGAAATTCCTTGTTTCCCAGTTATTTGTTACATGCTTGCTGTTCATTTATGGAGAAAACATACTGTGAGCAAATACCTAAATTTAGTAAGCTTTAAAGTTAATGGTGCTTTAATCCTAACAGAATTAGTATTGTATCAAAAACTGGAATATTGATGTATAATTTAAGCCTGTTTAAATCTCATACTTTTTTTTTCAGCGGTATCGGGGATTGAACTCAGGACCTTGAGCTTTTGAGGTAGACAGTGGCACCACAGAGCTAAATCCCTGGCCCCAACCTGTTTAAATCTCTAGGCATTGCTTTGTGTGAATGCAAACTTGAAGAGTTCTAGTATTAAATTTTATAGGTTAAATATGGTAAATCAGTTATTGCTCGTGAGTTGTATGATGAAGCTCAGAATGTGGTTCAGATGTTTATGGTTTCTTGTTAATTGACCATCACTCCTTTGTGTCTTTAGTGAGCCTGTAATAAAATTTTCAGAAATAAAGTCCAGTACACTCCAGAAGTAAAAGACACACTACAGGCGTTTAATTTATCCCTCATCATCACCCACTTCATGGTTAGGGTGGCTCCTAAATAAGAGACCACATAGGTCTTGTGGTAGTTTTATAGCTCTCCTACAAATCACCCAACTCTGTAATGCAGAATTTCATCAGAGGCTAGAAATGTGGAAAGTAGAAATGAAATCATTGAAGTTGATAATTTTTTGGTTTTATTTTTTAACTTGCTATAAAGTTATAGGAAAAGTTAAAACTTTATCTCATTATGAGAAGTCAAATTAGTTTTTATCAAATGTCTAAAATGAAGGAAGTCCTTGAACTGAATTACTCTATAAGGTATCTGTTAATCTTTTGTATTTCTATGGGCAATAAAAATTGAAAAAGTTAAAAAAAAATACAGTGTAAGATTTAGATTAAGGTGTTTACAAAGCATGTAACTATCTGATCTAAATTTTATGCAAGGACAGAAAAGAATCTAGGAAAACAATAGACTCGAGTTGTGGAGACATTTTAAAGTGTAAGAAGCTTTTTAGATCTGAATAGTAGAAGAATGGGATAAGTTTCAAAATACAAGGAACCTACAGAAGAAAATAAGAGAAGACTGAAGGGATTAGGAGGCTCTGAAAACGGCAGATGGCAGATGATAAAAGAAGCGAGATGGAGCACTGATACTTCGGGTCTCTGAATGTATGTGTGTGGCTCAGTGGTAGAGCACTTGCCTCTCATGCAGGAGGCCTCCATAGGGTGCACTGGCCCCATTCGTAAGGGCTCTGTCCACATGAACGCCTTACTTTCCAAAGGCCCCACCTGCAAATGCCATCACATTAGATGGGGTTTCAACAAATGATTTTTTGGGAGACAAAATATCCAATCTATTAATGTATCTTTTCCATATAAAATCTATTTAAAATGAGTCATCTAGTTCAACTAAAAATATAAAAAGTTTACCAGAATATAATTTGATTCATACCTTTTCCCGTCTTTTTGATGTTTATGTATATTTTACTTCACATGTATTACCATCCCAATACCGTGTCTTTTTTTCATTGTTGTGAAATTTTTTCATTGTGAAATTTCATTGTTGTCAAATTTTGCCAGATGTGGTGGCACAAACCTGTAATCCCAGCGCTAGGGAGGCTGAGGCAAGACAATCCATAAGTATGAGGCCAGCCTGGGTTACATAGTGAATTGAAGGCCAGCCTGCGCTACAAAGCAAGACCCTTTCTCAAAAAACCAAACAACAACCACAGCAAAAACCCAGTCAATTGTATTTTTAGGGACTTAGATACAAAAAAATAGCCATTTCTTCCAAAATGTTGTCCTAAAAATCATTTTATTATAAAAAATTAGGCAGTTAAAACTTGCAATTTACCAATATATTTTTAAGTTGATTTGAAGAGAAAAAAAACTTAAAGAAGTAGTCAGAAGATTCAGTGAGAGAGCTGTGAAAGTGATGGTACCCCAGGAGATAATTACACTGAAAGTCAGTGGTGATTCATGTAATTCGGTTTTGACACAGGAATGGCTGAATCAACCATTGTAGTAGAATGGCCATTTCTAAAATAGATCCATGTTTCTTCGTGAATGTTATTTGTGATGAACTTGGCATCGCATATTCCTGGGGAAACATCAGACTGTTCCATAAATACTTAATACACTTGTCAGATGTGGTGGTGCATGGCTGTTATCCCAATACTTGGGAGGCTGAAGCAGGAGGATTGCTGTGAGTTCGAGGCCAGTCTGAAATACATAGCCAGGCCATCTCAAAAAACAAGCAAAAATACTTAATACATTTAATATTCCTCTCTGTATCATATATAGGAGTTTAAACTTTGTGAATAAAAAACTAAAATGAAAGTTCAAATCCTGTTGCAGTTTAAACATGTACTAGCAGAAAATACTCAATAAGCAAATGACTAAAATATTAAATACATGTAGAAATTCTAAACCTGATAGAGAATGTAAGTCAGTCTTATGTACTAGTAATTTATCACAAATACAGAGCCAGTCTGTGTGAATAAATGGCCAACTTCACTGAACCAAGGATGGTTTTCAAAATTTAAAAGGTAGATGGAAAAGTATAAATGTTTTTGGAACATGGCTACTCTCACACGATCTTGGTGGAAGTCTGAATTGATAGGGCCCCTTAGCACAGTTTGGCTGTGTCTATTAAATTTTAAAACGTGTATATTTTATAATACGAGCTTTAATTTTCATGGGTAATTACACGCACAGACAAAAAGCATGCTGTTTACTGAATAGTGAATTACTGAAAATAACCTTAGTTGCCATCAATGTAGGGCTAGTTAACTTATGGTGTACTCATGGGCATACTCTGGACATGGAATAATGAAGGAATTTTATTTCAAACTCTACCTAAATGATCACAGAGGCACATCGGACATGAGAAAAAGCAAGTGTTAAGGAATAAGCACGGTATGGATAACACATGAATGTTATATACACAAGTTTGAAAAACTCAGGATTATTTTCATCATCTTTGTGGGGTATCTAAAGGATATTAGATCTTCAGTTGATCTATCTGAATGAATTGATGGGACAGAAATGAGAATCAACAAATGCACAAAAAACCTTTGGGGAAGAGACGCAGAAATTCCTTTCATGTTTTCATGTGAATATATCTGTATAATGAAAATACATTGCTGCTTGAGTAAGTAGAAAATGTAGTCTCTTAAATGTTCATGTTTTGCACCTGGGCTTGTGGTATTTGTAGGAAGGTGGGTGGTGAGTTGTGTTGGAGTCCAAGAAGATGCATGTCTTTTTTTTTTTTTTTTTTTTGGTGCCGGGGATTGAACTCAGGACCTTGTGCATGTGAGGCAGATGCCCGAACCACTGAGCTAAATCCCCGTCCCTGCATATCGTTTTTGATCATGTTCTTTTCTGTTTTCTCCTTAAAAAATAAGCACGTTTCTGTTTTGTCTTCTAGTAAACCCAAAGAAAGATAGTGAAAATACACCCGTTAAAGGAGGAACTGTGGCAGATCTAGGTAAACACAATTTCCATTTGTCTTTTTTCTCTCTTGAATTTATCATCTGTAATACTCCTTTCTTTCCTGAGAACTGTTCTGTTCTTACCCCCACCAGATCCTGTGGCTACTTTAGAACCATCACAATTCTGTTGCTAATGTGTTAACAAAGTTAATTTTCTGTGATCTGTTGTTTCCATTCTCAGTAAACTCTCCCTCAGGGAGCAGTGTTTTTCTACAAATTAGCAGTTTGGTAATGTTTTATTTAAACTTGAATGTCTGAGTTTTAAATAAATTAATTAAAATACTTTTGCAGTCTTCCTGAAATACTTGTTTCATTTTTAAAAAATACTTGTTTTATAACATACGTGTAAATTTTGAATATTGGGTTTGTTTTGTTTTTTGAGACAGTGTCTTGCTATGTAGTTCAGGTTGGCCTTGAACTCACTATGTAGTCCAGGCTGTCCTGAAACTCTTGGTGATGTTCCTGCCTCAGCCTCCTGAGTGTTGGGACGACAGGTGTACGCCACCATGCCCAGCTGAAGATGAATTATTTATTTATTTATTTTATTTATTTACTTTTGGTACCAGGGATCGAACTTGGGACCTTGCATTTTTGAGACAGGTGCCGCCACCACTGAACTAACCCCCCGGCCCTGAATTTAAATTTTTAGAACAAAAATCTTTTTGCTGTTAACACTTTGAAAGCCAAGTTGTTGTGCTTAAGCAGTGTAAAAGGAGAATTTCACATTTTTAAAGTTCAGCATCCATGGAGGACTGGCTTCATGACACCTGTGAATACCAAAATCCTATAAAAGAGAACATAGAATTTCATATACTCTCTGCACATCTGCCATATATTTTATTTAAAAAATTTTTTAAATGTTTTAATTTATTTATTCATTTTTGGTACTGGGGATTGAACTGAGGACTTTGCACTTGCGAGGCAGGCGGCAGCACCACTGAGCTAAATCCCTGGCCCTCAAAAAAAAAGTTTTTAGTGAACATGTTTTCACATTCTAGCCAGGCTGTTCTGTTTTCACATTCCTCGGCCTTCCAGAGGGAAATGCATCTGCACCCAGTTTCCATTGCATTGATTTTTTTTTTTAAGTGTACATCTTTATTTGATGGCCTTATATATATTTTTTGTTTCTTTTTTTGTGTGTGTGGTACTGGGGATCAAGCTTGGGTCCTTGCGCTTGCGCAGCAGGTGGCAAAACAACTGAGCTAAATCCCCGGCTCTGCATTGCATTGATTCTTGACGGCAGATAGGATTGGGTGTTTGAAAGAGTTTTTCTACTTCTTCTATTAAATGCACACATCTATAACCCTAGCTGCTTGGGGGTCTAAGGCAGGATGATTTCAAGTTTATGGCTACCTTGGCAACTTAGTGTATGACCTTGTCTCAAAATAGAAAAAGAGCTGGGCATGTAGCTCAGTGATAGAGTGCTTCCGTACTATATGTAAGCCTCTGGGCACTGTGCCCAGAAATGTAGTGAATAAATATATATAGAAATACATCCTGCATTTCCGTATTTCCTGGCTTATGCAATAGGAGTGTGTGTTGGTGGGTGATTTTATTTTTATGTCTTGATGACAGTATAAAGGAGGCATTATATAAACAAAAAGAAAAGGTACCATCAAAACATTTCTTGTTTCAACATCATTAATGGAATCTAGATCTTGAATAGCCTTTAATTATTTATATTATCCATAAATTTATGTTGCCTGTTCTATAATCATACTTAGCTACTGAATCAGTGCCAAATCAAATGTTAATTATATGCTGTCTTTTCTATTCCCAGTAAACTGACAGAGTGAAAGATTAAAACTTGATGCTATTCCCTGGGACAATTTGCTAAACAAAGTGACAGTTTAAATAGTGTAGAGATGTTTTTTGAAAAGGAATCAATCTATAATTTGAGTAGAGTGGAAAATGTCAGTATAACTGAGGTAATCAGTGGAGTTAAATGGAAGCTAATTTTAGAGAAGGGTTAGGGAGCCCAGCTAGAAGGAAGTTTTTAGTGGTACATATAAAAGGATGCCCCTTGTTCCTTTCTGGTTATTTACTTTTTTTTTGTACTGGAAATCGAACTCAGTACCTTGCGCTTGACAGGCAGGCACCAGAGCATTTGTTTTCTGGCAGCTTTACCTAGATTTTTTTCTCTTAGTTAATTTGCTAGGAAGAAAATAGTCTCTCTTTGCAATGTTGGGTGGCATCTGTTGGTAGCTGGTACTGTACTGTTCTACACTCTGAGCCCTGTTGCTGTGACCAGGTATTTGTTGCTCCATCATATGTCTAGCAGGCAGTCCCTGTTTCTCTTACCTGAGTACTTGCTAGTATCATTCTCCATATGTTTGCTCTTCACTATTAAACCATGTTAGCCCTGTTTTCCTGATTAGGAAAATGAGACTGAAGCACTTTGGTATCCTCTTCTCAGTATTTTTTTTTTTTTTTTTTTTTTTTGGTACTGGAGATCGAACTCGGGACCTTGTGCTTGCGAGGCAGGCGTCAGAACCACTGAGCTAAATCCCTGGCCTTTTCTCAGTATTCTGCTGTCAAGTGGCAGAGTCCATACTCAGGTCCTGGCTGTTGGTGTCACTGCACCGCGCTGCTGTGAGAGTGCTCCCTTCCCTCAGCCCTCTCCTCTTCACAGTGGCCTCTTCCAGCTCTGAGCCCGCCCTGCTGGAGCCCCTTGGTCTGGCTGCTTTGCCCAAACTGGATGCTCCCCTTCCTGCTGGTCATTTACCAGCTGAAATGTCACCTTTCCAGAAAACTCTTCTTCTTTACTTGCTCTGAAGGGTCCACCCACCCAACCCTTGTCGAACAAGTTACTTTACTTTCATGGTGTGTATAGCACTTTTCAAACATAAGATGTGCTTTTTTTACTTCCTGTGCCCCTTCTTGTTGGAGTATAAACTTCATGAGGCAGGCACCCTATTCAGTCTCACCATGTTCTACACTTGGGGCCATGCCTGACCAGCTGTAGGCTCTTTGTGAGTTACTCAGGTGTTTGAATGCTGCTCTTCCATTGGGATCCTTTATATTCTCTCAAACAGGGATTGACAGACTTTCCAGTAATGGACCTGCTAACAGGTATTTCAGGCATTCTGGCATGTATGGTCTGTAATCAGTTCTGCCATTGTAACTCAAAAGTAGCCACAGATACATGTATACAAACATGCTATTTTAGTAAAACTATGGACACCAAAATTTGCATTTCATTTACTTTTCGTCTGTCACAAAATTCTTCCTTTGCTTTCCTTTTCAACCATTTTAAAAGTGTAATAGCCATTTTTCACTCACAGTGTGTTTAGGGTCCCCAAGAGCACCCCCATGTTTAGATTCTCTAGGAGGCCCAGAGAACAGCATTCCACATATAGTTGTACTCATGAGTCTCAGGTATAATTGGCCCACAGAAAGAGTAAACACAGATGGATTCTAGGCGCAGGCTTTCTCATACTCTCTTCCCACAACAGATCACAGAATGCACTCTTTCCCCAGCAGTGTAACTGCAGCATTTCTGCCAGGCAGCCCTAGCAGTTGTCCACACTGAAGACTCATTGCTGTTCTGGACGTCGTAGGTAGCCTGTGCTACCTGTGTATACTGGAATCCCAGGTTCTCAGAAGGAAGGCGGATGTTCATTATTAGCCATCTTGTCTTCATGAGCTCTTAGGTACAGCAGGCCTACCTTTCTTAGCAGTTAATTGTTGATTAGAACTATTAAATAGCATGGGCACTTGGTATGATAATCATTTGTTCTGTAGCCTCAAATGCGTTCTACATTGCCACTTATGCTTTTCACTGTGGAAATTAGCTACCTAATTTACATTTTACGTAGGTTTTCTCTTAGTCTTATGTAAGAGTGGCATTTGGGACTTAGAATTCCCTGTCCTCAGAAGATAGTAAGAGTCTTACTAGGATTCATTTCATTCCTTTTTCCCTTCCTCCCCCCCCCCCCTTTTTTGGTACTGGGGATCAAACTCAGAACCTTGTACTTGCAAGGCGGGCGGCAGAACCACTGAGTTAAATCCCCAGTCCCGCCCCCCCCCCTTTTTCTTTACGTTTTATTTACTCACTTCCTCAGAAATCCAAAATATTGCTCTGTTTCACCAGTTCTTAGAAAACAAAAGGCCTCGTTAAGACCCTTACCTGTTGTTAAGGAAGATCACCACTATGGTATTAGCTCAAGTAGTAATTAATTATAAGCTCTTCATTTTTGGAAAATATACATTATGTGGGCCGGGGATTTAGCTCAGTGGTTCTGCTACCTGCCCCGCAAGCCCAAGGACCTGAGTTCAATCCCTCAGTACCAAAAAAAAAAAAAAAGAAAAGAATAGACATTACCTATACTTTGAATTTCTGCCACCTCTATTTCTTCTTCTTTTTTTTTTTTTTTTTGGTACTGGGGATTGAACTCCTGTCCTTGGGCTTGCGAGGCAGGCAGCGGAACCACTGAGCTAAATCCCCAGCCCCACCACCTGTATCTCTATGTAAAATTATAGTTTACCGAGATGTTCAGGGTAGCTATGCTTTAATTGTGCTGGGTTTCATTACTTTTCTCTGTCCATCATCAGCTTTTACACTGGAAAGAGTTGAGATAATCTACACAGCAATTACTTGTTTTTTAAATCACATGTTTTGATTTTGCAGATGAGCAGGATGAAGAAACAGTCACAGCAGGAGGAAAGGTAAATATTTAGGCCTGGTAGAAGAAGATATTCTTTATGGTCCTGTGTATTGAGCAGAAATACTAAATGAGAAGAGGCCCTTTTGGTTTGAATTCTCTCTTCCTGCCTCCCTCCCTCTGCAGCTCAGGCAGTCCTCCTGCTTTAGTTCCAGAGTAGCTGAAACTGTAGGTATAAGCCACCACATACCCAGCTGAATTTTCTATTCAGTATTCTCCTGGAATAGTTGTCTTCTTAGTCCCTAAAATTTTGAGAGGAATCTTACCGTCTTCTCAGGTAATGTCCCTCATATGGTATGGTTTCTGGGTCCACAGTCCCACAGTGGAAAGCTGACCGCACTGTTCAGGTGTTGTTGGAGAGTGCAGATGAGCTGGCCTTGATTTTTCTTGCTTTTTTATTGATACGACTTTAATCCACAGCTAACATAGACTTCGAATTATGCTCTTGACCTTTCCTGAGCCTTTTATTCATTACTTCATCAGTTTTGCTGTACGAGACCCACTAATCATCATGTTGTCAGAAGGTGTTAGATTCAAGGCAGGGATTGACTTTTACTTTTTTTGTTTTTGCGGTACCAGAGCTCGAACTCAGGCTCTTGCACTTGTGAGGCAGGCACCAGAACCACTGAGCTAAATCCCTGGCCCTGGGCTTCCTAAATTTATGGTCTGTTTATACTCTTATTAGTTCTGTGGATCATTTCCTCCCCACAGAGTGTATGGTTGTAAGGGATAAATGAGTAGTGTTGGGAAGACTCAGTATTTAGTGTTCAAGCAGGCTTGGCACTGTGCCTTGTAGCACCCCTCCTTGACCTTGTCTTAGATAACCTGAGGAGCGCGCAGTGATACAAGTTTATGGCCTGGGATTAGGAAAAACAACAAGTTATTGTGGAAAGATTTGAGCTATAAAGCTGAATTCTTGATTATAGAAACAGGCTTTCTTCAATTAACTTGCTAATTAATCTCATGAGATAGTAGTCTTTGGTTCCTTCATCTGTAAAAAGCAGAGATAAAGTCTATGTCGGCAGGCCGCTTTGTACCTTAAAAGCTGTGAAATGCCTTTATTTGAAAATGTTTTTGGTCTCTGAAATTGAATCACCTAGCCCCCTTTTTTTCTTCTGCTATCTGAAGTGTTATATTTCCATCTCTGTGGTTGTTTCTCTGAACTTTGGCTTCTTTTCTGTAGGAAGATGAAGATCCTAGCAAAGGTGATCAGGGTCGGTCACTTGACCCTGGTGAAGATAATGTCACGGAGCAGACCAATCACATTATCATTCCCAGCTACGCCTCGTGGTTTGATTATAACTGGTAAGTGGGCCTCTTGCCCTGAGAGCAAGGAACTGAGTCCTGGGAGTCCTTCCCTTTAAACCAGCTTGTGTCATGCTACCTGTTTCCCTTTTCAGATGGAGGTGATTTGTGTCTTTGGAATATCTTCTCTAAAACTATGTAAGGACAAAAATTGTTGAAACTTACGGCTGAAAAATTTTCCAATGTTTAACTGAAATCATTTAGCTTTAGCTATAATTGAGAGGCAAATGCTTGAATAGTTAATAATTAGAAAATATTGATGTTTTTATTGTATGATGTTTTAGAATGTTAAATGTATTAACCAAAAATCGTTTTCATTACTCAATAATTTCCTGCCTCTATTCCTTCTTGCTTGCTTGCTTCCTTCCTTTCCTTCCTTCCGTCTTTAGTACTGTGGATTGAACCCAGGACCTTTGTGCTCCTTTTCCAATTCCCCCCTTTTTGGGAACAGAGTCTCACAGTGTTGCCTGGTCTGGGTTTGAATTTGCAGACCTGGAAGTTCAGCCTCTTAGATTGCTGAGATCACAGGCGTGTGCCACCACACCCTGCTTTTTAAATTTTTTTCCTATTTATTTTGACAGTTTTTGTCTGTATAGTCTCGGCTAACCTTCAGCTTGCTTATTTCTTCTATACTGGCTTCAGACTTGAGATCCTTCTGCCTCAACCTTCTGAGCAATGGCATTAGTTATACTGTATACCACCACATGTAGCTGCAGCTGTATTTTAAGCAGTAGCATTTTAACCTTATGAGGCTTTAAAATACAAACCCTCGTGTAAAAAATTTCAAGAAAACAAACTTCCTTAGAACTCTCTATAATTCACAGCGACCATTGTGACATTCTTGGAGCATGGTTGGAAACAACTGAAATCCTCCATACTCTGTTTATTGAATACTTACCAGGTGTGTCTATTGAGTCTCAGGATTTTATTTTAAATACAATCTCTCCCCTCATTGATGGTAACTTCTTTAATGTAACTTCATAAAGAGTCTATACTTATTTATACTTACGTGGGTGATTGTGCTATAATTTAAACCTTGGAGTTGTTTTAGCTATTTTTCTCCTGCTCTTAATGACTGTTATGCTGTGTTACCATTCTTTAATGATAAGTGTTTTTTTTTAATATTACCTATACATGTCTAGAAGTCTTTTAAATGTTATTTATTTACTTTTTTTTTTTGTACCGGGGATCAAACTCAGGTCCTTGCGCTTGTGCAGCAGGCGGGGAAACCACTGAGCTAAATCCCCAGCCCTATTTACATATTTTTTTTATTGTACTGGTATCAAACCCAGGGGATCAGGCTGCCTAGACAAACGTTCTGCCATTGAGCTACACCCTCAGCCCTTTCTAGCATTCTTTATAAGACAATTTAAAAGAATATACTAGATGATTCACTTGAGCTATTAGCTTATTTTTGTCTGGCTCAAATACTGAGACTTTTCTACATGCCTTTAAAACTTAACTCAGTGGTATTGGAAATGGTTTCAATAAATGTAAGCTGGGATACAGTAGGTATATAACTTCTTTAAAAATAATTTTTTATTACATTTGCATTTAAATATTTTTTAATATTTGGAAAGTTTTCTGTTATTTGCAATTACTTGTTTTAACTGTCAAAAATTTTTAAACTTTGGCTGGGGATTTAGGTCAGTGGTTTCGCTGCCTGCTGCACAAGCGCAACAACCTGAGTTTGATCCCTGTTACCAAAAATGTTTAAACTTATATTTTTGTTTTTCCTTCTTATTAATATCATATTTATGTAGTTAGATGAAAAATTTTCATAACTTACCCCAGTTTTTCTTTCATTAAAGAAATATTAATGTATCACATATACTTAATAATAATTAGCCTTCTTTTGTTTTTTTTGGTACCGAGGATCAAACTCAGGACCTTGTGCTTAGGAAGAATAATTTGCTTTTTAAAACATTCTGCCTTCAGGTGCTTTTGCTAAATGATACCTTTATTCCAAAGTAGTGCTACTTTGTTATATTAAGTTAACAGACCTTAGGCGCACACTAGCAGGATAGCTTTAAGATTACTTATGTGAAGAACCAGTGTTCTTATGCTTTAAAATTAGAAAAAGGAAAAGTTATAACAGTATGTAGGTTTTTATAAGTTACAAAAACACTTTGATATGTGTGTTCGCCTTTGCATGTCACATTGTGTGTTGTGAGACTGGTAGTGAGGTATTAGTTATATCCATGGAACTGTTTTATGGATGAGGTTAGTGCCACCTCAAATGAAGGGTTCAAGTTTCAGAGTTGATAATTAGAGGTACTTACAGTCTCTGATCCTACATATCCTACTTACTTCTTCCATTATTTGTACTTGCTGAATGTGGCTCATTCTCAGAGGAATTAGCTGTGAGCACTTCAGAGCTTTTGAAAAAGTACTTGGTAATAGAAATTCTTGTGTTTTTTTACTATTGGTGAGTAAAGAAATGGATTTTGGTAGGCTCCTCCGAACCTGTAATAATGAAAACAATAGGAGTTACGTTAGAACTATAGTATGTTATTAGTTGCGTACAGCTAATAATAAGCTTAAAGTAATTATATATGTCTACGTAGCATTAGTTTGTCTTAGAGATTGACTTTATGGTTTTCTTATATTTCAAAGTACTTACACTATTTGGCGGTAAAATCCAGTTCGGTTTCAATGCCAATCAAGAGATTAAAGAGTGAATAGTTTGTAGTTGCAGTGGCTGGAACCCTCGGGTGCCCAAGTGCCTCACATAAAACTTACACAGGAATTGCACACAGAGCTCCAGCTCTAGCCCATGTTTTTTGAGACAGGGTTTCATTAAGTTGCCAGCTTGCCCAGACTGGGCCTGAACTTGCAATCCTCCTGGCCCAGCCTCCCATATATTTTGTTATCTTTGGATTACTTATAACACTCCACACAATGCAAAAGCTTTGTAAATCGTTGACATACTGTATTGTTGTGGAAATAATGGCAAGAAAAATATCTGTATGTGTTCACTTTTTCCCCATTGCTGGGGGCTAAGTTCCAGGGCCTCACGCGTACTCAGCACTTTCTCAGTCACTGAACTGCACTCAGCCTGAGACAGAACTTCTTTGTTTTGAATTTTCTCATTGTGCTTGTTTGAATCTGCTGATGGGGAGAACACAAAAGATATGGAAGGCTCACCTTGTAGACTTGTTTTTTTCTGATCTTTTTTTTGTAACTGGTACTCAGCATGTCCTGAATGCCTGCATGTCCTGAAACTAAAGTGGCATCAGGAAAAAGCTGCAGTTAGTATCTGAGTCATTGTATAGCTGGTGTGGTGGGGCTCGCTTGTAATCTCAGCTCTCAGGAGGTTGAGGCAGGATTGCTGTGAGTTCAAGTTCAGCCTGGGCTGCCTAATGAGACCTTGTCTCAAAAAAAAAACAAAAAAGCTTGAGGTCAACTTGGACTACAAAGCAAGGCCCTGTCTGAAGACAAAAAAACAGAAAAACACAACAAAACCCACCATTATATGGATAACACATTTGTTTGTTTTTAGGCCTGGTCATTTTACATGGTTTCTGTCATGCTCTTGACTTGTCACATTTTATAAAATTACCAGTTTATTTTTCTACTTAATTTATTTTGACATAGTACCAATTATGAGGGATTTTTGGTTACTAGACAGGAATATCCAGAGAGAATATTTATTTTTTTATTTTTTGGTACGGGGGATGGAACTTGGGACCTTGCGCTTGTGAGACAGGCGGCAGAACTCCTGAGCTAAATCCCCGGGCCCAGAGAGCGTATTTAAAGGAAGATATACAACATATTACAAAGGTTTTTTTTTTGTACCGGGGATCAAACTCAGGACCTAGAGGTTGCAAGGCAAGCAGCGGAACCACTGAGCTAAATCCCCAGCTGTGTGTGACTTTAAATAGCTGTAAATATCAAAACTTTGTGGGCCAGGGATTTAGCTCAGTGGTTCCGCCACCTGCCTTGGAAGCGCAAGGACCCAAGTTTGATCCCTGGTACCAAAAAAAAAGAGTGCTAAAGTCACACACAAAGAGATAGATGAATAGAAAGAGTAGCATGTCTAACCTTTGAGCCAAAGATAGAGTATTCTACAAGTGGCATGGACTAATAACCTGGAAGAAAAGTTAAAACATTTTTGTGTACATCATACTAAATTCTAGATGATTCAAGTTTTAAATATAAACATTAAGAACATAAGAATATACATTAGAAGAATATATGGGGAGGTATTATAATAACATTGTTTCTTGCTATTATATGAAAATAATATTGAACCAAATGTTTTTACATGATACTGAAATTAATTCTGTGCTGTCGGTGACTGTTTCCCAGTGTTCCTGAGGTCTGCACAAGGGCACGTTGATGTTAAAGAGTCTGAGTAGCTGATCATCTCTTGTGGTCCTTTCTTTCAGTAGTTTGTTGCAATGCTAACTACTATGATTGTTGTCAACCCATTTCTGAAGAACTCCTCTGTCTTGTGGCTTTTAATCTAGTCATGATGGGCCAGGATTTAGCTCAGTGGTTTTGCCGCCTGCCGCACAGGCACAAGGACCTGAGTTCAATCCCTGGTACCAAAAAAAACCCCAAAACAAACAAAAAATCTAGTCATGAGATGTTATGACAAGAAAATAATAAAATATGTAGGCTTTAGTGTATTGATAGAAGTTTTGTTTTTTTTTGGTACCGGGGATTGAACTTGGGACCTTGCGGTTGCAAGGCAGGCAGTGGAACCACTGAGCTAAATCTGTGGCCCTTGATAGAAGTTTTGAGTGTGGTTATGGGAATAGACAAACTACAGGAAGTATTGGAGGTGAAAACTTTTTTTAAACTTTATTGTATTCTCTTAATGCAGAAGAGCTTGTCTAGTCCTATTAATTTTGGCAAGTTATGCCCAGTTGTTGCATTTATCAGTTTTAATTTGAAAAACTGAACAGGAGGAGCCCAAATTGTAAGATTTGGCTATGATCCCAGCTAGTCAGGAGGCTGAGGCAGGAGGACCAAAGCCAGCCTGGACAACTTTGTAAGACCTGGGCACAGTGACACATGCCTGCAATCCAAGCTACTTGGGAGGCTGAAGCTGGAGGATCTCAGGTTTGAGGCCAGCCTGGGTAACTTAGCAAGACTGTGTCACAAAGTAAAAAGGACTGGGTTTGTGGTTCAGTGGTCGAATCATTGCCTTAGTATGGTTGAGGTCCTGGGCTCATTCTCCAGTGCTGTTAAAAGAAAACAAAACCAGATTAAAAAGAACAGACTTGGTGGTGTACTATAATCTCAGAACTTGGGAGGCTGAGGCAGGAGGATCACTGTGAGTTCAAGGCCAGCCTGGACTACATAGCGAAAATCTATCTCAAAAAACCAAGAAGGCAGGGATAGAGGGGTTAAGATTTTATTGTTTTTCAGAAAAGACTCTCAATCTTTTTTCTTTCTTCTCCCAGTATTCATGTAATTGAGCGGCGTGCACTTCCTGAGTTTTTCAATGGAAAAAATAAATCCAAGACTCCAGAAATGTAAGCCTCATTCTTTAGATAACTTATTTGTGTGTTCATGGCAGGTATTTTTGAAGCATGCTTCTGCCTTTGCTATAACTAAATTTGAAAGTTTGCAAATTCTTCAGTCCATTCAGAACATTGTTCATATCTTATTTGCACAGCATTCTTTACTTCAAAGGAAATTGTATTTTTGTGTTTTAAATCTTAAACTATATTCACATCCCCATGCTTACAGTTAAAGACTGAAATAAGTAAAGGGTATTTTCCCAACAGCTTCTGACTTATGTGTGCATGTAAGTTTTTATGTGTGTATTCGTGTACAGTAGTCCAGGAGAAAATCCAATCTTTGCTTTATCTCCATGATGAATGATTACTAATGAAAGCATGTTAGTTATGATGACACAGCTGGGTGTGAACAGAGCTTAATTGCATAAATCATGGTTGTACTTTTGCATTGGAAATAGACAAACTTACTGGAAGGAAGATTTTTGCTAGGAAATGTTTTCATCTTTTCCACATCATCCATTGGCCTACAATTAAAGGAGTGTAAATCACCACTTATCATAATGTTCTCACCATTTAATGTGTTTTATGGTACTGAGAGGTATCTACTTCCTGCATGGGACTGGACAAGTAGATGTCTTATGCTTAAGCTGTTAAGGAGAGATTGACTTGTGATTTTCCACATGAAACACAACAATTTAATGATAAGTATTTTCTGGTGTTTATCCATGGTAGTTTCAGACTGTCTAATGTCAGAGATCATTTCAGTGTTCATTTTAAGAGCTATCTAAAACCAGAATCGCAGATTTGGCATAACAAGCATGGATATTTTTTCCACCTACTTAAATATGATATATTCTTCCAGCTAATTTCCTCTTTGCCAACATTTGTGATATTTAAGGTTTTGTAGTCTTCTCTTCAAAAGCATCGTTTATGTTGCAGTCCATATGGCTTTGTTGATTCACCTTCCAGTCCGTGTGTATCCATCTGGCTTTCTCAGGAGCCTTTCTGAGCAGTCTGTGCTTTCTGCTCTTAATGGAGCTGACCTTGGGATGGCAGGCTTGTGTTTTCACTCCTGGGCCAAGAACTCACACTAGATGTCAAGTCAGAGTTTTCAAGTATTTTGTGACAAAAATGCCTGTGTAAACTGTGGAATCTGCTATGACAAGGTCTCATTTTTTCTTTCCTTTTTAATAATGTTCTTGTGTTACCTCCAATTTTGGCCTCATAGATTCTCCTTGTCACCTCACTAGGTCTCTCACACCTGCCACAGAAAGGTTTCCGTAGACATAGTCAGAGCCCAGTGCACATGTGGCTCCAGGAAGACTATAGCGAGGAGAGGGAGTTTTAAGAGCACAGGTGACACAGTCATGCTCGCCAAGAGAGCTGGCTAACTCTGCTTTGGTTCATGTCACTGGGATCATAGTCCCTGCCTTCTGGACAGATTTGGAGGATAGATGGAGTCACTGTGTGCACAGTGCTTACAGCAGTGCTTGGCACATAGTAAAGGGGAAGTACACAGTAGTGAGGGAGACAGCTTGAGTACTGGGGCTAAGCTGTGGATTCTGCAGGTGAGTCCCCATTTATCCATTTACCTCCCTGAGCAGGTTCTTGTATGTCACTTCCCATTAATGTCTTCATATTACTCTACTTTGTTTGTTGTTATATATTCATAAAGTTATTTTGTTTATGAGGTAACTTACTAGTATAATTACTCAATACAAAATTGCAACCAAGAGGGTAAAGTAGATCTTTAAAAATAAGGATTTTTGTATTAAAGATAAATAGCTAGCTAGTTGTGGTGGTGCGACATAATCCCAGACCTTAGGAGGCTGAGGCAGGAGGATCATCATGAGTTCGATGCCAGCCTGGACTACATAATGAGTTCAAGGCCTGCCTGAACTGCATAGTAAGACCATATCTCAACCAGATAGATAGATAGATAGGTAGATAACTTGATAGCTTGCTTTGCCATAAAATATCCCATCCCAGATGGACAGAATGGACATAAAAGTAATGCTTCTGTCAGAAAATTTCCATCTAAAAGAAATGTGCAGATACGGGCCGAGAGTTGTCTGTTGTCTTATTGTACTCCCCTCTCTGCTTTACACACCTGGTGGGGAAGGATTTGAGGCTGGGGCCTCCCTGCTAGCTTGTTTTTAAACCTTTTCCTTTCATCAAAATGCCTCTCTCACCTTAGCCTGCTTTAACAGAATGATTGTATTTGGTTGTGTTGCTGTCTGAACTTTTTCTTGTGTATGGTTGTGAGGAGTCTGAATTGTAATTGTCACTGTCTGAAAGGGTCCCTGTCTACCTTACGAGCTTTGTTTTTGCTTTTAAGATACCTGGCATATCGAAACTTTATGATTGACACGTATCGCCTGAACCCCCAGGAGTATTTGACCAGCACTGCTTGTCGGAGGAATTTGACGGGAGATGTGTGTGCCGTGATGAGGTAGTGTTGGTCAGGGTCTCAGAGTGTTCACTGCTCACGCTTCTCGTCCATTGCCTGTAATACTGGACTGACGAGACTGAATGTTTTCTTGCTTAGTAAATCACCTAAGTCTTTTTTTTTTTTTTGGTACCAGGGAGCGAACTAGGGTCCTTGCGCTTGGGAGGCAGGCGGCAGAACCACTGTATTTAGGGGTCTAGCGTTTTTAATACCCATTTTAGTTTTCTGAGTTTTACAGTTAAATCATAAAATGACCAGAGATGGGGAGTAGTGGGAATCGGATGAACTTGATCCTAGACCTGTCTAAAGAAAAAACTAAAGCACAGCTAGGCTGCTGTGCTTCAGGTCTTTGTGAGTTCATTTACCATGGATCTAAAGGAACATTTGTTCTCATTTCTACAATTAAAATACTAGACGTTTTACTAGGTTTTGAGGTTCTGGATTACCAAACCTAAATGGTTTGTTAAAATTATCCCTCATCCAGCAAACCAAATTTGTTAGGTGTTCTGGTGATTTGCAACCTGGGGGTGATATCTTTACTTGTTTCTTTCTCTTTGTTTTTGTTTTTAAATGATGTGACAATTGTAGATAAAAGATTTATCTCTAGATTTTTAATTTTCAGAGGTTTGTTTTTTAGGGTTCATGCCTTTCTAGAGCAGTGGGGACTCGTTAATTACCAAGTGGATCCGGAAAGTCGGCCCATGGCCATGGGACCCCCTCCTACTCCTCATTTCAATGTGTTAGCTGACACCCCCTCCGGGCTTGTGCCTCTGCATCTTCGATCACCTCAGGTATTTTGTGTTAACTTTTTTTTTTTTGGTACCGGGATCAAACTCAGGACCTTGCGCTTGCAAGGCAGGCAACAGAACCACCGAGCTAAATCCCTGGCCCTGTGTTAACTTTTCTTGTGGCCTGATGGTAACGGTCACTTTGCAGCTTTCTTCTCTAGAGAAACCGTCACTGTTATGCAATAGTGGTGTTCATGCTACTTCTTAGCTGACACTGTGTGTGTGTGTGTGTGTGTGTGTGTGTGTGTGTGTGTGTGTGTGTGTGTGTGTGTGTGTAAAATGCTTTGAGTCTAGACTGGGACTGTAGTTCCATGGAAGAGTACTTACCTTGCATGCACAAGTCCCTAGATTAGATCCCCTGTACCACAAAATAAATGAGTGAATGAATCATTCTGTAAAAATATGAAATATTTAAGGTAATGTTGTTCCACCAGTTTAAGATTCTGTACCTTATCCTATCAAGTTACAGATTTGCATTCATAGTCTTAACCTCTTTATTCTTCTCCCATAAAGACTAATGAGGAGAAACACAAAGAAGTTATGGTGATCTTCCTGCCTCAGCCTCCTAAGTACAAGGATTACAGGCGTGTGCCACCACTACCAACTTTAGACACATGTTAAATATATAATTATCCCAGATAAATTAATAAGTAACACTAAATTGGGATAACATGAACCTAAGCTGTAAATTTCCTTTCCTTGTGAAATAGTAGATCATATTGAAGAAAAATTTGTTGTCTGTCTTCTCTGTGATTTAAATTGGCACCAAAAATAATGTTTCTTGTCTGAATTTTTGTTTGTAGTACAGTGTAATAATATATTTATCATTATTATAAATTTTTTGGTTAGAAAATCCAGCAGGACTGATGTGTCAGTATTAAGTAACTTATAAAACTTCAATCCAGTTGAGTTTGAACAGATTAATGGAGTCATTTCTCTTTGTCTGACTCATACATAGGTCCCTGCTGCTCAGCAGATGTTAAATTTTCCTGAGAAGAACAAGGAAAAACCAATTGATTTGCAGAACTTTGGTCTTCGTACTGACATTTACTCCAAGAAAACATTAGCAAAGGTAAGGATTTTTTCAGAACACTTGGATTAATATGTACATTAATCCATTTAATCTGTCCTACTTCTAAGGTGAATCATTTCCCATAAGAAATAGAATTTACTGTGGTGGGAAGAAATGAGCTTTCTGCTGAAAACTTGATAGCATTTTATGTGTTTTTTGGTTTGCAGGGGGGTTTTTGAGACAGGGTCTTGCTGTGTAGTTTGTTTGTTTGTTTTTTGAGACAGGATCTCACTTTGTAGTTCAGGCTGATCTTCAACTCACTATGTAGCCCAGGCTGGTTTTTAATTGGTGACAGTCCTGCCTCAGTTTCCCAAGTGTTGGGTTTACAGGTGTGCCCCACCGTGCCCAGCTTACCTGATAGCCTACATAGTGGGTTCTAGGCCAGCCTGAATTACATAGCGAGACCCTGTCTCAAGAAAAAACCACACACACAAATGGTGGAGAGGAGAGGGAGGGAAAGGAAAGAAGATGAAAAAAGGAAGTAAGATGTATTATGTAAATGCACCAACTCCACACAAGGAATGTAAACATGTACTATGCACATCCGCTAATTAAAAATGTTCTAAATGAGATAATGTGGACTTGTTTGGATTGGAAATAGAACCTGTCAAAGTCTTGTATATGTACACTATCTTGTGTTGGAGTCTGGGAAAAAGTTGTTTTTTCAAATTATACTATAATTATAGTATTATAGTATTATAAACATAATACTGGTATTATGTTTATAATGTTACAGCATGGGCTGGGGATTTAGCTCAGTGGTTTCGCCACTTGCTGCACAAGCTCAAGGACCCGAGTTTGATCCCCGGTACCAGAAACAAACAAACAGTATAATGTTACAGCAAATTTATAGTATGAATTAAAATACTGTTCCTTGGTAGCTTTCAAATGTATTTATGAATATTTATGAATAATAGAAATAACATAGCCACATAGTTCATGAGTCTTGGTTGACAGTAGGAAATCTTTAAAGTATGCCAGCCTTGCATTGGCCAGTGAAGTTCTTAGGTGTTTTATTTTTTGGAGACTTATGTGGTCCCTCAGTGGTTTGCAAAAAACAGACCCCTGAGCTTGACTGATAGCCCTGCTTTGTTCCATCCATATTCATCCTTGATGGGCAAATAATTTCTCACTTTGCTTCCGTAGAGTAAAGGTGCTAGTGCTGGAAGAGAGTGGACGGAACAGGAGACCCTTCTCCTCCTGGAGGTGAGCAGATTAACGGCGGAGCCTTTACTCACACAGCAGATGGGTGTGAAGATTCTTGAACTAGCACTTTGAATATGTGTATGTGTGGCGTTCAATTTAGGGAATGTGTAGTTGAGATTAAGGTTCACTGTTCCCATAGTATTTTTATTTAGTCCTCTGCCTTGATAGCGTATCATAGCTGTCCTTTTGTGTTCCTCCCATTTCACAAAACCAAATATTAAAAACATATTTTAACATTTCAGTGTTTTTTATTTTTCGAGACAGGGTCTTACTAAGTAGTTCAAGTTGATCTTGAACTTACTATGCAGCCCATGCTGGCCTGGAACCACAGCATTCCTCCTGCCTCAGCTTCCAAGTGCTGGGGTTACAGTCATGCGCCACCACACCCAGCTCACTTGGATTTATTAAAATGACTAACTTTCATAATTTAACAAGGAAGTGCTTAAGTGATCTGGCTTCTTTTGTTATTGCAAGGGTGTGGCAGTGAGTTTGGTCTTGACTGTCACTGCCTTGATTTGTGCTGTAATGCTACCACTGCTCTGTACCACGAGAGCAGTGCCAGCAGAATGAGGAAGGCAGTGATGTCTGCTCTGAGAGCTGTCTGGCCTCACAGCCCTCTAATAGGAGTCTGGTGTCTAGTGGTCCCCAACCACAATTGCAGTCAGTGAGCCTGGTGATGTCTTGATATCTTTCTTTTCATTTCCTTTATGTGTGTGTGTATGTATGTATGTATGTATGTATGTATTATTTGACATCTTGATTTCTTTATAGTGCTTTGGGTTCCTCAAGATGTTCCAGCAATTTGGATTCCATTAAGAGCTTTCATGTCATGTATTTTCTTTCTTTTTTGTGCCCCTTTCCCATTTTTGTTTGTTTTTTCTTATGTATGGTCTATGTCTGCCTGCCTGCCTTCCACTCCATATGATCAAGATTAAAAAGAGGTTTTTTTGTAAAGTTTTTGCTATTTTAATTTATTTTCATTTTCTTATTGAGTACTGGTGTTATGCAGAGCTGCTTTCCTGCCTCGCCTGTTTATTTCAGGGCTCTGGTCTAGCCACATTGACCGGGGGTGTTAATTTCAAAGAACAGTGTTGTCACAACTTGTGCAGGAGTATTGTTTGTTTCTCTGTTGCTGTTTTGGAATCTTTGGGCTCTGGAGAGAAATTTAATTACACAGCAGCAACTGAAAATAACAGTTCTTTGTCTTGCTGCATACTGATGCTGAAAATGTCCTCTTCTCCGTTCAAGATTAGTGGATAGTAAATACAGAGTGAGGCAAAGGTGATGGAGTTCTGTTTACCCTGAACATATCCTGGAAATCTGCAGTATCCTTGAACAATACCATGTTTCCTCTCCTGCAGCTGGAACCTGTGCTGTGATTGATTTTTACCTTAGACAAGCAATTGAGTCAACACACATTATCTGCCCCTACGCAAAGAGATAAAACCTTCCCAACAGCCTTGTTTACCATCAGTGCCTTCCTGTACATGGTTTAGAGTATTAATAGCTTAGGATCATAAAATCCAGGGAAAATTCTTAAATTGATTCATTACCAAAATCAGATTTAAATTTCTCCATAGTAAATCTGGTAGACTCACTGGGATTTGTTTCCAGAATAGTATCATGCCATTTTGTTAGACAAATATGTAACACACAGGCAGCATTGCAGATATTTGTGATTATCCTTGAGACTGTCCACTTTTATTTTTAAAATGTAAGTTTTTTCATTTTTATTTTTTGGTACTGGGGATCAAACTCGGGACCTTGTGCTTGCAAGGCAGGCGGCAGAATCACTGAGCTAAATCCCTGGCCCTAAAATCTTAATTTAATAAAGGCTTCTATCAAAGCACACAGTTCATGAGTGAATACGGAATATCTTTGGTCATATTCACTTCATTGTCTCTGCATAAGTATTGGAGGATAGCTGGGTGTGGTGGCACATGCCTGTAATCCCAGCACTCTGGATGCTTGAGGCAGGAAGATTGCAAGTTCGACCCCAGTTTAGGCAACTTGGCAACTTAGTGAGACCCTTTCTCAGAATAGAAATGGACTGGGGAAGGCCCTGGATTCAGCCCCCAGTACCCCCACAAATGACTGCTGTGCTACATTTGAATATCATAGAAAAGCCAAATGCTTTTCCTGGTTAAGTGCAGTATTGAAGATTAAGATAGCTTGGACGTAATCCCACAAGTGAGGAATTAATACTGAAAGAGTGACATAGATAAAACACAAAACTTGAATGCAGTGTCCCCAGTTTCATGATTTGAGAGGTCTCCAGAGCATAGGACGCACAAAAGTGGAGTTTCTTTTCAAATGGCCTATGTGGATAAGATGGACAGCTTCCTGGGAATGGTATGATTGTCCAGTTTCTAGTGCATGGCGTTTGTGGTATGGCTTGCCTTGTATGTAGGGTACTGCCTAGGAATAGTGTTGTGTCTGAGTATTCCTGAAACTTAGGGGAGGGAGTATATGGTACAAGAAGGAGGTTGAGAGCTGATTATATTTGGTCATAACTCCATAAAATAGGGATGAGCAGTGAAACCATTTTAGTTAGGATGGAAGCAGTGCTTTGTGTGAAATATAATTCCTTCTAGCAACAGGGAGAAGAATGAATTTAAGGCAAGAGGACAGGCAGTTTCTAAGAATCCAAGCATGTGATGATGAAGACCATCCTGTGCGGTGGCAGAGGAGGAAGCCCGGGGTTTCATGCTGTTTGAACTATGGACTCCAGTCTTTGCTGTGTGGCACTCTTCCTTACCTCCTTCCTGGCCACTCTGTCACCATGTTCTCCTGAAAGCACCTCTACAGGTTGCTTCTTACTTATTGCCACAGTTAGTGCCCAAGCTGGGCCATTTACTGTTTCTCAGCTCTGTACTTTTCTGGGTGCTAATTCTTGCTTGGATTTTGCATTCCAAAGAGTTTCTCAACTCCAGATTTATTCTAGGGGAAAAAACCCCTGAGTTTTGTTGGGAAATGAGTAAAGAAAACTCTTTAGCAAGTTTGTTGGGAAAAAATTAAGATAGAGGGTGCCCTCCCTGTAATGAGGAACTTAAGGTGGCTCCTATAGTTATATTTCTGCCTCCAAGGACCCTGGTGAGATAGATACATTTTTCTTTCTCACAATCTAGGTCTTTCTCTTAAATATTTCACTCTAAAACTACCTGAATTACCCTCATTTGTCAAGGTTAATTAACTATTAAGACCAGTTGCAGAATTGGTTTTGGAATTCTCTAGCATTACATCAAGAATAACCCCAGATAGGGCTGGGGATTTAGCTCAGTGGTTTCGCCACCTGCTGCGCAAGCGCAAGGACCTGAGTTCGATCCCCAGTACCAAAAAAAAAAGAATAACCCCAGCCAGCTTACACTCTCCAAAGCTAATAAGCATGGAAACTACAATGATCACAGAGAACACATCTTACAGCAAATTAGGCTCCAGAGCTACATTTATACATTGCTCTGTTGACAAGGTAGACCCCATTATTAGGACTTACCCAGCATGTGTAAGGACTTGAGTTCAACCTCCAACACAGGCAAAAAAAAAAAAGAAAAAAGGGGGAAGCATGATCTAGAGAGAATGGCTTGAGAGTAGCAGCTTCATTAAGCCACTAAAGATCTTTTTCCCTCCAGTTAATTTTTGACTTTCTTAACACCACGTATTTTGGTTTTCTTTCCATTGTTCCCTCCTTCTCCATGGGGATTCATTTACTGTTTTATTGGAGTCTTTCAGAATTTAGTCTGAAAAAAGTTACAGATCTTAAAACTAGAATTGGGTTGCGGTGACACATGCCTCTAACTCCCACATTCTGGGAGTTTGTGGCAGGAAGATTGCAAGATTGAGTCCAGTCTTCGCAACTTAGTGACTTAGCAAGACACTGTCTCAAAATTTAAACATACAAAAAGGACTGGGGTGGCTGAGGATTTAGCTCAGTGGTTCCAGCACCTGCCTCTCAAGCTCAAGGTCCCGAGTTTGATCCCCAGTACCAAAAAAAGGACTGGGGTTGTAGCTCACCCAAAGGCCCTTTACTCCTGTCCCCAAAGAAGTGCCATAGATGTTTATATACTTTATAAATTTCATAATCTGCTTATCAGTTTGTACACAAAACCCTGTTTAGAGTTTGATATGTATTTTGTTAAATCTGTAGTTCAACTTGAAAACAATCAATGTTTTAATATTGTAACTCACAGTGCATTAAACCAGTACAACTCTTCATTTATTAGGTCTTTGAGTTCTGTCCCTGTTTTCTTTCTCCCTGGCATATTGATCCAACACATTCTGTAATATATTCCTGTTTCATTTTTATGCTGATTTAACAATTTTCTAATTTAAAATTGTTCATTGCTATTAGGTATAGGAACAGCTTGATTTTCTCTCAAGTATGACTTTTCCTTTAAGTGACTTCTCCCAAGTATGAACTTTTAGCACCTTTTTTGTAGCTTCTTTAGATTTTTTTACATGAATAATTATATTTGTAAAAGACAGTTTTACTTCTTCCTTTATAATATGTAGGCCTGTTGTTTACTTTTCCTGTTTGAGAACTGTTTGTTTGAGCCAGGGTCTCATTATATAGCCCTGCTGGCCTGTAACTTGTGATCTTCCTGCCTCAGCCTCTGGGATTCCAGGCCTGAGCCACCACATGTGGCTTTCCTACCCCTTTTTAATGTACAGCATCACTTATCAGTCAGCCTTTTCTTCGCCAAGACATAGCACCGGAAACCCACAACCTAGAGCTGGAGAGGTTTAGCTTAGCACCTGGTTTCTGGAGTTTCAGTCGTTGCTCAGCAAGCTGTGAGGCCGAAACCTCATGGCAGAAGGACGTGAGGGAGCAAAGCAAGGGAACAGTGCAGAGAGGAAAGGAGCCTGGGACTATGCACAAGTCTGTGACCCCTGTGGAGCACACATGTCCCCAGGGTGCCTTCGTCCACTGAAATTTACATCAGCATATTCTTTTTAAAAACAGCTACGGAGGGGCCGGGGATTTAGCTCAGTGGTTTCACTGCCTGCTTCGCAAGCGCAAGGACCTGAGTTCGATCCCCGGTGCCAAAAAAAAAAAATAGCTACAGAAAGAACTATCACATGCTTTTAATTTCATTACACATTATTTTGTTGTTAACTTTTTTGTTTTGTTCTCTATTTTAGGCCCTGGAGATGTACAAGGATGATTGGAACAAAGTGTCAGAACATGTTGGAAGCCGCACTCAAGATGAGTGCATCCTCCACTTTCTGCGGCTTCCTATTGAAGACCCGTACCTCGAGAATTCGGATGCTTCCCTCGGGCCACTGGCCTACCAGCCTGTCCCGTTCAGTCAGTCGGGAAACCCAGTCATGAGCACTGTGGCATTTTTGGCCTCTGTGGTGGACCCTCGTGTAGCATCTGCCGCAGCGAAGGCAGCTCTGGGTATGGACTCCGCTGTGCCACCTCTCCAATACAGAAACTGAATTGGCCTCAGACTTAAATATTATCAGCGGTTGCTTTTTCCTTATGTAAATAACCAAAACATCAGATATTACGCCTTAAAAACACCATGTGCTTTATCAAAAGTATAACAGTTTTAAAGTAAAGCACTCAAATTTAGTGCCTTGTAAATGAAGGAGATATTTTATTAAGAATTTAAGGAGCGGGCCGGGGATTTAGCTTAGTGGTTTCGCTGCCTGCTGTGCAAGCACAAGGACCTGAGTTTGATCCCTGGTACCAAAAAAAAAAAAGAATTGAAGGAGCATTTGAGTGTGTTGGTGCAGGCCTGTAATCCCAGTACTCAGGAGGCTCAGGCAGGAGGATTGCAGTGAGTTCAAGGCCAAAAAAAGAAAGAAAAAAAATTGAATGAGCAGCACCAGGCACGATGGTACAGGGCTATGCTTGCAGCACTCTGAGAAACTGAGTCAGGAGGACCACAAGTTCCAGGCCAGCCTAGGCAATTCAGCAAGACCCTGTCTCAAAATAAGAAAGACTTGGGAATTTAAGAGTTAGGGATTTATCTCAGTGTGAAAGTCCCCAGTACCAGAGGGGAAATAAGAAAGGAGAAACAGCAGAAGTGTATTTTGTGGTATTCTTGTATTTAATTTGGAATTTCATAGAATTGAGAAAGGAAATTACTTACTATTCTCGGATTATGTTATAGAAGTTTTTCGCCATAGAATTTTATTTTTTTAGACAAGAACTATGTAGCCCAGGCTGACCTTGAACTTGCAGAAATGGTCCTGCCTGTCTCCCAGGTGCTAGGATTACAAGAGTGCATCAGCTCGCCCAGCTTCACCATACAATTCTTTTTCAGTTTTATGGTTGTTTAATGCTTGTTGGTTTTTGTCAATCTATCCATTGATAATTACTGATTGGTAGTCAGAAATTTTTATATATAGTAAGGTATTGTGATAGGTTGAATGAAAACCTGGAGTCAGAAGTTTTGCCACTGCTTTTCTTACTTTGTCCTCATGTTTTGCTCCATTGGGAACTCAGCCCCAAAGAAGTCACTATGCCCCAGGGAACATTACATTAGATATCTTAGGGCTCGTCCACTGAAGCGAGCATTTACACAAAATGAAGGCACTGTTGCACTTTTGCTCTTACCAGAGGAGTTTTCTCGAGTCCGGGAGGAGGTGCCGCTGGAGTTGGTGGAAGCACATGTCAAGAAAGTGCAAGAAGCTGCACGCGCCTCTGGGAGGGTGGATCCCACCTATGGTTTGGAGAGCAGCTGCATTGCAGGCACTGGGCCCGACGAGCCTGAGAAACTGGGTGAGTCCCTCCTGCCCATGGCTGGAGCTCACTGGTGTGTGCCATGACCGCACACGTACCGGGTTGGCTTCTCTTACGAGCACACAGCAGTCAGAGTGAACCAGGCTCTTGAGTCTACTGCATGGGATTTTTTCTCTTAGTACTTTTTTTTTGTACTGGGGATGGAACTCAGGATTTGGTGCTTGCAAGGCAGGTGGCAGCACCACTGAGCTAAATCCCCGGCCCACTTAGTACTTTGTTTAATATGGTAGTTAGGACTGAAAAAAAGTCAGGACTGGTAATAGTGTTAGGAAATAATTGATGGCTGTAGGTCTAGGTTTTGAACAAATAGAGATAAGAATACTAACAGCTATGTTTAATTTATATGTTGCTAAATTCATTTTTTTCTTTTAGTTAAATTCTAAAAAATTCTCCATTTTAACCACTTAAAAGTTTATAATGTTAGCTTCTGATATATTCATAGTGCTGTACATCTTTCACTATTATCTAATTCTAGAACATTTTTCATCATTCTGAAAAGAAATTTGAAACTCCTTAAGTCACGTCTCATTCCTCCTCCCCTCCAGCCCTGGTAACTACCAACTGTTATCTACGTGGATTTATTCATTAAGTTTAGTGGTACATTTTAGGTATACAATGTGATGACAGGGCTGGAGATATAGGTCAGTTGCACCGAACCTGCCTCGCAAGCACAAGGTCCTGAGTTTGATCCCCGGTACCAAAAAAAGAAAAGAAAAAACAATGTGATGACATTCATCATTGGGAATTTATACCTGTACATGATGTATCTTGGTTATTATTTTTTCCCCTTTCCGCTGCCCTCCCTTCAACTCCTCCACTCCTCCCTATTTAGAAAGACTTTATTTCCGTTTTTTTCCTTTTCTCATATTTTTTCCTTTCCCCCACTCCCACTTCCACTTCCCCTTCCCCTTTCCCTTTCCCTTTGGACCTTTTCTTCCTATTTCATGTTATCTATTATACATTTTGATCCTCATTTACACTTTTGGTTTCTCACACCAGAGAAACTATTCAGTATTTACATGTGTGTCTCTAGTTTCTCATTCTTTATGGCTGAGTAGTACTCCATTTCATTAAAAAACCCCACATCTTCTTTATCCAGTTTCCAGTCGATGGGCACTTGGGCTGTTTCCAAGCTTTAGCTATTACAAAGTGTGCCGCCCTAAACATAGGTGCACATGTATCACTGTGGTATGATTCTTTTAATTCTTTGAGGAAGATTCCCAGTAGGGGAATAGCTGGGTCAAATAGGACCTCTAGTCCTAGTTCTTTGAGGTATCTCCATACGGATTTCCACAGTGGTTGCACCAGTCTGCACTCCCACCAACAATGGAGAAGGGTTCCTTTCTCCCCACAACCCCACCAGCATTTGTTGTTGGATGATTTCTTGTTTTGTTTTGTTTTTTGGTACCGGGGATCGAACTCGGGTCTTTGTGCTTGCCAGGCAGTCGCCACTGAGCTAAATCCCCCGACCCACATTGGATGATTTCTTGATAGCAGCCATTCTTTCTGGGGTGAGGTGGAATCTCAGTGTTGTTTTCATCTGCATCTCTACAATAACCAGTGAAGTTGAACATTTTTTTGTATATTTGCTGCTTTTACTTCTTTGTCTGAGAAATATCTGTTCATTTCAGATGCCCATTTTTGAATTGGGTCTTTTAATTTGGGGGTCTGATTTTTTTCAGTTCTTTATATATTCTAGATAGTAGTCCTTTGTCTAAGGTGCAGCTGCTGAAAATTTTTTCCCACATTGTAGGTTGTCTCTTAGCTCTGTTGGTGGTTTCTCTTGCAGTGCAGAAGCTTTTTAATAAGATAAGATCCCAGTTGTTGATTCTTTGTGCAAGTTCCGTGCCACTGAGGTTTTGTTCATAAAATCTCTTCCTATACCAATATCTTCAAGAGTTCTACCTAACGTTTCTTCCAGCAAATTTAGTATTTCTGTCTTAATATTTAAATCTTTAATCCACTTCAATCTTAATTTAATTCATGGTGTTAGGTATGGGTCAAGTTTTAGTCTTTGGCAGGTTGAAATTCAGTTTTTCCAACACCGTTTATTAAATAGGCTGTCTTTCCTCCAATGAGGATAGTTGGCTTCTTTGTCAAAGATGAGGTGGCTGAGCATATCTGTAGTTACTCCTGCATCTTCTAATCTATTCCACTGATCCTCAGGTCTGTTTCTTTGCCAATACCATGCTGTTTTTATCACAGTAGCTTTGTAGTATAGTTTCAAGTTGGGGATTGTAATACCCCCAGCCATATGTCTGTTGCCTAAAATTTCTTTTGCTATTCTAGGTCTCTTCCGGTTCCAAATAAATTTTTGGATTGTTTTCTCTAGTTCTGTGAAATATATTGTTGGAATTTCAATCAGAATTGCATTAAACTTATAAAATAGTTTTTGGAAGTATGGCCATTTTCAGTGTATTGGTTCTTCCTATCCAGGAACAAGGGATGTCTTTCCATTTTCTTATATCCTCCTCAATCTCCTTTTTCAAAGTGCTGTAGTTTTCAGTGTAAAGGTCTTTTGCTTCCTTTGTTAAATTGACTCCTAGATATTTCATTTTTTTGGATGCTATTGTAAAAGGAATTGTTTCCCTAATTTTTTTCTCAGTGAGTCTATTATTTGTATATAAAAAGGCTATTGTTTTTTGAGTGTTGACCTTTTATCCAGCTACTCTACTGAATCTGTCAGTTAAGTCTAGAAGTCTTTTGGCAAAGTATTTTGGGTCTTCTATGTAAAGTATTGTATCATCAGCAAATAATGACAGTTTAAGTTCTTCCTTTCCTATTTTTATTCCTTTTATTTCTTTCTCTTAATTGCTGTGGCTTTTGTTTCAAGAACAGTATTGAACAGGAGTGGTGACAGTGGGCATCCTTGTCTTGTTCCTGATTTTAGCATGAAAGTTTTCAGTTTTTGACCATTTAGTATGATGTTGGCTGTTGCTTTTTCATAGATAGCCTTAAGCAAGTTGAGATAAAGACCTCCTATTCCAATTTTCTGTAGGGTTTTTATCATGAATAGGTGTTGGCTTTTGTCAGATGCCTTTTCTGCATCTATTGAGATAATCGTATGGTTTTTGTCCTTGAATCAATATAGTTTATTATGTTTATTGATTTATGAATGTTCAGTCATCCTTGCCATCCCTGGGATAAATCCGACTTGGTCAGGGTGTGTGATCTTCTTGATGACCCTTTGTATTCTGTTTGCCAGTATCTTGTTGAGAATTTTTGCATCAATATTCATTAGGGAAATTGGCCTGTAGTTTTCATTTTGGATTGTGTCTTTCCCTGGTTTTGGAATAAAAGTAATAATTGCTTCCAGGAATGAATTTGGAAGCTTTGCTTCCCTTTCAGTTTCCTCGATGAGTTTAAAGAGTAATGGCATTAGTTCTTCTTTAAATGTCTTGTAGAATTCAGCAGTGAAGCCATCAGGACCTGGGCTTTTCTTTGTTGGTAAATTTTTTATTACATTTTCAGTTTCATTCATTGTGATTGGGGTATTTAGAATTTCTATATCGTCTTCATTTAACTTTGGTAATTTGTGTGTATCTAGGAATCTGTCCATTTCTTCTGTGTTTTCCATTTTATTTTTTATTTTTTGGCACCGGGGATCGAACTCGGGTCCTTCTGCTTGCGAGGCAGGTGGTGGTACCACTGAGCTAAATTCCCCTGGCCTAGAGTACAGATTCTTGAAGTAAGAATTGATGGGGCCGGGGGTTTAGCTCAGTGGTTTTGCTGCCTGCTGCGCAAGCACAAGGACCTGAGTTCAATCCCTGGTACCAATTAAAAAAAAAAAAAAAAAAGAATTGATGATACTTTGAATTTCTCCTGGATCTGTTGTGACTTCCCCTTTTTCATTCTTGTTTGCATGGATTTGAGCGTTTTCTTTCCTTTTTTTGATAAGGTTGGCTAAGGGTTTATCTATTTTATTTATTCCTTCGAAAAACCAACTCTTTGATTCATTGATTTCTTTGTGTCATTTTCTTAGTCTCCATTGCATTGATTTCTGCTCGGATCTTTATAATTTCCTTTCTTGTATGAGCTTTGGGTTTGTTATGCTCTTCTTTTTCTAGGAGCTTGAGGTTCTGCATTAGGTTATTTAACTGAGTTCTCTCTGTTGTCCTAATATGGGCATTCACTGCTATGAATTTCCCGTGTAGAACTGCTTTCATTGGGTCCCATAGATTCCTGTATGTTGTACTGGTATTTTCATTTACTTGTAGAAACTGTCCAATTTCTTCTTTAATTTCCTCCGTGACCCATTGTTTGTTCAGGAGGGTGTTATTTAATTTCCATGTGTTTGTGGGAGTTTTGCAGTTTCTTATGTCATTGATCTCCAATTTTATTGCACTATGGTCTGAAAATATACAGGGGGTAACTTCCATTCTTTTACATTTACTTAAACATGTCTTATGAGCTAGCATGTGGTCTATTTTAGAGAATGACCCATGTGCTGCTGAAATGAATATGTATTCTGATTTTGTGGGGTGGAACACTCTGTAGACGTCTATTAAGTCCATTTGTTCAATAGCTTGGTTCAATTTTAGAATTTCGTTGTTCATTTTTTGTCTAGATGATCTGTCTAATTGTGCTAAATGGGTATTGAGATCCCCTTCTACAATTGTATTAGAGCTTATTTGGTTTTTCATGTCCATTAATATTTGTTTTGTATAGTTGGGGGCATTCGTATTTGGTGTATATATATTTATGACTGTCATCTCTTCCTCTTGGACTGTCCCCTTCACAAGGATGAAATGACCATCTTTGTCTCTCTGAATTAATTTTAGTTTGAAACCTAGTTTGTCTGCAAATGGAATTGCTACCCCTGCTATTTTCTGTGTTCCTGTGGCGTGGAGAACTGTTTTCCATCCTTTTACTTTAAGTCTGTGTATTTCTTTTTGAGTTAAGTATGTTTCTTGTATACAGCATATTGTTGGTTTTTGTTTCTTAATCCATTCTGTCAGTCTATTTGTTTTGATTGGTGAATTGAGACCATTAACATTGATAGTTATAATTGATACTGACTCATCCTTGTCATGATGTTTTACTATTGCTGATTCTTTTTTTGTTTGTTTGTTTGTTTGTTTTTTCCTTTCACTTTAGTTTCTTACCTTGCCTGGTGGCTTCCCTCTATTGCGCCTCATGGAGTTGTGATCTTCATTATGTTTTTCTAGGATATTGCTTAGGATTGTTTGGAGTACTGGTTTGGTATTCATGAAATTTCTCAGGTATTCTTTGTCGTGAAAGTATCTAATTTCCCCATTGATTTTGAAAGATAATTTTCAGGATACAACAGTCTAGGTTGGAAGTTATTTTCTTTTAGGGCTTGAAATACTTGACTTCAGGCTGTCCTTGACATGAGGGTTTGTGTTGAAAAATCGGCCGTGATTCTGATAGGCTTTCCTTCGTAAGTGATGTATTTCTTTTCTCTTACTGCCTGTAGGATTTTGTTCTTCTGTTGGGTTTCTGGGATTTTAATTATGTGTCTAGGTGTAGATTTTTTTTTGATCATGGCTAATTGGAGTTCTATATGCCTCACTTGTCTGAATGTCCAATTCTCCACCTCTGCCTGGGAAGTTTTCTGTTACTTTTGTGAACAGTTTTTTTTATGACAGTTGTATTTTCTCCTTTTTTTTCGTGGACTCCTATCAGTCTTATGTTATTCTTCCTTGCATCATCTAGCAGCTGCTGGATTCATTTCTTGTGGTCCCTTACTCTTTTTAAGAAATCTCTGTTTTCATGGTCCTTCACTGCAATCCTGTCTTCTGTGTTTGATATTCTATCTTCAGATTCCCTCAGTCTGTTATGCATGCTTACAGTGGAGCTTTTACTCTTCTGGAATATCTGTTTGAATCTGTTTCATGGATTCCATTTCTTTCTTATGTTGCACAATCATGGTTTCTATTTCTTATGCTGGGCATTCATGGCTTCCAGCATATTTCTGAGCTCATCTATTTTTTTATCTGTTTCTGTTCTAGAGCCTCTAATTATGTCTTTCACTCTCCTCATAATTTCTGTAGTTATCTGGGAGATTATGTCTGCTTTGAATTTTTCTAGAGCCTCATTCAACTGTTTGTTACTTCCTGTGCTATCAGTTCAGGGTGTCCAGGTAGTTGATTATCAGACTTTTCCACCTGGTTTGCCCCAGATACTGCCTTTTGTGGGGTGGAAGCCTGAGTTTGTGACTTGCTTAAATGCCTTTTCATTTTTGTTTTTGGTACTGTCAGTTGTAAGTCAGTGAGTCTCAGTGAGCCAGTCACAGACCCGTGAGATTCAGACAGACTTCTGGCTGCAAATCCCAAATTGAGCTACCCACCCTCCCACAGGGCTGAACTCCCCAAGGCTCTACTGCAGGTTCCATCTGTCTTTCCCCTGAAAATAGTCCAGGATCAAATGGGAGGTGATGATCCCTCCAATTTACCGAGTACAGTGGTCTGATGTGCCTACATTTTTATTTTATTTTATTTTTTTGGTACCGGGGATCAAACCCAGGACCTTGCACTTGCAAGGCAGACCGGGGAACCACTGAGCTAAATACCCAGCCCTGTCTATTTTTTTTGTTTGTTTTGGTACTGGGGATTGAACTTGGGCCCTTCTACTTTCGAGGCAGGCAGCAGAACCACTGAGCTAAATCCACGGCCATGGTG
The DNA here is from genome assembly GCF_053883595.1 of Heterocephalus glaber. Taxonomy (NCBI): domain Eukaryota; kingdom Metazoa; phylum Chordata; class Mammalia; order Rodentia; family Bathyergidae; genus Heterocephalus; species Heterocephalus glaber. Next base: position 71,953,478 of record NW_028258324.1, read on the forward strand.
TGCCTATATTGCAGAGATTATCTTCACTTTTCCAGTGGGCTTCAGTTTTCATTGGGGAGCCTGAGAGAGGCCCTCTCTCTGCTGTTCACCTCTGCAACTCAGGACAATGGTCTTTATGTCCCCCTCTGCCTCTGTAATGTGGAACCGCGTAGCTGCACACCCAAGAGGCCAGGGTGGGGGTGAGGGGGTCCTCATGGTCTTTGGATGCAAGGGCAGGGCAGGGCACAGCTACCCGCGCCTCTCTTTCAACATTTTTTATCTGAAAGTTTATTGTATCTGATCTTAGTGTACCATGTTAGCTGTCTTGTGGTTGCTGTTTACATGAAATATCTTTGTCTTTTTACTTTCAGTCTATTTCTTGGAGTGTAGAGCGAATTTTTTATGGACAGAATATCGGTTGTTGTATTTTAGGAGCCTGGAGACCTACGTTCTGCCTTTGTTTCTCCCCCACATAGACACAGAACTTTAAACAGCTACTTACCTCTACTGGCTCTGAGTGATCTTGTCAGTAAAATGAAAAGGACTCTCAGATGCTGTCTGTATTATATTATTTAGCCTTGATATTGTATGATGTTGGACAAGTGACATTTTTGCTTCTACACACTTTGTTTTTTAATTTTTGTTTAATCGGAACAAAGACGAGTGAAATTAGTAAATTAGCTTTATATACACACCAAGGTAAAAATCCTTTTTTGTTTGTTTGTTTGTTTTGTTTTTTGGTACCAGAGATCAAACTTGGGACCTTGAGCTTGTGAGGAAGGTGGTAGAACCACTGAGCTAAATCCCCGGCCCTATTTATATTTTATGATAAGTGGTGCATTCTCATCATTTTTTCATTATCCTTTTAAAAATTATTATGTCACAAATAGCATGTCTGGTGAATAATCTAAAGACTATTCTTGTCTTGACTCAGGCATGATGATTCACACTTGTAATTTAATTCCAGCTATTTGTGAGGCTGAAGCAAGAGGATCACAAGTTCAAGTCCAGGATAGTTAAATCGGTGAGACCCTGTCTCCAGAAGAGAGGAGAGAGAGGAGGATTGAGATGTAGCTCCTCTGCAGTCAATGTTCAATCCCCAGGGCTGTAAGGGGGGGGGGGGGATATCTTGTCATTTGTCTAATTATTTCCAGCTTTCTCTTAGTTGTATTCAATTTATACAGTCTGCTTCAGCTGTAACAGTTCTTTTTGTCTTTTTAAATTTATTCTTATGATTGAAGATAATATGGAGTAAAAATCAAATCTGCATGGGAATGTGCTGCAAATTATATTACCTTCATTTCTATAGATTAGATTATCACTAAAGTGTCTTCTAGCCTAAAGTTTCATGGTTTATGTGACTTGACATAGGACCCCCCCCTTTACTGTTCTCTACTTTGTCAGTCTAGCAATCTCGTTCTTTAGATGTGGGAACAGATTCTTCAGATTAGTCCAACCTTTTTCTCCCTTCATTGAAATTATTTAAAACTTAATTTTTTTATTTATGAAAAGTACAAAGTATGGAAACTATATACCCAGCTGTCATCTGTTCATAAATAACAACAAAATATTAATTGTATCCTTTCTAAAAAACATTTTATTGGAGCTGGGCATTGTGACCTATACTTGTAACCCCAGCACTCAGGGGGCTGAGGCAGGAGGATCCTACAAGTTTGAGGCCAGCCTGGGCTACATATTTCAAGGCCATCCTGTACCACAAAGGGAGACACCATCCTAAAAGAAGCAAAGCAATATAAAATATACGTTTATATGGCTCAGTGATAGAGAACTTGTCTAACATGCACAGAGTCCTGGAATCCGTACCCAGAAATACACAAAAGTAATTGATTTTTTTTGGACATAATAAATACAAGTCTTTATCTTGCAATCTTATTATCCATTAATTCCACCTTCTCTGTGGAGCACACAGTCCAAAAATCTCAGATGGATGCCTGGAACCATGGATCGTACTGATCATGTGTTTTTTTCTATAGATACATACCTATGTACCTCTGATAAATTTAGGAACAGTAAGAGATTAACAGCAATAACAAATAATGAAATAGGACAGCTATAGCAACATACTGTAACAAAAGCTATGTGAATATGAACTCTCAGTTGCCATGGGCTGGATAGTCTATACAGCATGGGTACACTGGGAACAATGTACATGCTGGCTGGGGTGGAGCAAGGTGGTGTGAAATGTCCTCACACTATTTACAATGTCAGTTTAAAATTGAGGGTTTACTTGTATAATTTTCCATTCATTTTTTTGTATCATTGTTATCTGTAACTGAAACCATGTGGGGGGAGTCATGGAACGTGAAACCACGAATGAGGGAGACTAATGTAATTGCTGATTAGTTTCAGCTTTTTAAAATGGTATATGGAAAAAATGGTAAATGGTATTTTAAATTTCTAGAACAGAGACATATAATTGTAATTTATATTTGTTTTTGTTTTTGTTTTTTTGTTTTGGTACCAGGGTCACTGAGCTAAATCCCAGCCCTGTTGTTTGTATTTTGATCTTGTAGCCTGCCATCTTGTGAAATTCATTTATTAGCTCTAGTAGCTCTTTTGTGGGTTCCATAGGATTTTCTGACATATGTAATCTGTGAATAAAAAGTTTTACTTCTTCCTTTTCAAATAAAAAATAAATAATAAATGTAAGTCTTGGGCCAGGGATTTAGCTCAGTGGTTCCTCCTCCTGCCTCGCAAGCGCAAGGACCTGAGTTCAATCCCCGGTACCAAAAATAAAAAATAAAATAAAATAAAATAAATGTAAGTCTTGGCTGAGGGAAGAGGATCAGCAGGAATTCAAGGCCAGCCTCTCAGACTAATCAAGTACCTCAGAATTCAAATCATACTTGATTGACTTCATATCTGTGGGCCTGGCATAGTAATATCATGACAGTAATGTTTCTCATAGTTGCTAAAAACCAGGGTGAATAAAAGAAATCTCTTCTGGTTTTGGGTGTGTGGTGAAACTTACAAAACTTCTGGAAAGGAGATCAAGTTCAGTTGGTCCCAAAGACTAAGCCACAATGATTAACAGGTTCTTTATGTTTGTGACCCTGACGAGAGTTTTAAGAGGCTCGGGATCTCTTCCAAGGTAGAAATAAGGCCAGATGGTCGCCGATCTTGCTGGTCCTCACTTTGGACACCATCTGTGGTTTCTGGGGCCTGAAGGAAGGTAGCTCATAGTTCGCCTCTGCTAAGATTTCCACCTCTTCCTCACGTAACAAAAATATGGAACGCAGGCCGGAGATTAAGCTCAGTGGTTGCGCCACCTGCCTCACAAGTGCTAGGTCCTGAGTTCGATTCCCAGTACCACAACACGAAAAATGAAACACCTCACGAATTTGCATGTCCTCCCAGTGCAGGGACCACGCTAATCTTCCTGTATCATTCCAGTTTTTCTCTATGTGCTGCGAAGCAAGCACCCTCATTGAAATTATTATGCCAACTGTTCCATAACTGTTCCTAACCGTTGACTACATTCAGAATTCAGAAGGCTTTGATTTGAAAAAAACAAGTAGGGTCAATCATTTATTTGTTTGAAAATTCACTTTACTTTCCCTTTTTTAGGTTTAGTCGGAAATTAGCAGGCCAAGCCACATCTCTCTCTCTCTCTGTGTCAGTTCTGCATCACAAGACAGTGCCTGGCTTAAGTGGGAGAACCTGGGGCTAATGAGTGCATGGTTTTTACTTTCCTCAGCTTTTCTGTGTGTGTTTTGATTTTAGATGTAGGGTCTTTTGGTTCCCTGCAGTTTGGAAGTGAAAAAGCTTGGCAAAATCTTCTTATTCGTTCACTGAACTTTCTATACTTTGCCTTTTAAAATGCAGGACATGCTTTTACATGTACAACTTTAAAAACAGTTTTGAAAGATGCTACCATAGAGCATTAGCGGCTAAGAAACAGGTTTCAAACCTAGGCATTTCTAGTTTAGTGGAATTTGAAGTGAAAAGAACACAAATATCTCATGGGCTTGGTCCTTATGGGGCTGTATTCGCCTACTTTGTTAGTGAACGTCTGGTTTTCTCAGTGTACAAAGTTCAGAGCAGGCTGGTGCAGGAAGCATTTGAAATTTCAGGGGCTGCTGTTTGAGTGGCTGAACAGTATCATTCATGGTCTCTGAAAGTAACCTGTCACTTAACCTCTCCCAAATGTGGGCTGTGTACTCGGTAGTCACAACACAAAATTGGGATCCTCTCAGAATAAGGGCTAAAGAAAGTACCACCGTAATAGGAATATTTCTGAATAATTTTTGATCAGGTTCCTATAACTAATGCTGGTCTTTTATAGTTAATGTGATGTATATTGAGCTGGGACTAGTGGAATAAATTAAGAAACAACAAATGTTACTTGCTTTGGCCTAGCAAAATCTTTCTGTGAGGGCCAGGGATTTAGCTCAGTGGTTTCGCCAATTACTGCGCAAGTGCAAGGACCCAAGTTCAATCCCTGGTACCAAAAAAAAAAATTTTTTTTTCTTCTGTGAAATAATGCTTTCCCACAGAGGAAGCTGATTAGACATAGACTGATGATGAATTTTACTTAGCAAGACAGTAGAGTACTTGGGGATGGTGGTGTTACATTGGTATTTATAGTGATGATTAATGTTATACATGTTACTTTGTATATATGAAGTATAGTTAAAGTAATGCAGAAAAGTTGCTTCTTTATGAAATATAAAACTTTTTTGGTTTTTTTGTTTTGTTTTTGGTTTTTTTGTTTTGTACCCAGGATCGAACTCGGGTCCTTGACGCTTGTGCAGCAGGTGGCAAAACCACTGTGCTAAATCCCCGGCCCTTTGGTTTTTTATTAACCTAGCCTTTTGAGATGTACACTACACTGGGCCAGGGATTTAGCTCAGTGGTTCCACCGTCTGCCTCCCAAGCGCAAGGTCCCAAGTTTGGTCTCTGGTACCAAAAAGAAATGCACTACATATTTATAATGTGCAAAGGCCCAACTATACAGTAGCATAGCAAAACTTCTTATTCTTATCTAGCTGTAACTTAGTAGCCATCAACCAGTCTTTTCCCATCTCTCTCTCCCCTACTTGCCCCCGCCTCTAGTAACCACTATTCTCCTTTCTACTTCTATGAGATTAATCTTCTGTGCTTATAGTCTCCAGTTTCACCCATGTCACAAATGAAAGGATTTTTTTCCATTTTATGGTTCTGTCGTATACATGTACCACATTTTCTTTCTCCAGGGTCAGTAGGTAGACATTTGGATGTTTGCATTTCCTGTCTAGGCCTCAGCCCTTAAAGGTCACACTCCTCTTCCATAACCTCACTGAGAACAGACTTCCACACGTGGCATGTGGGACACACACAAGCCCCCTCCAGACCAGGTCCACTAGGAGAAGGCGCTTCTTCAATCTATCTGCTTTGACTATGGTTTTCAACAGGGTCCGATCCATCTACATTGATACGGGGGTTTTTTGTTTTAAAGAGACAATTGTAAGTATTTTAAAAATACTGATATTTGAGGCCTTTTATTTAAATAAAAGTATTACTATATTTTATTTGCCCTGAAATACAGCAGAATATGGGATAATTAAGATAAATGAAAAAAATATTTAAATCTTCAGATGTATTTGAAAACCAACGCTTCATTCTAGATACCCACATTTGGCCTACATTGTATACTGTGCTTGTTTTTCTGATTGATCACTTGACTTCCTTTTCAGAAGAATTTAGAGGAAGTAAAACCAGCTGTAAAGCCAGCTGGGCATGGTGGTGCATGGCTATGATCCCAGCACTCTTGAGAGGCTAAGGTAGGAGGACCACAAGTTGAAGACCAGTCTCAGTGACTTAGCAAGATTCTGTGTTCAAGCCCCAGAACTGCCAGAGAGAAAAGTAAAAGGCTAAAGTATTGGGAGTCTATAAGTATCAAGCTAAATTTTGAACCTAAATCTCTCAGCCCAAAACTCAACCTCTTGTCCGTGCAGCAGACTATGAAAAGTAAATGTGGAGGTGTATCTATAGTTTGAATTCATTCAACAAAAGCCTTTAAAGAACAAAAAGTTCTGAAGTGCACTGTATTGCCTTATGTACTAGGGGAAAGACGCAGAAGAGGCCCTAAACCCTTCTGACCCTATAGAGGTCAGGGTCAGGTGCTGGCCCTTCACAGTATGTAGGGAGAGTTCGTATCTCTTAGATCACCTGTGACCTCCAAAGGGCTGAGGAAACAGGCATATGTAGCCAGCAAGAGCGTGACTGTGTTTCATTCTTTCATGTGCCATTGAATGCTGACAAAATTCACACCATAGTTGAGTCTGTGATGACAGAATTCAGTCCGTGTGGTTACAGGGTTGCATTTTAGGATGGAAGATTGGTCTTAAAGTAGACTTTCACATTTTAACTCGTAAGGGTAAATAATATTGTAAGTGTATCACATTAGGGAATTACTCCTTTGTGTTACAGGTGGTAGGATATTGTTGAACAAAATAGACCAAAATCCCTACCCTGTTGGACTTTATATTTTATATATGTAATATGGGAAATTCTAAGCCAATAAGTAAAAATTGAATGTATAAGTTAAATTTAAATATACAGAAAGGAAGTGTGTTTTCTAAGAGCTGTGGGAAAAAGTAAAGCCAAGATGGGGAGGTTAAGGGTGAAGAGCAGGAAATCTCGTTTCAGATGATGAGCTCCAACTGTCTCTGAGAAAGTGACACTGAACGGAAGTCAATGAGCCAAGTTAGGGAGCCTAGGGGATAGAGTGTTAGGTGTGGAGAGGCATTGTTAATGCTGTCAGGCAGGAGCTGCCGAGCATACTTGAGGAATCGTAAGGAGGGTTTGTTTAAGCACCTTGATTGATGGGAAGGGGAAATTAGACCAGATGATAGACTTCTGTGGGTCATTGTAGAGTTTTGGTTTTGCTTGTGTTTGTTTTGTTTTTTGAGACCAGGTCTTGCTGTGTACCCCAGGCTGGCCTCAAACTGAAGGTGATCCTCCTACCTCAACTTTTTTTTTTTCCGACTCAACTTCTTGTGCACCACCACACCCAGTTTGTTTTTTTGAGACAACTCTTGCTTAGTTTAGGCTGTCCTTCAATTTTATTGAGCCCACGCTGGCCCCAGCCTCTTAGGAATCTTCCTGCCTCAACTGCTCAAGAGCTGGGATTGCAGGTGCACACCACCCACCACCAGGCCAGATGGGTCATTGTAGAGTTATAATGTTTACCGTAAGTCAGCTGCTGCCAGTGGAGGGTTTTGAGCAAAGGAGTATCAAGGTCTAGTCTATATTTTTAAGTGTCATTCTAACTATTCCCTTGAAAATAGACATTGTCTAGAACAGTGGTGTTGAAGCTTTTAGAGAAGAGCACCCAAACTGCAGCCCAAACCCACTTATTTATCGCAAAGTGCTAGCACTGTAATTAAGCCTGAATACCGAGGTTTTAGTTTAGGAAAAACAACTCATACATGAACATCCTTTGTCTTTTTTTGGTGGGTTTTTTTTTTTTGTACTGAGGATCGAACTCGGGTCCTTGCGCTTGCGCAACAGGCGGCGAAACCACTGAGCTAAATCCCCGGCCGGAACATCCTTTGTCTTATTTTAAAATATATATATATAGCTCTTATAGTAGTAAAACAGCTTTTTATTGAAAGGTAAAAGTTTTCCTTTGGCGTGCTTTTGCACAATTAATGTAATCCCTGATGTATGTACGCCAATCATTTGTCAAACCTTGGCCAGGGTGACTTGGCTCATGTGCCGACACAGAGGGCTCTGTATGCCCCTGGAGCACACGTGGCATAGGTTTGCCACCAGTGCTCCAGAAGTTGTCCACTTGATTATTGAAATAACAGAATACATTTGAATGTCAAAGGAAATTTTACTGTGCTACTAAAGTGTTTTTAATAAACAGCTTTATTAAGAGTTAAGGTGGGCCGGGGATTTAGCTCAGTGGTGCCACCGCCTGCCTCACAAGTGCAAGGTCCTGAGTTCAATCCTCGGTACCAAAAGAAAAAAATGAGTTAATTGCATGGCCCAGGAGGGAGCGTTTGTCCAGCATCTGCAGGGCCTGGGTTCTGTCCCTAGCACTGCCAGGGTGTGGTTTTCATCAAGGATTTTATCAAATAGCTTTATTAAATTTTTCTTTACTTGACCTGGAAGCTAAACAAAAGTGGCACCAGACCTGCCTCGCAAGTGCAAGGTTCTAACTCAGAAAAGGGGAGAGAAAAGCCTTACTGATATCTTGTTTATTTATAGCAAATGTATTGAAATGCTGATAGGATATATAGTGAAATTTCTTATCCCTACCAGTTGGGTTCAGTTTTGCTTTGTTTTTTTGTACCAGGGATCAAACTTGGGATCTTGTGCTTGCAAGGCAGGCAGCAGCACCACTGAGCTAAATCCCCGGCCCTGGGTTCAGTTTTAACACATAAATATATGTATGGAATATTTATTTGTGTGTGTACGCGCACGCATGTGTGCGCTCTGGCAATGGCAGCTATGGCCTAGAACATGATAGAAAAAAGTGCTCTACCACTGAGCTATATTCTCAGGCCAATATCTAACTATCTAAATAAATGGAGTTTTTTGGTGATTATTTTAAAGTAAGTTGTAGACAACATAATTCTAGGCACCCTAATCCATAGTATACTTCCTACGGATAAACACATTTTTCTACATTAACTGTTAGTGCAGTATAGCTTTGCCTCTCTTTAGGATATTTTTTTTCTATCAGGAAAGTTGGAAAGAGCCGTGAGAGACTTTATTGTAACCCCAATTGTACTTAAGAATTTTTTTTTTTAAGACAGGGTCTCACTGTGTAATTCAGGCTGGCCTTGAACGCACTGTATCCCAGGCTGGCCTGGAACTCGAAGCGATCCTCCTACCTCAGTCTCCCAAGTGCTGAGATCACAGGTGTGCACCACCATGCCAGGCATTACTTTCTTTTTTCTTTTTTCTTTTTTTTTTTTTTTTTGGTACCAGAGATCGAACTCAGGTCCTTGTGCTTTCGAGTCACGCAGCGGAACCACTGAGCTAAATCCCCAGCCCCAGTACTTTCTAATTTTAAGTACTGTTTTTTTCTTTTGGTCCTGAGTAGATCTGCTCTCTGTATCTAATTCTGGTTTAGAGATATTTCAGAGATAAGTTAATTGTTGTGGTTTCCTTGAAATTGATTGTGCTTTTGGGAAAATTAAATCATAAATTGAATGAATAGAGAAGACTGTTTTGTGTCAATTAGTGGGTAGTCCACTAAGCCACTTAGAGCCTGTGGGATACAGGACTCCAGAGAGCTGTTAGCCAGTTGTCACTGCTCTGTGTACAAGAGCCCAGCTATTCATTTCTCATTTTCAAGAAGGTTAAGAACCATCATTAGATCAAGAACGTCCTGACAGTAATAATTATTGAAAAGGCCACTTTCTAGGATCATAAAGCCCAAAAGTGCCTGTTAGCATTCTTGTCTCAGACACTATTCATAGCTTATAAATGGCTTCACTGTTCTCACCATGAAGCTTTCCATAACATTATTTTTAAAGTCAAGCACTTCTAAAACACCACGTGTGAAAATACACTAGGCCAGTGAGCCCAGGAAAACAGTGGAATAGTATTTGAGCATCAGACTTGCATCTTGTGGAATGGCCTTTTCTCTCCTCTTCATTATTGTTGTATCTGTTTCAAAGGCATTAAAATAGAGATTAACAGTTCTGACTATATAGCTTCTAATTGGATATTTAACCTCTAAGGACTGAAGTTTATGTTACTTCCTTAATGACTCATATTCAGGGAGAAGTCCTCCCTCATTATACAAGAGCATATCAAAATGTATTTTAAGGGGCCAGGGATTTAGCTCAGTGTTTCCGCCGCCTGCCTCACAAGCACAAGGACCTGTGTTCAATCCCCAGTACCAAAAAATATATATATTTTAAGCTGAGCATCGTGGTGCATGCCTGTAGTCACAGCACTTGGGAGGCTCAGGCAGAACGATCACTGTTAAGTTCAAGGCCAGTCTGAACTACATAGTGAGACCCTGTCTGAAAAAAAACTCCCCCAAAAAAGTGTATTTTAATTTTTAAAATTATTACAATAGAAGACATGTTGCCATTAATCTACTTCAAAATACTCTCTCTTGGGCCGGGTATTTAGCTCAGTGGTTCGCCACCTGCCTCGAAAGCACAAGGTCCGGAGTTTGATTTCCGGTACCAAAAAAAGACAACTCCATCTTCCTCTGAACACACTTACCCCATCGTTCTTGCAAATTTCTGAAGCAATTCTAGAGCCCTCTTTCTTGAATGTCTTTACAAAGTGTGATCAAAACCACAACAGCTGCTGCCGCCAAGCACCATCCACTGGAAAGGCAGGCCTGCAGGAGGATGACAGTGCGACCTCATCCACTTCATTCACTAGATCTGGCACTGTGTGACTTGTGGCTCACTTATAAGTTGTAATGACCACGAAAATTAACAGCTTGAATGAATTCAGGACACTGAGGCAGCCACAGCAGCTCACCTAAAGGCGCTCATGAAAAGGGACCTGTAGATCTGCTTCAGAAAACGGCAAGAGCGATGGGAAATCTGTGTTCAAAATGAGGGAGGGAGTGTTGGGCAGATTTAATGGCAATGTGTATTTTACTGTGTAATAATACTGTTTTATTTAAACATTTGCCATAGCAGGGCATGGTGGTGCATGTCTGTAGTGGGAGGCTGAGGCAGGAGGATCACAAGTTCCAGCCAGGTCTGGACAACTTAGCAGCTTGGCAAAACCTTGCCTGGAAATTTAAAATGAGCTTGGGATGTAGCTCAATGCAAAGTCCTTGGGTTCACTCACCAGTCTCACGGCCCCCCCCCATTTTTTTGCTATGTTTTTAATTACACTGCATATAATACATAATTGTCTGCCTTTGGGGGGCTGTTTTACCAAGTTAGGTATTTTGTTAACTTGATGTATACTTGTTGCTATGAATGATGCATGTGTCATTTACGTTAATCTCTAGTATATGAGACTGCTTTTTATGCCAAATCACACATAAAAAAAATCATTAGCGGGATATAATGAAGTGTATTAGTCAGTCAAGGAGCACTATGTGTAGGAATCGCTATAACAGCACCAGGGTACATGTAATTTTAGACTGAGGAAGCTTGCACAAAGCAAGTGGGATTTAAGCTGCATATTGGAAAGGAAGTTTAGAATGTTGCTGAGCAGATGGAAGCAAGTATTCCATTCTGTAGGACACTGAACAGAGGCAGGGAAGCAGAAAGGGACATTTATTCACAGGTAAGGAACTACACCAGTTGGCCACAGTACCGAGGAGGAGCGGCCACACGGCTGGGCGGGGGCCAGGTGATGGAGCTCAAGGGGTGGTGTCTCGCTGGCATAGTGGCACACTCGCACTTAGCTGGGCGCAGGTGATCAGTGCCGCAGTTCGTGTCACGCTCCTAATTCTGCTTCTTGACAGGACAGAACTGATTTTAATAGCAATTTTCAAACCTTTGGTCTCAAGTCTCCTTTACACTCTTAAAACATAGGAGCCCAAGATGCTTCAGTTTGTGTCAGTTACATCTGTTGACATTTACTGTTTTAGAAATGAAAACTTGTTAGAATATTCCCAAAAGCACATTCCTTTAGGTGTCTGGTCAGTGGCTTCTTCTTACATCGCATGTCCTCTAAAAAGCCAGGGTCCACACTTGAGAGACAAAGAGCAAAAAAGACAAATTACACCATGTTATGGGTTGGGTTTTATTTGGGGGACCACATGAATAACCCCAACCATGCTTTTAGAATCTCTGAAGTTCAGACTCTACCCATGAAGAATATTCAGTTTGGGGAAAGATGAGTAAATAAATACAGCTATAAGTAGAAGCACACACAGGAAACAATCATAATTTCACCTGAGCAAGTTAGGGAAGACTGCAAAGCAGTTGACCTTTGAAGCAGGAATGAAATAAGGAAAATTGTGGGAGGCATATTCTGGCATGAGCACAAGAGCTCTATGAGGAAAGGTCAGCTCTGGAGAGGAGTGTGGAGCGGTTCTGAGGGGCTTCTACCTTGTAGACCTGTGGACATCAGCAGAGTAGAAGTAGCGTGTGTGCTCTGTTTGCTTCTGTTTGGCTGGGGATTTAGCTCAGTGGCACTGTGCCTGCCTTGCATATGTGAGGTCCTGAGTTCAATACCTGGTACCAGGAAAAAAAAAAGAAAGCAGGTGCTGGCAGTCTACCGCTGAGGTATGAAAAAGGGAAAGTGCCGTTAAAGCTTCAGCTCCTTCTCAGGAGCATCATCATCTATTCTTAACACTCTTTCATGAAAGGCATGTATTGTGCAGACATTTGGTTCTCCTCCCATCTAACTTTCCACCCTGGAAGAACTGGTATCTAGACCAGGTTATGTAGCCTGTCTAGTCCATCTGAACTAAGAATGAGAACATGGCCAGTTGTTTGAATTTCTTTCCTCCCTTATCTACTCCCAGAAGAATCATACATTTTGAATATCATTCTTTCTTTGTTTGCTTTGTTTTTTTTGAGACAAGGCCTCATGTAGTTCAGACTGGCTTTGAGCTCCCAGTGATACTCCTGCTTCAGCCTCCTGAGTGCTGGGATTACTGACATGCAACCGTCATGCTCAGCTGAATACCATTGTAAATATTTTCTTAATCGGCTTTTACTACAAACATAGGTGTACTGAAACAGTATATGTTAGGTATAGTTTTGCTCATTTTTAATCTTGATAAAACATTTAAATTTTTTTATTTTAAACTTTTGAGTCTTGCTTGCTTATTTTTTCTGCTCACTAGTGTGTTTTTTTGGCAGGGGGATGGTTACTGGGGATCGAACTCAGGTCCTTGTGCTTGTGAGGCAGGCGGCGGAACCACTGAGCTAAATCCCCAGCCCCTCACTAGTGTGTTTTCAAGGTTTATCCATGGAGCTGTTTATTTTCACTCCCGTGAAATGTTGTTTTGTTTTTGTACTGGGGATCAAACTCTGGACCTTGCGCTTGCAAAGCAGCAGCAGAACTACTGAGCTATATCCCCAGCAACTGAGCTAAATGCCTGGCCTGTGAAATGTTTTGTAGTGTGGTTGTAATCTGTATAAGTACTGCGCGCTAACCGATTGCGCCACTGGAGCTCCCAGTGCGGTTGTAATCTAATCATCCGATCTTTTGGGTGGGCATTTTGAGCCCTTGTTTTCTGCCTCAGATGTCCATGTACAGTCTCACGTGTACTCCTCTTTCTTTCCTCACATTGTTTACATGTACCATCTCTCTTCTCTTTTGTTAGTTTTATTAGTTGTTTGAAAAGAGCCACCTTTTAGATAATACTGATGCTCTTTTTTATTTATTTCTATGGCTCTGTTTTATTTCTTAGATTTCTATCTTGTTTTGTTCTCCCCACCTTGTATATTGTTATTTTATCCTCTTTTCTTACTGTAGCTCATAACTTTAATCTTTGCTTTTCTAATATGAGCCTGTGGCTTTACAAATTCACTTTAAGTGCTAATTTTACTGTTGTTCCCCACAATTATGTTTCTAGGCTTAGAGACGTTAACATTTAAACATCAGAGAAGTTTACATTTAAATATTTTGTTGCAGTGGGGTTAAAGAACTTGATCTTGGGGCCACAGATTTAGCTCAGTGGTTTTGCCGCCTGCTGTGCAAACACAAGACCTGAGTTCAATCCCCAGTACCAAAAAAAAAAAGAACTTGGTCTTTATGGCAGTTTTATTTTTTAGTTTGTTAAGACTGACATTATAGGGGCCGGGGATTTAGCTCAGTGGTTCCAGCACCTCCCTTGCCAGCGCAAGGTCCCAAGTTCAATCTCCGGTACCAAAAAATAAAAAATAAATTTAAAAAAAAAGACTGAGATTATGACCTAATTTGTGATCAGTTTCTTTATTTTATTTTATTTTTTTAAGATCAGTTTCTTTTTTTATGTACTGGGGATCGAACTCAGGACCTTGCACTTGTGAGGCAGGCGTGGTGCTGCTGGGCTATATTCCTGGCCCTGTGATTAGTATTTTTTAAATATTCCATGTGAGCTTCCAATTAATTTTCAGCTGGTGGGCATAGGATTCTTTATGTTAGTATCATCTTCCTGTGTTCACATCTTATTCAGCCTTTACACGCCCCTCTCCCTTTCTCTTTTTGCTCACCTGTTGGCTTGTGTCTCCCCTGCACCCCTGTACTCAGGAGCCCTTCTGTGTACGGCACACCCTCCCATCTGCCTGAACATGCGCATTCGTGCAGTCTGCGTGTCCTTCTGTGGGATGCTCATGGCCCTGTGTGCTCACCACTGCGTCAAGTCTGCTCTGCCACTGCTCTCTGCTGCCTTTGGTTTGTGGCCTCACTGCACAATGTGCTCTTTTTGCATTTCGTCAGGCTCAGCAGTATTTCTCCAGTACCTGATTCAAAATAGGCACTCATTAAATAGCTGTTAAATAATATTGAATTTGTTTTCTTCTTAAGGCCCCCTCCCCCAAACCCTCCGCCCCTGTCTTTTGGTATCAAGGATCAAGCTCAGGACCTTGCATTTGCCAGGCAGTCACAGCACCAGTGGGCTATATCCCTGGCCCTCAGAGTTTTTTAGCTTGTATTTTATTTTTTTGAAAGAGTCTCACTGTGTAGTCCAGGCTGTCCTCAAACTTGTGGCCATCCTCCTGCCTCGGCCTTTCAAGTGCTAGTATTACAGGCATGTGTCACCATGTCCAGCAAACTTCAATAGACACAGATAAGTGAACATCCTAAGTGAACAGCCTAGTGCAATTTCCACAAGTTAAAAATGTTCATGTAAATAGCCACCTGATCCAGAACCATTACCAGCACTCCAAGCTGCCCCATACTGAACCTGCTTTCTGTATACAATGCCTTCCCTTCCATCTTAGTCGCTGTACTGATTTGTAACACCATTGATGACTTTCACCTATTTTTTACTTTAGCATGAAGTATGCATTCATTTTGTATCTGACATCTGTTTTTGGGGGGGTACAGGAATCGAACTCAGGGCCTTGTATTTGCCTTGCAGGTGCTACGCCGCTGAGCTACATCCCAGACCCCAATGTCTGACTTCTTTTTGCCAATCCTGTGACTGTGAGGTTCTCGGTTATGCTGTGTATAATTGTGCCTCAGATGCTTTTACCATGTGTCAATAGTTTTCACTATTTCCGATATTATTCTTCCTCTTTTACTTATAGAAGGAGCTGAAGAGGAAAAAATGGAAACAGATGCTGATGATCAGCAGCCTGAAAAGGTAAAAGTCATGAGTTGCCTCACAGCAGGAAAGCCATAGGGCATGTGTGTGCCTTCTGAGTGTAATGGGTTAGAGCTTTGTGCGTGTCTGGGTCCCTTTCAGAGGACTAGAAATAGTTTTATCAGCCGCTTGGGTTTTGTTGCTTAAGGCATAGTTCTCACAAAGCATGATATAGGACATTTTCCTTTAATTTATTTGCTGAAGATTTATCCCACCCTATCTTCTGTACCTTTTTCAGGCACAGTTGGGAACATGAATACAAAAGTTTTGGTTATTGTGAATATGGACTTGTAGGGTTTAGAGCACGTACCTGTGTCAGAAGAGAATTACAGACTATTAAATGGTTGCCTTAGAAGGGTTAACTGACAGGAGCAGAATATTTAGAATAGAAATAATGAAAAGCCGCTATTTGCAGTAGGTTTTAAAGAACAGATAGAACTATTAAAAGACTGAAATAGAGGCTAAGGAATCTAAGACTTCATCTACAGAGGGAGGAGACCCTAAAGCCGGGGTGATCCTCCCCTAGAGTACCAGTGTGTCCCTGGCCCAGTCCCTGCTCCTCGCACAAGGCATAAACTTGAGGTGGGCTGGGTCGGGGAGCAAGTGCATATCTTCGGGACCTGTGAGGAGCCATCAGTCACTATTAGAGTGAATACATGCCGGCAGACATTTACGGTCTTGATTACATGAAGAGAGGATGAGGGAGGGAAATAAGAAAATGATTACAATTTCTTCAGTGTCCAAATACCATGCTTGCACTTTACATTTATGATTTCATTTACTTTTGGGGCAGGGGCGGGGGTACCAGGGATTGAACTCTGGACCTGTGCTTGCAAGGCAGGCAGCAGCACCACTGAGCTAAATCCCTGGCCCTAATTTACTTTTTAAAGTAATGATACTTTCCCCTTTTTATACATCATATATATAATTTGTCCAGGCTTATAGGCATTTTTCAAAACCAGCAAATGGTACCAGATGGTACCACCTAATCCCTGACATTCCTTGGCCATCTTAACCCTGTGGTCCCAAATTGAGCAGGGACCATGTGGTCTGGAGGTGTATGATCTTGTGAGCACTGGAGTGTTGAGGTGGCAAAAAATATTTCTCGGAATTTATTACTTTCTCTGCCAGTTCTTCTCCACAGGACCTTTCTAAATCTAACCCTCTTTTTCTTTTCTTTATTTTTTATTTTTATTTTTTGAGAAAAGATGTCAATATGCAATTCAGGCTGGCCTTCAACTCACTGTGTTGTCCAGGTTGACCATGACCTCACTGTGATCCTCCTGCCTCAGCCTCCGAAGTGCTGGGATTATAGACGTGTGCTACCACTCCCGGCACTGTAGTCCAGTTTTGGGGTGGAAGGATGATTTTTTGCTTTTTTTTGCTTTTTTTTTTTTTTTTTTTTTTTTGGTACTGGGGATCAAACTCGGGTCCTTGTGTTTTCGAGGTAGGCGGCAGAACCACTGAGTTAAATCCCCAGCCCTGGAAGGATGATTTTTTTGTTTTTTGGTGCTGGAGATTGAACCCAGGGCCTTTGTATTGAGCCACCTGCCCAGTACTTTATCTGTACTGAGCTGCATCCCCAGGGTTTCCCAAATCACTGAATTGCCCAGGCTGGGCTTGAATTTTCAGTCCTCCTGCCTCAGCCTCCCAAAGTGCTCAGATTACTGGCTCATTGCCACCACACCCAGCTGTTTCACTTCTTGCCAAAAAGTGAAACCTTTTGTTAGTTCAATATAATTAAGCTCCTGAAATAACTTTTTTGTTCACTTCCTATTCTTTTTTTGGGGGGTGTACCCTTTTTAGGCGGAGAACAAAGGAGAAAATGAAATGGATGAAGGTGATAAAGCACAAGATGGAGAAAATGAAAAAAATAGTGAGAAAGAACAGGATAGTGAAGTTAGTGAAGATATCAAATCAGGTAACTTGCAGGAACTGCCTTAAATTTCATTTTTATGTAATACTGTAAAAAACGGACTAGGGATGCGCGATTGTTTCCTTGTGGCTGGTTTGGTTTTGTGGTACTGGGTTTGATCCTAAGGAGCACTGAGCTACACCCCCAGCCCGTTTTGTTTTGTTTTGTTTTGTTTTGTTTCGTGTAGAAATATTTCATCCTCGCTTAGCAGCTTGGTTCCAGTGCTCATTCTGGGGTCTATGTTTTGTCTCTTTTCAGTAGTATGTGGAGATGAACGGGTCCCCACCATGAAGTCCCCACCGCCCCCGACCTGCCATTTTATTGTCAGTATCAGCCCTGGTGTAGGCCACGAGCCTGTCTCAGGATGCTTTGTTCTTGGTGTCTTGACTTACTCTAGACCCTAGGGTTCCCAGAGCATTCTACTAAGGAGCAAATATGTGGGTCTTGGGCTCTATTCTCTGAATTTCCCTTTTTATATCTCAGGGAAATACACACAGAGCCTAGAGAAATGAAAGGGAGACAAAAGGTATCATTTAGAAAATAAAGCCCCAGTAGAAGCAGACTTAAATGTATGGAACGATTCAGCAACACTCACAAAAGGAAATAGGGCGTTGAATTCTCCTTGTAAAGTCAGTCCTCATTTGTCATATGGCAGAGGTGAGAGGGGAGATAGTTACTGAGACCAGGGACACTAGTAATAAAGCTTTCTGGTATTTCCAGAAGAAAAGGAGACCGAAGAGAACAAGGAACTCACTGATGCATGTAAAGAAAGAGAAAATGACACCGCGAAGAAGAAAGTAGAACATGAGATTTCTGAAGGAAACGTTGCCACTGCCGCGGCAGCTGCGCTTGCCTCAGCTGCTACCAAAGCCAAGGTTTGCCGGACAGCCCCCTTCCAGTGCTCTCCTCAGCCGTGAATGGTCATATTGTTTTAGCTAATTGGGAACATTCCCTATAAAGAGCTTTGCTCCCAATAGGAGTTGACCACTTGCTTGAATGGCATTTCTAGGTTAGGAAATGCACAGGAGGAGGAAAGAGGAGATCCGGTCCTAAAGGGTGACTATTCATTCCATTCATTGTGTTGTTTAGATTACTGAAGACCACTAAGATAGAGGAAGGCAGATTTTGAAGTCCCTTTAAGGGACTGATTGTCTTTTTGCTTTTAATTTGCCTGTAGAATTGTCCTGAACCGTTGTTCCAATAATTTCTACCAGATTGAAATATTTATGATTTTTAAGACAGAAATCTGTTTCCTTGTATAAATACTTCATCCTGATATTGCAGACTAAAACAAGAGAGGGAACCTAAAATAGCTCTTTTTCTTCTTGAATTTGCCAGCTTTTCTGAGGGTGGTTTTTTTCTATTTATAGCGAAGTATCGGCTGCACGCCATATTTAAGAGGACAAGAAAATGTTACTTTCCTGCTTAGTGTTAACTTAGCATTTTAAAGCATTCTAAACATGAGTATGTTTTAAAAGGTCTCATTACCCATCCTCTATTCTACCTCAGTACTTGCCTTCTAATTTAGGTTACCGGTTTCTAGAACATTCCTAATCATTTTATCTTCAGCTGTTCTTGATCCACTGGTAAAGATGTTCTTTCATGGTCTTTAATTCCCTCAAACCGTTCAGCTCTGTGAACTGCTTCTCAGTGTTTAATCTGTGCAGTGTGATTCATAACAGACCCACAGATGAACCGGTTCCAACCAGAAGATCGCTGCCCCCAGACCCACCCGTCTGGCCTGAATCTGTGCAGTCTGGGCCAGGGCATTTCCAGGCCCCAGTAATGCTCAGGCTGGACGCTCAGTACTCTTGGTATTAAAGTAGCTCTTGGTCCTACATGTTCATACTTTCTAGTATTAAGGATCTTCTGGCCTGGTTTTTTGTGTTTTGTTTTGTTTTGTTTTTTCCTAGTTTAACTGAAAGTATTCTTTTTTCCCTAACATCCCCCTACAAGTTCTCTTGCTTTAAATGAGTGGTGACTTAGGACCTATTTGACTCTCACATTTGTCTAGTTTTTCTCCTCCACTAGAAGCATCTTTTGAGTATTAGTTGTTAGTCTTCTTTTTTTTGTCTTTCCTGAACTGGTTTGTTCTTGCCATTCTGCTAAACTGAATCCATGGTCTTCTTATCCCCATCTAAAATCTTTGGACACTCTTCTTTCCTAGAGTTTGGTTCTTTTACTCCTCCTTCCTGTTATATCCACCCTTGATGCACTGTGCTATGGCTTTACTGTGTATTGCCTGAGAAGGAACTAACTTCGTGGGCTACTTTAAAATTTCATGAATTCTTCATATTTTTCTAGGGCCCGTAACAGTTAATACTTGCAGCTTTGGGCACACAGATGTGTATCTGTTATGCACTGCTGACAATCTCACAACAGTTGTTTGCTTTCTTCATTGCATAGAAACCATTTGGCCTGGCCCTTTGCTGTCTCATACAAAGCCTAGAAGAATTTCCAGCGGACAATGCGCTGGGGATCGGGTACCTGAATTTTCACTCCCTTTTCATCAACTGCTCTAATAACCAGAAGGTTTATATTTTGATTCTTAAGATATATTTCCCTGTGATTTGTGAAAGTAATGCTCATGCTGTGTGGCTTTGCACATGAGAGCTTCTGAGTGCCATTGACAGCTGGATCTGACACGTAGCATGGCATGCAGTCGTCTTTCTGTCACATGGTGATCAGGGGTGAGGAATTCACTTAGATTACTGTAATCGCCATAACTTATCTAGCCAGTCCAAGTTTCTCTCACTCATTTTATTCTGTATGTGTAAACAGATTTGCTATTAAGTTTGTCACTCTGGAGTGGAGTGCTGATTAGAGGCTCTGGGTCTTGCTCCTGCACAGATAAGTGATGTTCTCTCTGCTTCTCCATCCTTGCCATAGGAGAGGCCCTTGAAGAGCATGTTAGGTTTTGCGTTGCACCCAGTAAGCCGTGTGTGGCCCCACTGAGAGGAAGATTGCCAGGTGCTCTGGTGCCTCCCCTCGGGGTATTGAGCCTTGGAGGGAAGGAGGGCCCAGAACTCTCGCTGGAATAAAGAAGCCCTAGAAGCTAGAACATCTTCTCTTGGGCTGGGGATTTAGGTCAGTGGTTCTGGCACCTGCCTTGCAAGTGCAAGGTCCCAAGTTGGATTCCTGGTACCAAAAACAATTAAAAATATAAAAAAATAAAACTGAGCCATAGAACATTTTCTCTTCTGTTCAACAGGAAGAGTCTGTTCTTCCAGGAAATCAGAGATAACATTTCTTTTCTTTTTTTTTTTTTTTTTTTTGTGGTAGCGGGGATCAAACTTGGGACCTTGCACTTGGCAGGCAGGCGGCGGCACTGCGGCACCACTGAGCTGAGTCCCTGGCCCCAGAGATCACATTTCTTTTTCTTTTGGGGGGGGGGGGTATGTTGGATCGAACTTGGGTCCTTGCGCTTGCAAGGCAGGCAGCAGAACCACTGAGCTAAATCCCCGACCTGAGATCACATTTCTTAAGCCAGACATTTCCTTCAGATTCATTCACAAATCTCCCCATGCCCTTCAACACACCCTAAAGTGACAAACTAGGTTCACTAGGAACTGGGCATTAGCTCCAGGCCAGAACACACTTTCTTACCCCTCAGAAATGTACCGCAGCTTGCTCCTTTATGTCTGAACCTCCTTCTTGAGTGGGGAAAACTGCCACTGTACATTTGAGTCACGACTTTTAACAGGTAAGGGACATGGAGCACACCTAGACAGAAGGCTTGCTGTTGTAACCCACCTCATCACAAACTATGTACCTTTCTCCTGCTTGCAAAGTACAATGTCCTAAAGGCCCCTGATGACTTTTGTGTCAAGCAGAGTGTAGAGGTCCAAATGAGGTTCCTTGGTTATTCATAAGGAACATTGAAGGGCAGGCAGCACCTTGAGTGTTGGTCACTGATTTCAGATCTGGGGACTACATGACAATGATGAGTCACAGAAAGGGTAACCACAGTCCCATTCATTAAGGGTTCAAATACAAGGCACAGTACAGTCATGATTCATAGCAGTTTTGAAATCTTGCCAGGTACACATTCCTAGTTCCTTGATCAGGTCCGGACTTAAACTCTCTGAGAATTGTTCTCTACTTGGCACTTTACCCTTTCTATTTTTTTTTGGAATCTCCTTACCTTTCCTGATTTTGCTGCTGAGTAGCTTTCTTGGCCTATTTGCTACTTGTTCCTCTCTTTCTCAGTTTATGTTCTCTCCATTTTAGTTCAAGTGGTACAATTGAAAATGCTGTGGGATTTCTGTTTCAGATATACTTTCCATGGGACAGAAGCCACCACTATATATTCATTCTTAGTTCCTGTTTAGGCCTAAAATTTTCTCTATTTGGAAGGTTCTGCATTTCTGAGTGCAGTAATGATGATGCAAAGAAGTTGAGAACACATGGAGGTGACATAGTGCACAGTTGATAAGTAGGGAGACGTTCCAGAAACTTCAGAGCAGTGATACCCACTGGGCAGACAAATCATTACCATACACAAACTGCCCTATAGTTGATGCTCTACCTCTGGGCCACAGTCCCACCCCCAGGCCCTACAGTTTAGAGATTCAGTTTTGCTGTGTTTTGTCTTTTCTTGAATTTCTCACTCGTTTCCTTCTTCAGCCTGCTGGCCATCTTGTCCTCCTCTCTGAAGCGCTGCCTTTAGCACTTCATTCTTAGCACTACCAGGGACTTTTCTAGCATTGGGCACTGGTGAACGCTAGGCTCTGCATCAGGCTGCCTCCTCTTGTGTCATTTCTACTCCCTACCTCTTGCCATCCTTTTTCCTGGGCCTGGCAGTGGAGGGGGGCATGGGGGAAGTAGATGCCCTGTGCTGGAGGTGTGAGGACCGTGGAGCTGGAACCAACAGAGGGAGTGCACTGCTGAGTCGGGGGTACCTAGTGCCTCAGAGCAGTCTGCTAGCAGCACGGCTCCGAGGGCAGTAGGTCCAAGGCTGTGGCTTGCAGTCTCTGGGCACCTGCTGTATGCAGGGGCTCATGGGGGGGGGGGGGATTGTCCTCGCCACTGCCTGGGGGTGGGGACCGTTTCTCCCCTTCCGTAGGTGAGAAGACAGACACCAGCTTGCTTTCCAGACCGGATATGGCTTTCCACCTGCTGAGCAGTCTGGCCTCAGGTGGTTCTCAGTTGGCCTACCTGTGAACCTCTGTGCTATGCTGCCAAGAAGTGTGTGGTATAAAGAGAGACCAGGAGAGCACGTATAAAACAAAGACCCTTTCAAACCTAGCTAAAATTGGTTCCCTTTACTGTGCAGAATCAAATCCCTTAGTATATGAGGTAGTAAACGAAGGTATGTGGACAGCCAATTATTAAACCCCTTCTGCTTTTCACCTTAGTCTTCAAACCAGGATGCTCCCTTTTACCTACTCCATGGTAGTTGTGTGGCATTTGATAGACGATTTAAAAAATTTTGGTATACGTTTTGTTTTGAAGTAATGATTTATATGAGTTGAAAAAATAGTACAGAACAGTGCTGTGTACTTTTGTCCATTCCCTTGTGCCTTCAGTAGTTGTATCTTCGTTAATCAAGTTTTGTCGTTCATTTTTGGTGTGAGGATAGAACCCAGCGGCTTCCTACATACACTCTGCCATTTGAGCTGCATATGCTGCAAGCCCTAGCACATTTTACTCTTTTCTTTTGTGATCTTATTAGATAATTTTATTATTCTTTCAGTGTTCTTCCTAATGCATTCTTAAATTATTACACCGTAACCCAAATTATTTTTATTATCTAAATTATGCAGGAAACTTAGATCACTTTTCCCTGCCCTGTGCTACTCAGTTCTTTTCTCCATTCCATTGGAACTTAATCGTGTAAAATAGGATTTTCCCTGCTTAGCTGGGAATTCGCTTTAGAGTGCTTTCCATGTTGCGGACAGTGGCTTCTGCCACTTGAAGAGAAACAGCTCTATTAAGAGGAGCACTTGATGGGGCAAACTCGTCAAGATTTTGTTTCTCTCAAAAGGTCTTGACTTTACCTTTATTTTGGGGAAGGTATTTTACTGGGACTAAAATGAAATATAGGAAGTTAATTTTCTTTCAGAATACTGTCATTGATAGTATTCTTCCTCACTCCTGTAGTCCTTATGTTTTATTACTCCATGTTGTACCTTAGTGTGGTTTTACCTGGGATTTTTTTTTTCCCCTCTTTGAAGTCAAGCTCCCAACTGATGTGGTTTCTCTATTTTAGAATATATTACCCTTCCATTATCATTTTCTGTCCTCTCCTGTGATTCCAAATGTGACTTTTATCTTTCATGCTGGCTTCTTGTTTTCTTTTTCATTCTTTTTTTTTCTCCCCTCTGTTTGCCGTAGTTTGAGTTCTTTATGTTACCTTATTTTCAGTGGCACTATTTAAGTGTTCTGATGTTAAACCTAATCATTGAGTTGTAAATTTCAGTTATTTTCAGTGAAGTATAGATTGATTATTTTTAAGTAGATTCTAAATCTCTGCTGACAAGAGATGCTTTTTTTTAAATCTAAAACCTTTTCCTCTATTGATTTGAACATAGGGATGGATCATCCTTATTTAAGTTCATTCTTGCTAAGTCCAGTGTTTGTACTATTTAGGGTCTGTGTTTTTGGTTGATTGCCAGATGTATAGCAAAATATTGATGCTCCAGGTGAAGGAGGACCAGTCTGTATGTGTGGTTGAACCTTCCTTGATGCGCTTAAGGGAATGGAAAAGGGGGAAAACGGAGGTAACTGGTTGGCAGCTTTGATCAGCCGCCTCCTCCTCCTAGAGCACCCTGCTTCTGCTGCTGTGATTTTTCTGTTTCTTTGGATTGAGAGCTTGATAGTCTTAATTGTCACAACCCAGAGTTTGCAGAAATTTCTGTTCTTCCGTTGACCTAACTCCTTAACCTCCTACCCTTTGCATCTTCAAAATTTCCCTGGTGTCCTGAGGTGGTTCCTAGCTTTATGTTTAAAGTCCTTCAGGTTTCCATCAGTTTAGACAGGAGTTGTAAGACTTATTTCTATGTTCGGGTTTCCGGTCTCTCAAATGTATGATTTCCACATATTTTTCTCACAGACTTTAGGTTGTATTTTGACTTTTTCTTTATAATATTGAGGACAAATTCAGTGGTAGGTCTTTTTTTTTTTTCCTGATTTATTTTAAGACAGAGTCTCACTTTGTAGTTCAGGCTGACCTCAAATTCCTAGTGATTCTCCTGCCTCAGCCTCTCCTCTTGCCTCAGCCTCCCAAGTGCTGGATTACGGGCATGTACCACCCCCCCCCCCGGCCATTGTAAGGTGTTAAATTAAGGATCCACTGAGTTAACTTTTGTATATTATGTGAGGTGTGGATACAATTTCATTCTTTTGTACTTGGATGTCCAGTTGTCCTGGCACCATTTGCTGACCCATCCTGACACACCTTTAAAATTCATCATGGAAGTACTGGTGTATAGTAAAAAATAGAACAGTATAATGAATCTCTGTACCTGTCACGCAGTGTTGGTTATCAGCCTCTTGCCTGTTTTGTTCTGTGTCGGTTTTCATTTGACCTGCTGCTGTGAACCCTCAGTGAGCTCACAGCTCCATTCTTAGCTTGAGTCTGTGACGTTCAGAGCTCATGGTCTCTGTTTTTCTGGACAGTATCTAGAACATCCTCCTCCAGTAGCATGTATAAAACGTAAACTTTTGGAGTCCTTGATTTCAGATATATTTTTATTCTGTACTCTTTTTTGATTGCTTAAATTCTTTATTGGTACATTTTAGGTATACAATACGTTTATATTTATCATTGGGTGTTTGTACCTGTACATGATGCATCTTGGTTCTTATTTTTTTCCCATTTTCTGTGCGCCCTTCACCACCTCCACCCTTCCCTATTTACATAGACTTTGTTTCCTTTTTTTTTTCTCATAATTTTTCCTTCCCCTTCTTTCCTTTTCCCTCCCACCACCCTTACCCCTATTTCAAATTATCAGTTACTCTTTTTAATCATTTTAATCCTTATTTACACTTTCAGTTTCTCACACTAGAGAAACTATTTGATATTTACACATGTGTGTCCTATTTATTTCACTTAAGAGTATGGCCTCAATATGCATCTATTTAGCTATAAATGTCTCTAGTTTCTCGTTCTTTATGGCTGCATAGTATAGTACTCCATTTTATAAAAAAAAAAAGAAAACCACATCTTCTTTATCCAGTTTCCAGTTGATGGGCACTTGGGCTGATTCCAAGCTTTAGCTATTACAAACTGTGCCGCTATAAACATGGATGCACATATATCGCTGTGGTATGATTCTTTTGGGGTGTTTTTTGTTCGTTTGTTTTTTTGGTACTGGGGATCAAACTCAGGACCTTGTGCTTGCGAGGCAGGCATTGGAACCACTGAGCTAAGTCCCCGGCCCTGTTTTTTAAATTCTTTTGTGAAGATAGCCAGCAGGGGAATAGCTGGGTCAAGTGAGACTTCTAACCCTAGTTCTTTGAGGTATCTCCATAGTGATTTCCACAGTGGTTGCACCAGTCTGCACTCCCAGCAACAATGGAGAAGGGTTCCTTTCTCCCCACACCCCGCCAGCATTTGTTATTGGTTGATTTCTTTTTTTTTTTTTTTTTTTGGTACCAGGGATCGAACTCCGGTCGTTAAGCTTGCGCAGCAGGTGGCAAAACCCTGAGCTAAATCCCCGGCCCCTGGTTGATTTCTTGATAGCAGCCATTCTTTCTGGGGTGAGATGGAATCTCAGTGTTGTTTTCATCTGCATCTCTTGAATGACCAGTGATGTTGAACATTTTTTTCATATATTTATTTGCTACTTTTACTTCTTTGTCTGAGAAATGTCTGTTCATTGCAGATGCCCATTTTTGAATTGGGTCTTTGAATTTGTGGGGTCTGAGTTTTTTCAGTTCTTTATATATTCTAGATAGTAGTCCTTTGTCTAAGGTGCACTGCTCACTACGGCAGCACATATACTGAAATTGGAATGATACAGAGAAGATTAGCATGGCCCCTGCGCAAGGATGACACGCAAATTTGTCTAAAGTGCAGCTGCTGAAAATTTTTTCCCACATTGTAGGTTGTCTCTTAGCTCTGGTGGTGGTTTCTCTTGCAGTGCAGAAGCTTTTTAATAAGATGAGATCCCAGTTACTGATTCGTTGTGCTAGTTCCCGTGCTACTGAGGTTTTGTTCATAAAGTCTTTTCCTATGCCAATGTCTTCAAGAGTTCTACCTAACTTATCTTCCAGCAAGTTTAGTGTTTCTGTCTTAATATTTAGATCTTTAATCCACTTCAATCTTAGTTTAGTGCATGGTGATAGGTATGGGTCAAGTTTTAATCTTTGGCAGATTGAAATTCAGTTTTTCCAACACCATTTATTAAATAGGCTATCTTTCCTCCAATGATGGTGGTTGGCTCCTTTGTTAAAGATGAGGCGGCTGAGTATGTCTGGAGTTGTTTCTGCATCTTCTAATCTATTCCACTGATCCTCGGGTCTGTTTCTTTGCCAGTACCATGCTGTTTTTTATCACAGTAGCTTTGTAGTATAGTTTCAAGTTGGGGATTGTGATACCCCCAGCCATGTCTCTGTTGCATAGAATTGCTTTTGCTATTCTAGATCTCTTCTGGTTCCAAATGAATTTTTTTGGATTGTTTTCTCTAGTTCTGTGAAGTATATTGTTGGAATTTCAATCGGCATTGCATTAAATCTATATAGTAGTTTTGGAAGTATGGACAGTTTCACTGTACTGGTTCTTCCTACCCAGCAGGAAGGGATGTCTTTCCATTTTCTTATATCCTCCTCGATCTCCTTTTTCAGAGTGCTGTAGTTTTCAGTGTAGAGGTCTTTTGCTTCCTTTGTTAGATTAATTCCTAGATATTTCATTTTTTGGATGCTGTTGTAAAAGGAATTGTTTCCCTAATTTCTCAGTGACTCTGTTATTTGTGTATAGGAAGGCTATTGTTTTTTGTTCTGTTTTGTTTTGTTCTTTGGTACTGGGGATCGAACTCAGGACCTTGTGCTTGCGAGGCAGGTGGCAGAACCACTGAGCTAAAATTCCGGGCCCCTAATTGAAATGTTTGATAGAAACATAGAAAGTGGGCATCTGAGACACATTATGACTTACATAAGTTCCACTTTGAATAGGAATAAGCAATTATTTACCTAAATACTTTGAATATTCCTTTGCCCTTAGCACCTGGCTGCTGTGGAAGAAAGAAAGATCAAGTCTCTGGTAGCTCTGCTGGTTGAGACACAAATGAAGAAACTAGAGATCAAACTTCGTCATTTTGAGGAGCTTGAAACTATCATGGACAGAGAGAAAGAGGCTGTAAGTAAGGGGCATTCCACTGTGGTATTTTAGCATTAAAACCTGCCACTTTCAAAAAGGCAAGTTAAATAATAAAAATGATGGCCTACTCCATGGGTCTCTGTAGCTCTTATGTTATTTTGTCTGATTTGTCTTTTCCAAAGGATTATCACCCAGTGATTATAAAGAAAAGGAACTATTTATTTTATTATTTTTTTTAAGGTAGCAATGTTTTCCATTTACTAAAAGTGGGAAAAGAAAATGCTCTGCAGAGTGAATGCTGGGCAATTAAAGTAGGGAAAGAAGTGTACTCTGCAGGGATAGAGGAGGCCACTGAAGCAGCTCACAGTGGCCCCAAGGCCGATGACTGCCATCTTTGTTACCCGCCATTCTGACTTCAGGTCTAGGTTATCCTGTCAAAAACCTGCTTGACTTCAGGCCAAGTCAAGGAATTGAAGGTAGCACTTTCTGATCTGGTAACAGGTACTGGGTTTGGAAACTTTTTCTGGGCATGTGTCATGGATCTCCTTGATTGGCAGGCCACACCCATTTGCAAAGCCAGCTGGCCACACCTTAGTCTCCTGCCTCATTTCCCCCAAGAAACTCCAATCCCCATAATGCTTTCTGGGCTGTTGAGGATGTGGGGGCCTCTGTCTTCATTTACCTGTCTGTGGCTAAAAGGAGCTGTAGACCCTACTCACTGGGGATTATGTTCTCCAACTACTTTGGGATGTTGTAGCTTACTGGCTAGGTTGAAAAAAGTTTTTAAAAACCTGGAGCAGTACTGGAGTAATATATTTTGAAGAGGAGCCCCAGATCTATCAGAGGTTCACAGGAGTAGCTTTCTTCTTTTTGGTGCTCTTTTTCCTTAGTACAGGTGGGGCTGGCTTTATCCCGACATCCAGGATCACCCAGGGTTCTTTATAGCACATGGAGATGTCTGTGGACAGGGCCATTGCAGATTGCTGTGGGCCCTACCTTCCTCTTTATCTGAGCAGGAGGTAAGGGTTCTGACTGGCCTAGCCCGTCTCCCGGAGCAGGGACAGTCAGTCCTCCAGTGCCACAAGTCAGGCACATTGGCTGCCTGATGCAGCAGGGTCCAGGCAGTGGCTTGGTGTACTTGCTTCCCTGGTGTCCAGTTTCCTTGGATTCAAAACAAGAACTCTTTCCCTGATTGGCCTTGGGTTTTCCTTTGAACTACTTGGATGTGTTTACAGCATTGCCAGTTATGACAGCCATAATTTTGCCTCCCCACCTTTTTTCAGTCGGTCTCCTTTCATCCTCATCTAGATCCTAGTTGTTGGACACAGAAAAGCCTGTGTCCAGCAGTTGGATCATAGGGTTCTGGGGTGC
The DNA here is from genome assembly GCF_053883595.1 of Heterocephalus glaber. Taxonomy (NCBI): domain Eukaryota; kingdom Metazoa; phylum Chordata; class Mammalia; order Rodentia; family Bathyergidae; genus Heterocephalus; species Heterocephalus glaber. The sequence continues at coordinate 71,982,197 of NW_028258324.1, forward strand.
AGCAAGTGACTAAGACAAATTAGGCATCTCTCCACAATAGGCAAAAAGCAAAGATCAAACTTTGAAACCCATATGCAACCCATGATCTTTTGAAAATCAGCCTAACCATTGCTTACATTATTCAGTATCTGCCACTAAAAAAGGACTCAGGTGGTGCTCTCTACTCGTGGGACCTCTCTAGGGGTAGGGTGAGCTGTGAGTTAGAAGAGTAAGAAGCCTCGTTAGGTTCTTCTAAATCATTCTGTAAGAGCGGCCTTTTTGCATTGTTCATCTGTTTCATGGTGCCCAGTCCAGCCCCATCCTCTGGGCTGTTTTTCATGGAGCAATCCAGTAACTCACCATAGTCCATTTCCATTTAGTCCCGAGACCAGCTGAGTATGCATTGCCCGTTGCCGCCCCAAACTCCTGGGCTTTAATCCTACTACTTGGGAGACTGAAATAGGAAGATCATGAGTTCCAGGCCAGCCTGGGCTATGTAGTGAATTTGAGGCCAGTCTGGACTTCATGGTAAGACTCTCTCCAAAATGAAACCCCCCCGGGCTCAGGTGACTTCAGCTTCAGCCTCTGGGTAGCTGGAATTGTAGGTAAGCACTCCTGAAACTGGCCTTGTCTCCTTTTTTTTTTTTGAACCAGGGATCGAACTTGGGTCCTTACACCTGTGGTGAAACCACTGAGCTAAATCCCCAGCCCCTGTCTCCATTTTTTTTTAAGAGTTAAATTCTTTTTTTTTTTTTTTGGTGCCGGGGATGCACTTGAGCGGCGGGCGGTGGAACTACTGAGCTAATCCCCGGCCCATAAGGGTTAAATTCTAACCAGCATCTGCAAAATATTTTACAAGATAGTTTCTGAATAAATACAACTGAAAATGGGAAAATACCAAGTACCCAACATACAAGGCTGCTATGCTTGAATTCTTTGGTAGTCCGCCTCCCTTTCTCTCTCTCTCTCTCTCTCTCTCTCTCTCTCTCCTCCCTCCCTTTCTCTCTCTCTCCCCCCTTCCTTCTTCCTTCCTTCCTTCCTTCTTTCTTTCTTTTGCAGCCTCCTTTTCTTACAGCATTTAGTATTGGCTTCAGTTAAGGCAGACAGATTCTTTATACAGGACAGCCCCTAGCCCTGCCTAATAAACATTAGTAGCTCAACTGTATTAATTACTTATTTCTATGTAAAAGTTTACCCCAGTGCTTAGTGACAGAGAAAAGGCATCTGTTATCACATGGTTTCTGAGTAAATGATTCAAAAAGCAGGAGTGTGAAAAACCACCCGAAAGGAAAGCCACATGGCTCATATCACCTGAACTTGGAGGTCAAACCGCACGCTCTGTTGTACCATCTCAGTCACACAGACCAGGCTGGATCCTGGAGGGGCAGGCAGGGCTCAACAGGGACAGGGTCCGTACCAGCAGGTGGCATTGTTGGAGGCTAGCTTGAAGACTCACCATCTCAACCATCAAATGATCCTCTGAACTTCAAAATGTCACCCATTCATTTATTGCACAAGTAAGACATGGCCTGCTCTGAGGCAGGAGCGAGCTGTCCCTGGAGAGCAAGAAGGCCATGACTGTTTTCCCACCAGGATTTCCACATACACTGTTCTAAGGATGAAGTGAGAGAAACGCAGCATGCGCCTGGCACATAGTCTGGCACGCAATTAGTGTTCAGTAAACATCTGCAAGCGGGTATTCAACAACTGCACATGAAATGTTTAATATTTATAAGCTGCCCTTGGCTTTGTGAACATATTAGGTCACCCACCATACTAAAGCATTTTGATAGATTTCCCAATTTATTCTCCAAAAATTATGTGAGGAAACCATAAGCAAGAAGTTACTGATGGGTTTGAATGTTCTTGTACAAGAATCCAGGGCTGGGGATTTAGTTTAGTGCTTCTGCCACCTGCCTTGCGAGCACAAGGACCCAAGTTCATTCCCCAGTACCACCCCACCCCACCCCCCAAAAAAAAACCCAGCAGTGATGCTGGGTGAAAACAGGCCACCTTTCTTAGCCCTTCTTGCTGATGCTACTGAAGCTTGGACAGGTAAGGTCTGACCCTCTCATCTCATGGGTCATGAGTGGCACATCCAGCTCTCAAACCTGTCTTTGTGCAGCTCTCTATTTACTAGCACAATGTCTAACTATAGCTGTCTCATTTTTAGCCCAGGGCCATGCATTGGTCTGTCGTCTTTCTCTTGTGAATCTGTCAGATGGCTGTGTGGACAGGGTGGGCTGGCGGTCTGCCGAGCTCGCCACCTAATTCTCCTGAGCCCAGGCTGGCCTTGAACTCACTATATAGCCCAGGCTGGCCTCAGACTCTTAGCAATCTTCTTGCCTCAGCCTTCCAAGTGCTGGGATTACAATCCTACGCCACCACACCCGCCTCCAGCTTCACTTTAAAGTGCAGTTCTGCTCAGCTTTTACCCAGCAGGCAGTATGGAGCTTTAGGACAACTGTATTTAAATTAAACATTTGGTTCTCTTATTAGATTTCCAGAATCTGATATGATGTTTCTTTTGTTCTCTCAGATGTTCTCTTTAGTCTTAAGTACAGTGAACCCTCAAGTTGGGACCACCCTGAAATACAAACAACTTGGATTAATTAGGTTTTTTTTTTTTCTTTTTTGTACTGGGGATCGAACTTGGGACCTTGCACTTGCAAGGCAGGCTTGGATTAATTAGGTTAATGGAAGATTTGTCTGCCTCTTGTTATGTATAGTGCGTACCCAGGTAAACATCCAGATCTCAGCTTTATTGACTTACAACAAATTTGAGTTACAACCAGCCCTCAGGAACCGATTGAGTTCATAAGTCAGGGGTCCACTGTATTTAGTAATTAAGAATAAAGATATAGGGCCGGGGATTCAGCTCAGTGGTTTTGCCGCCTGCTGCACAAGCACAAGGACCCGAGTTCGATCCCTGGTACCAAAAAAAAAGAATAAAGATATAAGCTGGGGCCAGGCACAGTCACACATACCTGTAAGCCCAGCACTGAAGCTGCCGTCCCAGCCTGGGCAGTTCAGTGAGACCCCATCTAAAAGTAAAAAGGCATGGTTTTTTGCCCAGTGCAAAGATGCTGGGTTCAATCCTTAGTACTGGGGGACTGGGGTGGTGCGGGCTAAAAGTTTAAACATTTTTAATCTTCCATAGGTATAGGGAGTTCAGCTATAATTAATGCTCAGAAGCCATTATCCAGGTTCTCTCATGGTATGAAGTACCAGTATGGAAGAGGGCAGCTATAGAACTCTCAAGCGTCTCACAGGGAGGTAGCGTAATGAAAAGCACCAACTCCAGGTCAAGGGAGGGTGCCCAGCTGGCAGTGGTCTGTGTTACCAGGCTCATGGGACACAGTTAAGGAGCAGGCTTCAGACACGGGTCATGCTAGGGACTGACCTGTGTGGAGGGACTGGAGTGCCAGGGCCTTGCCAGGGTCATGCACCTTTAAGTGGTTTAAAGGAAACAAAAGGCACTTTGCAGCCAGTGAGAATTCAATTCTGGACTAAATGCCCTCTGGGTCTCTGAAGTTCATTTGGCTGGGAGTAGAAATTGGCTGTCTTCTGAAAAGAAAGACATTGGAGGAAACTCGAAGCATAAGAAACTTGGATCCTGTGCTTAAGGAAATTAGAGGATGGATGAGGCATTGGCCCAAAAAGAGACCAAATACTATAAGGTAAGGGAGCAAAAGTTCAGAGAAGGAGGAGGGCATGGTGTCATGGTCAGCTGGGATTATCAAGAAGAGCTTCCTGGAGGGGGAGGCATTGACCTCGTCGTAAGAATGGCCCAAATCCTGAAATTCAGAGAAACACAGGATTGCTTAGGACACTGAAGAATCATCCTCCCCATGATGGCTTTTGCAGTAGAGATGATGGGTGAAGTCTTCATTGAATATTTATGTTTTTGATGTGTAGGTCCGCGGCTAAAGCAAAATTCTGTGCCTTGTTGGAACTTGAACATAATGAGCCAGTTAAGGACGTCATAAGGTGTTATATGCTTTGTATGTGCATGTGCTTTATATGTATACATACATGTGAGCATGTTGTGGGTGGGGGTCAGGACCCTGGGATGGCAGGGGAGGGACATCAGCTTTAAGAGGTGCCATCAGAGTAGCCCTTATTTGGAAACTGACAGTTGGTGGGCGAGCATCTGAAACAGACACTGCAGAGGCCTGGGATGGGAGCAGGACTGATAGGGAACTAGGGCATGGGGCAATGGTGGCGAACCCATGGTACACGTGCCGCAGCAGCTATTTGTTACCATTAACACCTCTAAAAGGTTATGAGCTGGAGCATAAACGAGGCAGGGGAGTTAGGATGAAGTCGGAGAGACAGAAGTGAGCACCTCGTCAAAGTCCCTCTGAGCTTTACTCTGAGATGTGGGACTGCACTGTAGCCCCGTGATAGAGCCTGTCTTAGCCTGCATAATGCCCTTGGTCCCGCCCCCACGCCACCCCCCACCCCATACCCCAAGAAATACGCAGATGATTGCTGGGCTTTGGGAACCGGAATGGTCTTTCTTCCTGTTGAGCAGATCAGTCTGTCTGCTGTGGTTCGGAGACCTACAAGGTGGCAGGGGCAGGCAGGGGCTCTTGGCAGCCTGTGTGAGATGTGACTGGCCAGGGTGACAGCCATGGAATTGAAGGCAGTGAGCGATTGCGAAGGTGGAGCAGATAGCCTCACAAATAGGATGTAAGTGTCAAAAGATTTGGTGAGTTCTATGACAAACCAAGGAAGAGAGAACAAAGAACGAACTACATGGTGTTCGGGGGAATTATATTTAACATTGTTTTCTGCATCTTCATAATAACTTGGATGCACTGGCTGCCGTGTAACTGAACCTGTCCTTAGATGCACACCGTTACATGAAATAGTTGCATTTGTGAGTGAGAGCCACCCCAGAGCAGGTTCAGCTCTGAGGCGCAAGGATGCATGGTGGCTCATGAAGCAAGCACACTGCATCAAGGCCAGGTGCCTAGGCCCAGGGATGCTGCAGGCCTGCGCCAGTGCTTCCTACCAGAAGTGGGGTGGAAGTTGCACCTTACAGTTGGTTTCCTTTTCTCGGGTGTAATGAGTGGATTTACCTGTTTGAGTCTTGGTTTTTTTTTTCAGTGAATGCCTCCATTGCTGACACCATGCATTGAAAAGGAAGGTGCGATTACTACTTTAGTTCTGAGGTCATGCCATTAGGGGCATTGCAGTCTTTGGCAGTGTGGACAGATTTTTGTGGCCCTCTATCTTTTCCTCTTTCTCACCCCTCCTCTCTGCTTTATGCAAATGGAGGTTGGGAGAAGGGCTTTGTGTGAACTTCAGCTGCACTTGCAGCTGTGTCTGCACTTAGTGACTTGATGTTGAAAAGTGCTCTGTGTTCCGCTTGTGTGCAGCTGGTTTGTCTGTACACAGTATTGGGGGACAGAGTTTGAATGCTGCAGGGGCAAATGGGGCTTCAGAGCAGGGCTACAGGAGGCCTGCTGCGGAATTGGATTCCTAGAGACAGAAAGGAGTCATGAAGAAGGTTAATGGGTTTGTTAACACCTATTTACATGAGTCATTTACACTGTATTTTAGCTTTTGAGACTGTCCATAGTCCTGGGAAATGGGGAAATGGAGAAGACAGAGAATAAAATCAAGATATCTGTAACACATGAGTTGGGGAGTTTTTAGTATTTTTTTACAAAAATATGTGTGATTTGTTAATTTTTCAGATAGTAAGCCAAGCGCAGTGATACGTACACACTTGTAATCCCAGCTACTCTGGAAGCTGAGGCAGAAAATCACAAGTTTAAAACTAAACCGAGTGACTTAGCAAGACCCTGTCTCAAGAAAGGAACCTGTGCGGTAGCTCAGTGGTCCAGTGCTTGCCTGGCATGCACAAGGCTCTGGAGTCAGTCCCTAGTACTCAGTTTCATTCCTAGGGATAATCACTATCAGTTTGGTGTCTTCAGAACATTTTCATGGTGTATAGGTGTATTTTTTCATGATCACAACATTTTTTATATACTTGGGATTGTACTTCCTTTGCAACTTGCTTTTCTCTCGAACTCAGAGTCTGAGATCATGATATAGCAAAGGCAGTACCTCAGTGGCTGTCTTACGCACACTAGCATGTGGTGGCCATCACAGACGTACACATGTCAGGTCACTGGATCAGCAGCTGAGTGCATTTGAAATACGCAAAGTACTGCAACATTTTGCTTGGTAGTCCTAGTTAGCGTTCTTTCTGACTGCCACGACCATGAATGTGATCTTCAGCTGGCTTCAGTGCAGATAGGGAGCGCAGCACACCAGCAGTGTTTCCTGTCACAGCCGGCTCAGAGGGCCTCCTGGAGCTGCCAGGTTGCCCTCACCTCGGGGGACTTGTGGTTCTGTATTGAAGCTTTAGCTTAAATAGGTTCTCTCTCAGGTGTAAGTATGTGTGTTAAATCCTTTTTAAGTCTAATTACTTTCTTTTAATTTTTAAAAATCAGAGGTGAAGTTCAGAAATGAACAGGATAATTGAGGTTAGTTCTTACTATACATTCCAAAATTGTACAAGTTTTCTTCCCTTCCTCTCCCCCTCTCTCGAGACAGGGTTGTGCTGCCTAGCCCAGGCTGATCTCAAACTTTCAATCTTGCCTCAGCCTCCCCAATCCTGGGACATGTACCACTACACCCAGCTGTCCTCCCATCCTCTTCATACTAAATTCTATTCTTTGTAAGGTTAATTCCTTAATGATGAGGTTAGCCCCCAAATAAATGCTAGCTTGGAGTAAGAAAAATCTCTCCGTGGCCAACCATGGTGGTACACACCTGTAATCCCAGCACTCAGGAGGGTGCAGCAGGAGAATTGCTGGAAGTTTGAGACCAGCCTGGGCTACAGAGTGAGTGCAAAGCCAGGCTGAACTATATAGCGAGACCCTGTCACACAAAAAAAGAAAAATCTCTAGTAGCAGCTTAGCTGCTTTGTAAGGCAGATCTTGACCTTACTTCCGTAGTTCTTAGGTAACTGCAGAACTTCAGCCAAGCCATCTAGGCTAGTAGTGACTCCACCAGAACATAGATAAGAGGTCCATTTTTGGCAGCCTCTTAAGCCTAACCTCAGCAAGTTATCGGACAGTTTTAAATTTCCTAGGAAGAGTGGTTATAAGAAAGCAAAATCAAGAATCTGTAGTCAGAACCTTTAGATAACCTTTCTAAATCATTGCCTCCCAAACATTATCTCACTGATGAGTCTTCCTGCAGAACTGGCCTTCTGGAGAATGCACTTATTTACATCTTTTTTTTTTAAGTAAAATTTGAAGTTTAATTAAAATAAGAGGACTACATTAAAATATTTTCTGATTACTGATTGTGAGACTCAAAACACCCTCAAAACACTGGAGATCCAGCTTATTTTTGAGAGACATCAACCGTCACAAGAGGTTTTTACTCTGAACTATTCACATTTTGTAACAAAAGACGGAACAAATTTCTCCAAACACACCCTCTTTCTAAAATGTCTTTGCAAATAGGGTCTTCTCATAATTCCAAAGAAAAACAGCTTGCTTTCTTATTTCTTAGCCAACGGGCCTTTTACTCTCACCCTTGAATCTCTTTAAGAATCCAACCAGAAATTCCCAGGACACCAGCGGCTCTCCACTTGTCTTCCCCTGAGGGCTCAGTGTCTGTCTTCCTACACGGGAGCTGCTTCTGGTGCCACCGTGTCAGCAGTACCAGGAGAGAGTCGGGTGGGGAGAAGGGTGAATGGAAGAACAAAAGGGTAAGAATGAGGCTTCCCTGAACAACCCTCAGCAAGGCAGAATGGTCCAGTTTTACAAACCACCCACTACAAACTCTAAAAATGTACACCCAAAACTTTGGGGGAAGGAAAGAGCTGAGAAGGAATTGGGGAGGGACACAAAGGACAATGACATCGAACAGCAGACTTGGCCATGGAAATTTCTTACTTTCCCAGCACTGGAAGGTGTTGTCATCTGAAAAACAAAATGTCACTCTTCAGATAAGTGACAGATATCAGATACCAACACTTGAGGTATCTTTGCTATAGCTTTGAAAAATGGCCTGGCAGAAGAAAGGGAAGGAAAAGAAGGGAGGGGGAGGGAAGAAAGGAAAGGGAGGATTCAGAGTACAATGGCCATGGCAAGAAAGCTGGGAGGAACACATTTCTAAATCCATGCTTATGTATCCCAGTAGCCAAACAAAGCAGACCCAAACATGAAAAAAATACAGTTCTTTTCTAAGAACATTTCTAAAAGTTAACTTTAAATTCAAAATAAAAGAAACTGCAAGCCAAGACAACAAATACCACAATGTTCAGTGGATTTTAAAATTGACTGGGACCGGGTACTCAAGTTGGTCGACAGTCTTTTACATATTATCTGGCAGAACCTAGGATCAGGCCTTACCCAGCAAGTGGAAGGCCAAGTGCCTCCGTTACCTCATGGACCTACTCTGGGAGCAGACAGAATCACCTGGGTATCTCCCAGTGGAGAGGCCTCTGCAGCAACAAGCTGCACACAGAGAGGAAGGCAAAAGAACAAAGAACAGCTGGTTCCTGGGGGCTCCCTCCTGTTCCAGTTTAAAAATATCTGCACAAATGTGGCGGGTAAAGGAGTGGGATGAGAAACTACAATACCAAAGACAAGACATTCCTCCCAAGGGAAAGAGAGGATGCAGATTTCCAGACAGTGTCACGGAGCAATGCTACCGCAGTCGCATAAATTGTGCTGCTCTGTCCCTAAGGACAGACACCTCAAGGTAAAAGAGAAAACAGCTTTCTTTGTGTTTATCATTTCCCCCTGCTGCTTTTAAAGGCACTGAACCATAGGTGGTATACAAGGAGGAGAGACAGAATCAAGAACATGAATGATGAACCTGCCAAACCTCTGTATCCCTTCCCCAGACATTCCAGGCAGGCGATTGCTGGTAGACTGATTGAGATTTGAGAGAAGTTTGAGGGGGGATAGGGACATTCTCAATAGAGACAGGACCAGAGAAGCCAGTTTAACAGTTTTCCTCAACAGACATCTTAGCTCTATAGAAACATCCCTAGGGCCTTCAAGCTAATCTGTTTGTTGTTGTTGTTGTTTGGGGGTTTTTTTGTGGTACCGGGGATCGAACTCAGGACCGTGGGCTTTCGAGGCAGGCAGCGGCACCACTGAGCTAAATCCCCAGCCCCTTTCAAGCTAATCTGTTCAGCTGGGCAGAGGACAGGAAACAGGAGAAAAAACAGCCAGATGCAGCTCATCTTCCTAGCATTTGGCACCCGAGGAAGAGTGGAGGTGAGGATGGCACTGGGGATTGCTGGTTCTGCCTCTGTCTTCCCACTGTCTGTCCTGTTGACCACATCAGGTCCACATGAGTATCTCCGTTGCTGCTTTTCTCCCATTTCTTTTTAAATTTATTTATTTATTTATTTATTTTTGGTACCGGGGATCATACTCTGGTCCTTGCACTTGCAGAGCAGGCAGCGGAACCACTGAGCTAAATCCCCAGCTTTTCTCCCATTCTTTCAGGAGGTCACATGTCCATCTCAAATTGAGAATCATTCCCTGCAGCCGCATGCTTCCTGTCGTGATTGTTCAGGTTGCTCAGCTTGTTTATTTCTACTTTGGAGTCTTCAATTAAGGTGCCAGGGCTAGTAACTCCCGGGGTATTGGGCAGATGGCAGGGTGGGGTCTGAGCCATGGGAGAATTTCCATGAAAGATTCTGATCATAAATGATTCGAGTTCCTCCCAGCGTGGTGGTGAACATCGGCGCCCTGGGTGTGGTGCAATAGTCATGAGGTAGCTTTGCAGTGTCGCTGATGGGCACAGTGCGGGTGGGAACGGCGCAGCTCTGGCTGGGCTGGTGAACAAGGACATGGCTCCAGCGCACCTGCTGGCTTCGTCCAGCGGGGGGGTAGGGTGACTGCCTTCTCGCTCGCCGCCTCTCCTCCTTCGTCCCGCTCCTCCACTCCTGCCACCGCCGCCCCAGTAGCAGCAGCGGCAGCCATGGCCCTCATTTACACCTTTCACTCCCCTTCTCACACAGACAAACTAAACCTGGCAGGACGTCCCCTCCTCCTTTCACCCTCGCTGGAAAATGAAGCCCCCCACACAGCATTTGGGGGACTGGTGGGGACCCTGCTTCACTGCAAGCCAGCTAACCAAAACCTTGGGCCGGCCTGTGCTTTGACCTGTCTGCGCCATTACCTCCCCTCGCACCTGTGCGGCCCACCTCTGTTCTTCGATACACCCCGTCCGTCCCAAGACTTCCCTGCCTGCTGCACCTGCTGGGCAGCAATGCTTTTCCCTTGGTTCCCTGGGGGCTTCTTCCCTGGCTGCTCTCTGCTGAGAGCCCAGATTCTTAAGCTCATTCTCAGGCTTGTTCTATCTCATTTGGCTGATTATAGCATGTAGTATTTATCTACAGAACTGGCTGCTCCCGAAAGCAAAAATGTTAACCTTTCCCTAACCTAATAAATGCATAGGATAATGATGTTCAGCAGAAATAACATGTGAGCCATACTTGTAATTAAAACTTTTCTGGCAGCCATATTTAAAATTTTTTCAACAGGCAAAATAGGTTAATTCAATATAGACAAAAGTTTTGTGTTTTTTTGCGTTTTGGGGTGTCCTGTATACTAACAGCACACCTTATTTCAAGTACTCCCTAGCTGGCTATGGTGGTGGCTGCTGCATGGGACCACACAGCACAAGGAAAGGACCCCTCGGGCAGTCTCACTGTGGAAATGGGGTGGGGGCACTACCATAAAGAAGCTGGCCTGCTGACTTCCTTGTGCTTATGGTTGTTGTGTAACTTTCAGAGATCTAGGTTTTTGTTTCCCTGTAGGTTAAAGTTGGTTTTCTTTGTCAACCTTGTGTTAAATTAACTTAGAGTGAGCTCCATTAGCTTAACTGTTACTTAGGAGTATGGTTTCTGAATTTCCTGTACATATACGTTATTTCTCTTTTAAGTCCCAGATTTATTTTGAATATTGAAATACTTCTTTTTTTTTTTTTTGGTACCAGGAATTGAACTGGAGTCCTTGCGCTTGCGCAGCAGGCAGCGAAACCACTGAGCTAAATCCCCGGCCCCTAACATTGAAACACTTAAAATACTTCAAGATACATGCACATTTTTATTTAGACAACTAAAATACTCTGTCACCCAGTATAATTTTGGGTACTTAGAGCTAAGTTTTACAGTGGCACTGATAACGTTCTGCGTGGAGAAACGTATCTTTTTTTTTTTTTTTTTTTTTTTTTTTTTAGAAATGTATCTTTACAGATAAGCCATGTCACAGCTCAGGATTTTACTCTGCTGCTGCATTCTAAAATAGGTGGTAATCAAGAGGATTGCATCCAGAAGAGAGTACCTAGTAATGTTGGGTGGACCTGTTAGTATCTGAGAAACCAATAAGAGGACAGCATTTATTTTACCGGGATATATTACAGGCAGTCGTGGAAAGTGTTTTTACAGACTGTGTCTGAGGACTTGTCCAGCAGTGCACACTGGCAGTCTCAGCTGCTAAGAAGGCCGAAAATGAAACAAGACCATTGAACCCAGGAGTCAAGGCCAGCCTGGGCTATGTAATAAGACCCTGTCTCAAAAATAAGTAAATGAATAAAGAAAATGTTTAAAGTTTTTAAGGCCCACCTGAGAGAGGATTATATATATCCTGAGTGGGTCCAGAGAGCAATAGCTTTGCTAGGAAATGCAAATCTTGAATTTAACACAGACAAGACCCCAGCAGTAGTAACAGGTGTCCAAATAGAATGCACTACTGAAGCAATAATGCCTCGCTGGGCGTGGTGGCACACACCTGTAATCCCAGTACTCTGGAGGCTGAGGCAGGAGGGTTATCAAGATTCTGAGGCCAGCCCAGGCTATCTAGTGAGAAAGGACGAATGCCATTTTGCTCGCTGTAGATGTTGCAGGAAGCGTGGTGGCTGTGTGTCTCTGGGGGAAATGCAGGGAGTTCGGGTGCTGGTGGGCATCTGTCCTGTGTGTCATCCCGTCCTGAGATTTCTACTGGTGTCGTGTGTCTTCTCTACTTACAGCTAGAACAGCAGAGGCAGCAGTTGCTTACGGAACGACAGAACTTCCACATGGAGCAGCTAAAATACGCCGAGTTACGTGCCCGACAGCAAATAGAGCAGCAGCAGCATGGCCAGAACCCTGCACAGGCACATCAGCACGCAGGGGGTCCTGGCCTGGCCCCACTTGGAGCTGCCGGGCACCCGGGCATGATGCCCCATCAGCAGCCCCCTCCCTACCCACTGATGCACCACCAGATGCCACCGCCTCACCCGCCCCAGCCAGGTGAGAGGATTGCAGCCCTCGCGGCACAGGTCAGCAGAGCACTGACCCTCACAGGTGGTGGCTCTGATGAGTCCAGTCATTCTTGCGTCTAGGAAATCAGGCGAGCAGATTAGGTCTGACAACTCATGAAGCTGCCATGTTCCTTTCCTGCAATTCTCAGAGGACACTTTCTCCTTGGGTCAGTCAGCCTCTGGATGAAAGAGTACTGTAGTTCCCTGTAGGGTACTCTCGTGATCCAGCTTCAGCAGTCGTCATCTTTCTGCCAGTTTTAACTTTGTTACAGAAATTTTCAACTATAGACAGAAGCAGGGTGCAGAATATAACAATCCCTGTATCGTTGCAGAGCTTCAGAATAAGAGCACCCCCTCCCCCACTTTTTTTCTTTTTCTGTGGTGCTAATAATGGAACCCAGGGCCTTGGCCCATGGTAGGCCAGGGCTCTACCCCTGAGCTACATCGCTGGTCCTCAGTGTTGTTATTGTATGTTTTCACCCATCCCCCTCATTTGGGGATAGAAATAGATCTCAGAAGGAAAATTTATCCAGTAAATTTTATCCAGTAAAATCTTGTTCTTTAATGTACCTATCATCAGTTTCCGGTCAGAAGCAACCATAATTCCTAATATCATTAAAAATCTTTGAATACTTTGTTTGACTTGGCATTCAGATAAGATCCACATGCTAGATTTATGTCTCTTAAGTCTCCTAATGTTCATCTTCCTCTTTTAATCCCACTTTTGTGTTGAAGACTCAGGGATTTTCTACACCATGGCCATGCATGAGAAGGCTACATTCAGGGTGCATGGTATCATCACTGTCCTCCTTCTCCCCTTCCTCCTATGCATGTCCAATACATGGAGGATTTCTCTGATTCATGACCATCCTTTGAGGGCAGGTGCTCTCATAGCAACAGCTGCCTCCTTTTGTGACAGGAATATTGGGCAGTGGTTCTGAGATCAGTCTGACCCAGCCACTACAGGATCCACAGCAGATTTGCCCTGGGTGTGCCTGCCCTTGAAAGTCCCTCCATAGAGCAGTTATTTCATTGACTGTTGTGAATGGTTAGATGTCTATGTTTATGATTTTTTGCATTTAAGTGATTCTTTCATTTAAAAGTAAAAAACAGCCCATGTGGTGGTGGTGCATACTTCATACTCCCAGCACTTGGAAGGCTGAGGCAAGAGGATTGCCATGAGTTTAAGGCCAGCCTGGACTACATAATGAGACCTTGTCTCAAAGAGAAGAAACTTCCTCAGTCCTATTCTAATCGTTTTGTGTTATTTTTTTGTTTTGGGGGGCGGTTTTGTCCTCAGTACTAGGATCAAACTCAGGACCTTGTTCTTGCTTCGGTGCCACCGAGCTAAATCCCCAGTCCAAACCTATTATAATCTTGAAAATCTAAAGAAAGGCTGGATAAATGCTTACTTCATTCCTTTTGTCAATTATCTATAATGTATTGCTCCTCCCCAGTTTGTGATGGGGGCAGTGTGTTCTTGTTGTTTTCGTTTGTGTTTTTTTTTTGAGACAGGGTCTCTATACAGTTCAGGCTGTCCTTAACTTGTGGTGATCCTCCTGCCTCACCCTCCCAAGTGCTGGGATTACAGGCATGCGCCACCATGCCCAACCTACTCCCCAGTTTTTTGTTTTGTTTGCTTTTAGCATTAAGAAATTAGGGCCGGGGATTTAGCTCAGTGGCACCGCGCCTGCCTCGCAAGCGCAAGGCCCTGAGTTCAAGCACTGGTACAAAAAAAATTAGAAAGAAATTAGATTATTTTTGTGTGTTTTGATCTACTATGAACATTATCCCCCTTGTACTGAGGTTATGCTCACACCTAAGCAAGCACTGTGCCACCTAGCCACGTATCCAGGCCTTTTTTATTTTAATTTTAAGATAGGGTCTTGGGTATGTTGCCAAGGCTGGGCTCCAACTTGCATACTCCTGCCTCAACCTCCTGAGTAATTGGGGTTACAGGCCTACACCAAGTGCCAACACACTCAGCGACATTCTTTTCAGTACTCAGATTGTTCTATCTTTGACATGTCGTGAATGTTGAATTCATTTTTTCCAACTTAACTACTAGCATTAAAACCCAAAATGGACGTTGTTTTGTTTTTGAGGCAGGAGCTTGCTATGTAGTTCAGGCTGGCCTCAAACTCAGTTCTCTTGCCTCAGCCTCCTGAGTGCTGAGACTATAGGCTTGTACCACCATGCCTAGCTAAAATGCACTTAATTCCAGTCCTTTTTGTACCACATCCGTTTCCTTCTTAGAAGGTAGTACTAGCTGGGTGTGGTGGTGCATGCCTGTAACCTGAGCACTTTGGGAGGCAGAGGCAGGAGGATCACAAGTTCAAGCCCAACCTGGGCTACTTAATGACTTAAGACCATTTCCCAAAATTAAAAAAAGAGAGGGGCTGAGGATGTAGCTCTGCAAGGTTTAATCGCTAGTACCATAAAAACAAACAGTACATATGGGTATTTGCTATGTATTAATGTTGTCCTGGCATTGATCATCCCATAAGAGTTTTATGGTTTGGTATTCTGTGGTAATGTATAAGTGCTTCCCCGAGCCAGAGTCTGTGCTTGTTGGAATGGGACACATGTACTCTGGCCAAGGCATGTAGAGGCAAGCAAAGTTGGAGAGGCCCCTGGGAGTCTGAGAAGGTCTCATCGTGATAATGTCACTTGGTCTGACTTCCTCAAAGGACAGATTTCTAAATCCCCTCATGGTAGCAGAGTACTATGGTGCATGCCTGTACTCCCAGCTGCTCCACAAGCTGAAGGGAGAGAATTGCTTGATCTCACAAGTCCCAAGACCAATGAGACCAGACTGGACAACATAGACCCTGTCTTAGATATATAAATACCCTCATAGAAATAGCAGTCCTTCTGCCACAGCCTCCCGAGTGCTGGGATTACAGGAATATGCCTGGCCACATACACACCTGTTAAATTGCAACTGTGGAATTTACTAGGTCCATCAGACTTGCCACTTGATCTAAATAACAGGTGTGGAGATGGTCTTAGACATCTAACATGTTCCTTAGTACAAGACATTTTCCTCAGTTCCCCTCTCTGTCCACCTGAATGGTGATCTGATTTTCACCAGAGTTCAGCTGTCAAAAGATACAGATGTGGGCCAGGGATTTAGCTCAGTGGTTTCGACACCTGCTGCGCAAGCGCAAGGACCCGAGTTCGATCCTGGGTACAAAAAAAAAGATACAGGTGCTTAATGGAATGCAAATCATAGATTAATTTTTCAGAAACAGTAATTATTTAAAATTGGGTTCCTAGCAGGTGTGGTGGTGCATGCCTGTAATCCCAGCACTTGGGAAGCGGAGGCAGGATTGCCGTGAGTTCAATGCCAGTCTTGAGCTACGTAGTGAGTTCAAGACCAGCCTGAACTATATCATTAGACCCTGTCGCAGAAAACAAAAACTGAAAAATAAAAAATCAGTTTCTAATCCAGGCATCTTGGCTCATGACTGTAGTACTCCCAGCTCTGAAGGCTGAGGCAGGAACATTGCTTGAGCCTAGAGTTTTACAACCCGTCTGGGCAACATAGTGAGACACCCCATCTCATAAGATAAATGAAAAATAAAAGCTAAGAAGTAAAATTTTGTCCAGAACTTCTGGGATAAATACTTAAGGGGTAGTTCACTATGGCTGCTTGGCATTTGGCTCTGTTAAAGCCTCCTATCAACATCAATGTGCCCAGAGCACATAAAAGGCGGTCCAGCTCTGTGCGTAGACAGGAGAAGATGGCCAAGAGATGCGTGTGTGTCTTTCCTGATTGCATGCTAGTGATGATAGCTGCTGGTGTGCCTGGCTCCTCACCCATGCTGTCTCATGTGCTGCTTCCGCTCCTCTTTGCCCTCAAAGTCCTAATGCATGGTGAGGTCTTGCTGCCTGCTGGGCCAGGTTCCCACCGAGCACCATCTGATCCCAGTGAGGCCAATTCCGCCATGCGGCCTCCTGCGACAGTGAAGGCTGGAATGATTTGTAGCCAGCTCCCAGTGAGCTGATGCCAGCAAACGCACTGATAAAAATAATCTTTCAGGGAAAAATAGGTCATTTTTCTCTTCATGTTACCAAAATAGGCTTTTCTACAGCAAGTTTGTAAGGGAAAGACCATGCAGTGCAAGATAATACTTGTTGGTTGCTTTTTAAAATCTATGACAAGGGCCGGGGATTTACCTCAGTGGTTCCACAGCCTGCCTTGCATGCTCAAGGTCCCGGGTGTGATCCGCAGTACCCTAAAATCTAAGACAAGGTATCCTCATAATTGTTGTTGAGATAGAAAATGTACAGATCATAAGTATTTCCTTGGTGAGTTTTCAGAGACTCTGCTGGTGTCACCAGCCCTTGGAGGCCCCATCCTGTTCTCTCAGCTTACTGCCTTCAAGGTGCAGGTCTCCTGACCCCAGCACCACGGCTCTTGGGTGCGTTCTGAGTGTCACATGCGGGATCGTAGCTTCCTCATTGACATGGTGTCTGTGAGACGCACACTGTGCCTTCTTGCTGTGCAGCATTGCGCTGTGTGACTGTACCACTGCTGATAGTCCTTTTTCCCACTGATGATTCCCCACGGATGAACACTCGATCGGTTCCAGGCTTCCATTCCTGTGAGTAGTTGGTGCAGCACGGACATGCATGAGCACATCCACACGTAGATATGCATGTACAGTTCTCTTGTGTGTCCCTAAGAAAGTGAGCGTGTGCCTAGGATCAGGTACGGGATATGCAGATGTTCACATCTGTAGACGTTGCCATGGTTGTTCCTGTGTACACAAGCATTGTGTGAGTGTTTCAGCAGCTCAAGTCATCAGCTTTCATAATTGCCCCCTTTGTGAGGTTGCTTTGGAGTTTGAATGTAAAATCAAGTGTGATTCAGAGTAAAATTAAGAACAACACTAAATTACAGTTGTCATAGTCTCCCACCAGTTAAAGCGAAAGCTGGTTTAACAAGCAAGTGGTCCATCATATTCTGCTAGTCAGATAGTGTGGCCTTCCGAATCAAGGCATCCATACAGTTTTGAACAGCAAATGTCTTTACTTTCTGATTTGCCACAGGTAGAAAGTGAGAACTGTACAGCAGGTCTTTCCAACTAATGTTTCTAAGTTAAAGAAAAGTTTGTACATCACAGCATTTACATCAGAAGCTGAGGATAATTATCTGGGTAATTTGGCTAGCTTTTTGGTGTTTGTCCAGATCTCAGGGTGTGGAAAAGGTCAGGAAGCATTAGTCTCCAATTGATAGAAAGGTTGTAAAGTGGCATGGAGAGGGTCAAGGCCAAGCAGTTCATTTGTCCAGTTCTTTGGTCCCTGACCTCACTCCCAACTCCCTGTTCTAGAGATTGAACCCAAGGCCTTCACACTGAGCTACATCCCCAGCCCTTGTTATTTTTATTTTTATATTTTCAGACAGAGTCTGCCTAAGTTGATAAATGGTCCAGACTGGGCTCAAACTTGCCATCTTCCTACCTTGGCCTCCCCCAGTGTTGGGATTACAGGCATGTCCCACTATGCCCACCTGGCTTTTCTGAGTTTTTATGAGTATATCATTTATTTCCAAACTATGGGTTAGTGCTAGGGCACTTTGGTAGCAGCTCCGTGTTGTGAATGTATCAGGCTATCAAACATGAACAGGCCTGGGCATCACTAGTTGGTGTAAACCAGCGTCTGTAAACCCTTTGTTGTGTGGGTCTCTGCTGAGCAGCTTTTCCTATTGCTTCCGCTCCCCCACTGTGACCCAGTCAGGTGTCAGAGCCTGTGCACCGGCTCCTGTCTGCCAGCCAGCTCACTGCTTTGGCTCTTAGTTTTTGGTCCTGCTCCTAACTCACCTGGGAACGCCATTTTCTTTTAGTTTCATTCATGTCTAGTAAAATGTCCCAAATTAGTTGTTTCTACCAAACAGAAAGGCTATAGAATTAAACTTGTAGCGTTTTTCTGCTGTACACTTGGAACGTCCATTTTTAGACTGAATCTGATAAAATACACAGTGCCATACTTCATCCTGTTTCATAGTATCAAGATTCCTAAAGGCTTCCTCCTCCTCCCTGTGACATCCCTAGTCATGATAGTGACCAGTTCTTATACATAGCATGTGTCCACGCCACACGGAGGACCAGGAGGAGAGCAACCCGGGTGTGGCTGCTGTTGTTTCGGGTGCCCTGCACTGTGGTGCTCATTTAGTGGGAAAGGCACCTCTGACTACTGAGCGCCTCCACATAGGTGAAGTGGCAGGACTCGGGCCCCAGTACATGGTCAGAGGAAGGTTACCTGCCACTGAGTTCAGCCAGAAAGAAATAAGAAGCCCCATGTGGTAGTGCACGGCTGTGATCCCAGCACTCTGGCAGGCTGAGGCAGGATGGCAGGTTCCAGCCAGCCTGAGTAACTCAGTGAGATCCTGTCTCAAAACAAAACATAAAAATGAATCGTTTCTTCCCTGCTAATAGTGTGGAAATTTTTAGAAATAGCTAGAAAATTGGAATTGGGCTGATTTGATGAAAATTCAAATATGGTATAATTTCAGTGATAAAACTAGAAATGTTTATGTCAGTAACATTGGGTTAAATAAGATTCAACCTTGCAGTGCCTACTGACTCACTTTTGGAATACCTATTCCACTGAAACACAATGAAATGTATTCTTTTCAGATTTTTGTTCCTTGAATTCTTCTAGGGAACATACGTGAATTTCATGCAAAAATTAAAAAATTTTCAATCTTCAACATAAATGTATTAGTAAGAATCAGGGCCAGATGTGGTGGCAAACCTCTGTGATCCTAGCACTGAGGAAGCTGAGGCAGGAGAACTGCCATGAATTTGAGCCCAACCGGGGCTATATAGTGAGTTCAAGTCTGGACCACATAGACTGACCAAGTCTCAGAAAGGGGGTGGGGGCAGAGATGTAGCTCAGTGGCTCCAGTGCTTGCCTGGCAAGTGCAAGGTCCTGAGTTCAATCCCTGGTACCAGAAAAAAGAAAACAACAGAGAAAGGAGGGGAAGAGAAAGAGAAGGAGAGGGGACGGAGAGGATGGTTACCCAGGCTAGCCTTGAATTTATGATCCTCCCGCCTCAGCCTGCCCCATAGCTACAGGCCACTGTGTTCAACTCAGGGCTGGCTTTTTAAGCCTTTCATTTAGAGCTACTGGCACAATCCTGCCAGAGGAAGATAGTACTGAGGAAAGAAAGGATTCCAGCTGCTTATCACTTCCTAGTGCACTCCCTGGCCTCAGACTGAAGTGACATGGGAGAAAGAGTAGCTCTTCACACTGGCCCTGTGTCACCCTCTGCGAGGCCTTTGGTGCTTCTGGTCCTGCCTGTGTCGTGTGATAGGGAAACTGCCGTGCTGCCCCATCCTTCACCAAGAGCCTCTGAGGCGGGCTGGGCCCCGCAGCCTGAGTGTCCCCTCCCTTGGCCCTCATCTGGCCTGATTGTGTTACTTCCGTTCTCCTGGGGATGCAACCAGGGCCCATGGTGTAGATGAGTGGACGATTACAAGTGGATTGATGAATTATGGGCCAGATTGGATGGCTGCAGGTTTCCTCTGTCTTCATTGTTTCCTCACCCTCCTCTGCCATCCCAAAGAAAAATAATAAAATCCTTAACTAATATTCCATTCCATAGGCTGGGTGTAAAGCTTTTTAGTAAAATGAGAATCAAGATACATCATGTAAAGGTACAAGATCCAAATGATGAATGTAACTATTTTATACCTAAATGTACCAGTAAACAATGGGGGGAAAAAAGCTTTTTAGTAAAAGATCTAATTAACCTAAGGGAATGTGGAAGAATCTTTCTACTAGCTAAGCCTAATTTTAGCAGATCTTTTTCATGTTTCAGGCTTCAGATGCCTGCTGTTTGGGGGCAAGAAAAAAAAAAAACTTGTATGTAGGACAGATTCTCACCGTCTTGGGCTTTGGTGCTGCTATTTTGAAGCCACATTTCTCTCACCTCCCTCCTCTCTATCTGCTAACGAAGGAAATACCTGGATAATTTCTTAAATGGAAGGTACAGTACTTCCTTTCTTTTGCTTGGAGAGGCCTCCTCTGTGACATTTGAGTCTCGTGTGGGCCCTGCTCCTCCCTGAGAGTAGGTGTTAGCAGGGTGCTTAAGCCAGTGCCATTTATTTACCGCAGGAATATCTGACCAGCACCACAGAAAGCGCAAGAGCTTTGGATTGGAGATGACAGGGCTTGCGCTACAAGAAATCGATTTTCTCTCCTCCCCAGTCCTCTTAAATTCTACTTCATTTCACATTGAGTCCTTAAAAGTCACCTTTTCCAAGGGGAAAAGTGCCCTTTAAAGTAGGCTGGGATAGAGAATCAGCCTGGGCCGGACAGCCCTGAGTTCGACTCTCAGCTCCATCTCTTTTTCCTGGCAACTTTGAGCCAAACTCCAGAGCCTCTGTGGGGCATGGCTTCCGCGTCTCAGCTCTGAGCCTTTCCTGTCGTCTTTCTCCCGGGCATCAGTGAGATCACTGTCACACTGCCTAGCAGGCAGCAGGCCTCCTGGCTTCCTGACTGCTCTCCAGAGTCGCTGTCCCAGAGCCGTGGCCTGTGTGGCAGTGGTGAGCCTGGGTGGCACAGGCGCGGCCCTCAGCGCTGGGGTGCACCCAGCCCGCTGGGCAGTGGGGCTGTCTGCCTGGTCATGGGAGCAGAAGCCAGTGTTCGCGAGCCCTGCCTTTTTGCTACCACCTCTTCTGAGGAGTCATTGTCTTATACCCTGGATGCCCAATCTCAGTGCCTTTTTTTTTTTTTTGGTACCGGGGATCGAACCTGGGTCGTTGCGCTTGTGCAGCAGGCGGCGAAACCACTGAGCTAAATCCCCAGCCCTGCCTCTTTTTTTTTGGTACCAGGGATCAAATTTAGGACCTTATGCTTGCGAGCCAGCCGCCAGAACCACTGAGCTAAATCTCCGGCCCTGAGTGGCTTTTGAGTTACATTCGCAGCCCTTTATTTTGACACACACACACTTTGAGTTTTTAACAGCATCTCGCTAAGTGCTCAGCTGCCTGGGATGCGCTTGATCCTGCAGTCCTCCTGCCTCAGCCTCTGAGCCCAGCTCTCAGTGGCTTTACGACCTTGTCTGTAACTGTAGGGTATGCCACCTTCATTTCAGAAAGACTTCAGAGTTCACAGAAAGTGGAAGGAAAAGTGTTTGTAGCTGTTGGTCCTATACCCCTGAGAAAGCCTAATGCTGCCCTACCCAGTTCCTGCTTTAAAGATGTAGGGAAATAGGAAAGTGAGCCAGTGGCCCTGAGCAGGTAGCTTGGGGAGCAGCGCTGCCTGCCCGGAGAGCAAGCGCCCTGGCCTCTTCCATCGTGGGATGGACAGGTGCTGCACCTGGTGTGTGTCGTCTGCCCAGCCAGCTCTGCAGCACGTGCCTGAGTGGCTCTTTGCTCTGAGTGGCCCCTTCAGAGACTTGTTTCCCCAGGAGCCGGCCACAAGGCAAGTAATGGATCCCCACTCAGATCTGGGCCCCACTTCCATGCTATACGATGCTGGGTGCGTTGCCCAATCTTTGCGGGGTACCCCTTTCTCCCCAGGGATTGGGCAAGTTCAAATTTATAGAGCTCTTGCATAAAGTGCCTGGGACACAATGGATATTTCCTGAGGTTGTGATAAATTACCACAGACATAATGACTTCCAGCAATACCGGTGCGTTCTCACAGCTCAGGTGACGAGGAGCTCAGTACTCAGCCAGGCGGTGCCCCTGGCAGGGATCTGTGGCAGTGTGCTCTATACCCCTTTCCCTGCCTGGGGTGCAGAGCATCCTGGGCTCATAGCCACCTCTCTCTGCTCCTCTTCACATCACTTTCTCCTCTCTGCTCTCTCCTTCTCTTTCCTTTCATCATCGTCTTCATCAGTTCTGGGATGGGACACAGCCTCACACCTGCCAGGCGGGTGCTCTGCCACTGAGCTACATACCCATTATTTTGAGACAGGGTCTCACTAAGTTATCAAAGCTGGCCTCTAACTTGCAACCCTTCTGCCTCAGCCTCCTGATGTGCTAGGATTACAGCTATGTACCAGTACACCCAGCAGAGCCCTATTTTGATGGTGATTTCAGTGTCCTTTCAGACAAGCTCAGGCTGCACTGAGCACTTTTCCCTGGCCTGTGCTCTGTGTTCCTGGAAGATGCCCTTTTCTGTTCCCTTTGGTCTGTGCATGCCCAGGAAGATACTGGCAATCCACTGCTCACCAAATCACAGTGAATGTTTTCTTTTAGAGATGTTTTCCTTGTAATTGGTCGATCTTTCTTTCTTTCTGACAGGTTGGGTTTTTTTCATTTTTGTTTTTTTTTGTACCCAGATCAAACTCAGGTTCGCCTTCGAGGCAGGTAGTGGAACCACTGAGCTAAATCCCCAGCCCTTGACAGGTTCTTACTAAGCTGCCTTGGCTGGCCTCAAACTTGAGGTCTTCCTGCCTCAGCCTCCCAAATCCTGGGATCATAGGCATCTACTACCATGCCCAGCTTGAGATGGCCTAACAGCTGTCTGCCTGTCCCAGAGTTTAGAATCATCAGTCACTCCTTCCTGCACAGCTGCCCCTAAATTAGTAAATGAAAGCTCATCATAGAGGTGATGACAGATTTTTTTGTTCATATTTCAGACCCTTTGAAGGGAAGTAGCCATCATGAAGGGTAAATTGCTCCCTTCTTTCCCTGCCTAGTACATTCATAGTACTCTCACCTTCCCTCTCCACAGGTCAGATGCCAGGCCCAGGTTCCATGATGCCCAGCCAGCCCATGCCAGGCCGCATGATGCCCACTGTCACAGCTAACATCCACCCTGCTGGGAGCGGCCCTGCCCCTCCTGGGATGCCTCCGATGCCGGGGAACATCTTAGGGCCCCGAGGGCCCCTCACAGCACCCAACGGCATGTGTAAGTAGCACAGGGGAAGACACATTTCCCTGCAGTCTGTCAGGAAGGGCGAAGGGCTTTGTTCTCTCCGTGGACTGCATTAGCATTGACAGTGGGTTCCAAAGGATGAGTTTAGGTTACTGCTCTGGTTCCGGTGGGCAGGTGGGCAGGTGATGGCGAGCACACTGTGCTCTGAGCAGAGTCTTCGGGGAGGCCGGGAGGACTCCACTCCCACACCTCTTGAGGTCTGTCCAGGTTGAGTCTCAGCACACGCACAGTGTTCCTACTAGTTATTTTCCCTGCAGGAGCTTTTTAGAATAACAAGTTTCTTGTAACCATTCTTAATGTATTGGTGGTGGCAGCATAGACTGGGAGGAGGATTCCGAGCTGTTAGAAGCACTGTGAGGTCCCGCACACCAGCAGACAGAACACTGGAGCTGCTCAGCACCGTCTGGCTGGGGCTGGATGGTAAGGCCAGGTCACATCTCTCTCAAGCCCTTGCTCTCCTCCAGCCTCCCAAGGGCTGCTCTGGAGGCTCTGGCCTGCCTTTTCTTTTCTTTTCTTTTTTGTATCAGGAATCAAATTCAGGGCCTTGCACTTGCCAGACAGGTGCTGCACTGCTGAGCTACATCCCTGGCCCTGCCCTTTTCTCCTATAGACCTGCTAAGTAGGAAGCGGCCCCATCGTGCTTCCAGAGCCAGTCAGGTCCCCAGCCACACTGCTAATCCTTTGTTCGTTTGGAAACTGGTAAATGTAGTGAGGAGTTGGGTCCTAGTCCTAAGACTGGAAGAATAAGAAACATAAGAATCCCTGGCCTTCTGGAACTTTGGGAACAAAGAAATGAACAGTTGGATAGGATTTACTAAACGTTGCAAGAAGATTACAAAGTTCCTTGAATGCAGACCTCCCAGGGCAGGGAGACAGGCTTCCCAGACAGACTTCCCTTGTTCACCTTGGGTCCTCCAGGGCTGGAACAGAATAGTGCACAGAAGAAAGACGTGGTTTGGCTAGGAGTATGGGAAAACAGTGTTCTCCCTTGAGTGTGGTGGTCAGAGGTCACAGTATTGTGAGTACAGAAGAAAATGCTTGCCAAGCCACCTCACAGGCAGCGCACAGATGAATGGCTTCCGGCAGAGTTGGCCTGTGCCATTTGGGTGCAACGATAACACTGCTGGTTTGTGTCACTGTCGTGTCCTGGTGGATTCGATGTTGTGACTTAAGGACTCCGTCCTCAAGGGTCCCCGCTGGAGCACCACGTGGTGTGGGAGATTCCGAGGTGCTCAGAATGACTTCCCATGAATGACTGTTCGAGGAAATCTAAGCTGTTGGCTGGGCTCTTGGTTCTGGGCAGGCCACACTGGACACGTGGCTCCACCTCTTCGGACCTTGTTTCTACCACTAAACGAACAGGGAGGTGCTCACTGGCTTCAGATGCTCTCAGAGCTTGGGGCTTGGATGGAAACTTCTTGGGGTTAGGGCTGGCTGAGCCGAATGTAAGCAAGGCTCTACTTTTGTTTCATATGTTTTCATTTCTGGCAAGATCTAGAGATTTTTTTAAACCCTGGATTAAACAATTGCTAAGATTCCCTTGAATACGAAAGTAGCTCATGTTGAAAAAGGAACGAGCCCCAGACACTCACATTAATTGTTCCCAACAGGACCTGACTTAGTTTTGACCAGAAACCAAGGACTGCAGTTCAGGAGCTGTGAGGGCCTCCCCAGCCTCCACACCTTGTCAGCAGCTGCTGTAGTGAAGTTCTCTGGCCTTGGTGGGAAGAATTAAGCAGCAAGAAGTTATTGATAATGTTTTGTCCCCAGTGAGGCTAGACACAGTGAGAAAAAGAAAAAGAAGACACAATATTCGGCCAGGAAGGAGCTGCTTACTTAACTGAAGAAGTAAAATTAGTGAAGGGAGGGCCGAGGACTTAGCTCAGTGGTTCTGCTGCCTGCCTCGCAAGCTCGAGGTCACGAGTTCGATCCCTGGTACAAAAAAAAAAATTAGTAAAGGGAGCTGGCTATGGTAGCACATGCCTGTGTTTGCCTCAGAGAGGCTGAGGGGGCTGAGGCAGGAGAGTCACAAATCTGAGTCCAGCCTGGGCTATACAAGGACTTAACAAGACCTTGTCTACAAAAAGAGAAGTTTTTGTTTCATTTGTTGTTGTTGTTGTTGTTGTTGTTGTTTTGATACCGGGAATTGAACTCAGGACCTTGTGCTTTCAAGGCAGGCACGGTGCCACTGAGTTAAATCCCTGGCCCAAGAAATTTCCTTTTTAAATGACTGGGAATATAGCTCGATACAAATCCCCTGGGTTCAGTCCCCAGTACCACAAAATAAATGAATAAATAAAATTTTAAACCTCAGTAAAGGGAACTATTAAAATAAAGTCAAAATACCATGGAGTTGTGAAAGTGTGGTATGCTTCTGGGAAGGAATGGGCCTTGAGAGGGTGGGCATTTGCCAGCACTGTCCATGTCCGCATGGCAAGGGTCAGGGCCAGCAGCATGCGCAGTGGCCAGGAGGGTCTGCACATGAGCACGTGGGCCCCAGTGGGCAGCCCATCAGCCGCACGTGGCTTGCCTGCCTTCAGGGAAAGTACTTGCTGTGTTGTTTCTCGCTGCCCTCTTCCCAGCCTGTGTCCAACAGTGACGGCCCCCTTGTGTGTGTTGCAGATCCCCCTCCACCGCAGCAGCAGCAGCCACCACCACCTCCACCTGCAGATGGCATCCCTCCTCCACCTGCTCCAGGCCCACCAGCCTCAGCCACTCCGTAGCAGGAAGAGGCAGGACACCTCCATGTCCACCGCCACTGCCAGAGTGGGGCCGGCCAGACTTGAGTTCCTTGGCCTCCTAGGGTTTATTTCAGGATTTTATTTTCACAGCGCTACACGCACATCTGTGTCTCCCCACTCCTCCTGACCCCCTCTCCATGCTCTGACACATCCTGTGCTCAGTGGGAAGGAAGCCTGTGATGACAATGTGGTGTGGTTGTCCTCAAACCGGCCTGTGTTTCCCCTGTCCCGGTATGGGGTGTTGGCAGTTTACCGGTAGGTCCTGTCAGCATTAGTATTTGTGTGGATTTTTGCTCTCCTGCTGTTTTGCTTTGTCTTATGCTTCTATGGATAATCCTCTAATTTTTATCCTTTTTTATGTTATGATTTTGAAGGAGAGCATCTGTAGTTAATAGGAACCAAAAAAATGGTGATGGGCAGAAGGATACAGCCACAGGGGACACTCCTTAAGGCATTATAAGTGACCTTATTTCTGCTTATCTGAGCTAAGAATGGTGCTGCTGGTGAAGTTTCCTGAGACTTTGCCCGCTCATCAATGCACCAGAATGAAGAGATGGGAACAGGGGACACCCCAGTGATAGATACTTCCTTGTGAGGCCTCTGCCCAGCCTGGCAAAACATCCTGTTTTAACTAGTACATGGTAGAGGAGAGCACAAACGTGAGAAGACTCCACTCCTTCCCCAGGCCCACTGGTTCTGGTTTTCTATGCAGATAATTTGCTGGGTTGGGGTGGGTGTGGTGTTTTTCTGAGGGTTGGATTTGGGAGGCATTCCTAGGTTCCCTAGACAAGCCAGGAAAGTTAAAGGAAACTAAGGCAGTGACCCCTCCCCCAGTCAGTATAGCCTGCTCTGCATGCCTGCTTTTTTTCCCTCCCTCTTAAAAAAAAAAACAAAACTTTAAAATGAAAAAAAAAAAGTAGATAGTGTTAAACATTGTAGCTCATGGAACTTGGTTAGGATGCGTGGGGGTCAAGTCCCCAAACTACCTCTTGCAGTAGCCAGGGTGGGTGGAATTCATGAAGCGGTACCTAGGTTCAGGATGGGATTAGAAAAGGGAGGCAGGGTCAGCCTCTCATCCCTTCTCCCATGCCTTTCTGCAGTCTCTCATTCCATCTGTCAGAGGGTGTTGAGGAGGTGCTGAGGGTACAGGGGCCTCACTGGTTCCAGGGCTCGATGCTTTAATGTTTGGGATACTCGGGCTGGGAGAGTGGGTGCCATTCTAGAGGAAGAGTCACAGAGATGCCTTAATTGAGCCCATATCTACCCCTGCTGATGAGGGACTGGAGAGCCCTTATTTTGTGTCTTATCCTTCTTCCAACTCCCTCCTGTCCTCTGACTAGCGAGAGATGTTCTCAGCAGAGTGTGGTTTCCAGAACTCCTTGCTTCTTCACTTCACATTTCAAGTGGCAGTTTTATTATTTGGAATGCAAGGTAGAACATCTTTTGGATATCTTTTTTTATATATTTTCTAATGCTTTACATATGAGAGGGTGTAGGGAGGTGTTTGTAAAACACCTTAGAACTTTTTCCCTTAATATCAGAAAGCAAAAAAGTAAAACTACAATTCAGATTTGCCTTCAGACCCTCAGGTTTGTCTCTAACCAGGTGGACCTGGTCAGCGTTAGAGTACTGGAATACTGGAACCAAGGAGACCTTGTTCCTTTGGCGTGTTTGTTCTGGATTCTTGGGGTGGAAATGGAAATGAGCTTGTTCCTACTGGAGTTTGCTTCCAATGTATTTGCTTCCAAAAAGACCCCAGTGCCTTTCAACAATGGCCAGGGTTTTCCCTACTTCCCTCCAGTCTTTCCCAAAGGAAACTCATTCCAAATACTAAACTTTTCCCCTGGAGTCCTAGAAAATGGAATTCTGGTTCTTAACTGTGGTCCCTTGTAACCTCAGGTCTTTAATGTGATCACTTTCAAATTTAAAAGATCCAGGTGGAAATATTTTTACTATGCTGGTAATCTACAAAATACCTGAATTCAATACTGTTACTTTTCAGAATAAGTGATGACATTTTCATTTTGAGTCTTTAATCTGGTTTCATTCCTGTAATACAGCCACCCAATGGGGGGGGGGGTGTAATAAGTGGTTTTTGTACAAACATCTTTCTCAGTGTGTTGTTATTTTGGAAAAACGAGGGGAGGGAGTTTTGAGAAATTGAAGGAAATGAATAAATGAAATACCATTTCTGGATTCTGGTCCCATTTTCTGCACTCATACACCAGTTTCATCATGTATCCTATGAGGAACTTAAGAATTCAGCCTTGGGCTGGGTATTTAGCTCAGTGGTTCTGCCACCTGCCTTGTAAGCACAAGGTCCTAAGTTCAATCCCTGGAACCAAAAAAAAAGCACCCTCACCTCGTCTTGGTCAGCAATTAAAATCCATGACCCCAGGCTCCCTGTACCAAATCATCTGCATGATGCCTTGGGGACACAAAATTGAGTGTGCCACCCCCACTGTCATTTCCTCAAAGTGAAGAACCATGAGTGAAGTTCTCCAGAAAAGGTCCAAAAAGGAATAATCTTGCTTAGTCAGGGCATAGATGAGGTAGCCCTCCAGGGCAGAAGGTTCTGTGAACTCCACGTTCCAAGGACAGCTCTTGAGCACACCTAAGTCCACACCCTTTGTAACCACTGTTTGAAGATGCCCTAAATCCAGAGAGCCGAAGAAGAGACTGTGCCATGAGATGGGGCGCCCAGTTTCTCCCTGAAGTGTGCCTCTAGTGCAGCACTGAAACCAGCCAGCCTCATGTGATCCCCAGAGCTTGTGGGGAAGCCAGTCCTCGATCCAAGCTTGAGTGTGGATCAGGCACTCAAGCTGCCAGGGCGTCCTCTCTGCTGCTGCCTCTGAGTCTGGAGTGAGTTATGGACTCCCACATGTTAACAAGTTCCCAGGGCATGCTGACTCAAAGTGTGGGCAGAGCGCTGCCCTTTTAGAACCTGGGTTAAGGATGCTTTGTGCTAGGTTGAGAGCTCTGCCACTCCTGGGAGACCTTTCCTCCAGTAAACATCTGGAGGCCTACTGTGCACCAGGCCTTGGGCTTGGCCGGCAGTGATGTCAATTTGACCAGGGCAGCCAATGCCTCTTCTAGTTGGGTGGGGGATACCAGGGCACAAATAGCACTTTACATAGGCACCATGTGCTCGGGAAGAAAAAAAATATGAGTTTTCCTGGAGACAACCAGGAGTAAAGCAGTGTGACAGATTGTCACCCTAGATATGGTAACCCTGTCTGGACAGCTGTTTTATCACAAAGTCTCTGCTTTCTATGTTTCCTGGAAGGAATGAGAAAGCATCTAGATCCCTGCCCATGAACTGACTTCACTTAAGGCCATCTTTTCGAATAGGATGCAGAGCTGTATCTCCAAAGTGTCGCCCTCCTTCACCCTCAGGATCTCATGTTGGATCTCGGCTTCCTCTCTCTCTGGCTTATTTCCAAGTATGCCACCAGTGTGCCTATGACCCTGAACTTGGGACAGCATTAAGACTGCCATACACAGTGACTAAAGGGAGGGAGGAAGTTGAATGAAACCAAGCTGAAGTTCCAGAGCCAGCTATAGCTAACTCTGGGCCACCTGGCTTTGTTTTGATTCTCACAGGGAACTTGGTAAGAGGTCCCTGTCTGATCCCTGTCTTCTGCCCCTGGCCTGCCTTGCAGAAGCCACCCCGCCCCTGCTGCTTCCCAGTACTGGAGAATGAACCCAGGCACTTTGCACTGAGCTATCCCACCATCCCTTTTTATTTCAGAGTCATGCTAAGGTTGCCCAGGCTGGCTTCAAACTGGTGATCCTGTCTTGGCCTCCCAGTTAGCTGGGATTACAGGTGTGTGTGGAGCCATCTTTACTACTACTGCCCCTAGAGACCTTTCCCAAGACCTTCCACCTCTGGGAACAGCCAGGTGTCTGACTGGGAAGTAGCCTTGCCCTTCAAGGAAGAAGCCACCACCTACCCTTACAGTTCACCTTTTGCAGGCTTCAGCAAGAACCACACCTTAATACACAACAGTAACCACAGCTGACAAAGGGGACAGAAGCAGTCCCAGTCTGGTTCTGTGGCAGTCTACCATCTAATGTGCCCTCATTGCCAGGTGGTGTAGAAGGGAGTTAGCAGCAACAGTGCCTAGGGATGGTGATTTGCATCAGCCAATTTCTGTGACCGGCCTAGCCCTGACACTTGACAGCTTTCTCATGCCCATCAGAGCTGTGGCATCCTTTGCTCAAGTCAGCTTACTCTGCAGTTCCTTCAGGGGCCCTGAGAAGTGCTTAGGTCACCTGCTGAGGCAGCAGGTTGCTTCTGCACACAATCCCCCTCTGAGGCACTCTGACAGCTTGTCCCTATTGTGGCTTTTTCCCATCTGGCTGGGCTTTGGGGTTAGGATTAGAAATTCAGGAAGCCTTTCCAATCTGGTAGCAGTCCTATTGCCTGGACAAGATGACCACTTCCTTGCTGTGACATCCTTTTGTGAGAGGAGAGCAGCACTTCTCCAACTCGGAATCTAGGGTTCCCTGCAGTCAGGAAGTTGTGGTCAGTACAAAGAGCTTAGTCCCAGTCTTTCCTGAGAATGGTACAAGTAGGCCTGTTCGCAACAGCCCATCCAAAAACAATCACAGAGCCAATTGTCCCACAGCCTTGTTAATGTTCCTTATGATGAGACCATTGCATTAACTCTTGATTTTTTGAGAGTCTCACCATGTAGTTCAAACTGGTCTTGAACTCTTGGCAATCCTGTCTCAGCCCCCCTCATGCTGGATTATAGGTATGTGCCACCGGGCCTGGCTCATTGCATAACTCCAAGTGAAAGTGGAGCACTTGGGTTGGGAGTGGAGGAAACAGGGCTTCCAGTGATGCCCTACCTCTGCATGTTCCCCATTTTGAGACTAAAGAGGCAGGAATGAAAACAAAAGGGTTTGAAGTCAGAATCTTGGTTCAAGTCCTGGCCTTAACACTTCATTAGCATGATCTTGCACTACACACTAACTCTGAGTTTGCAGATAGAACCAATAAGAGGTTTGTAGTACAATCGTGAAAAATAAGGCAAATTAGAGTTAATGCTGAGGATTTAAAGCCAGGAACCATCAGGCAGCCTGTCCAGACCAAACCATGCTCCTCCACAGCAATGGGTGTGTCCTGCCCACTCCTCCATGACAGCTGGTGGCTTTCTGTGCAACAGAGGCTGCAGGCAGCAGCCCTGGCCATCGTGCTTGGTCGGACTTGGCTCTGGAGGCAGGGTGCTGAGCCCAGTAGGAAACAGGCACAGAGGAGCCGTTGCCACAGAAGACAGCCCTGGTGCCCAAATGCACAAGATGCAAGTGGAGGGGCCTGGGTGATGTAGGCTGTACATAGAGGTCGGTCTCAGTCCTCATGTCGTAGTTCTCTTTAGCCTGTCCTCACTGTGCCCAAGAAAAACAATTCATTGACCTGTAGTTGCCAACACTTTCAGGAGACTCAGGTCACTGATCTCCAAGGGGCACACTGATCTGATTCCAGTCTTGCTCTCTCCAGCACACCGCTGCCTGGATGAGCCTTTCCTGTCTGATTTGGGGGTATCATCCTGCCAAGTGTGCTGTGTGCTTAGTCCTGAAACCCCAGGTGACATGCTAGGGAGGATGGAATGAGTAGTAACTTTATTTAAAATGCTGACTTGGCCTTGGGAGTGCAGCTGGGTAGTAGAACAGTTGTCTCCCACACATAAGGCTGTGGGTTCGGTGCCCCACCTCCTAAAAAGCCAAAACCAAAATAAAACATATGAAGAAAGTGGTAACAGAATATGACTCTAGGGCCAGGGATTTAACTCAGTGGTTCTGGCGCCTGCCACACAAGCAAAAGATCCCGAGTTCAATCTCCAGTACCAAAAAAAAAAAAAAAAAAAAAAAAACCCAGAATATGACTCTAGGAAAAGGGAAGAAGCTGGTTGAGGATAGATATTTCACATTTCACCCATTCAAAAATTGGGCCAGGCCTGTGGTACATGCCTGTAATCCCAGCTACTGTGGAGGGATGTGAGTGCAGCCTGGGCAACGTGCCAAGACCCTGTCTCAAAAAAATAAAAAACTGGGAATAGCCAGGCATGGTGGTGCACACCTGTAATCCCAGCACTCTGGGAGGCTGAAGCAGAAGGATCGCTAAATTGAAGCCCAGCCTGGACAATTCAGCAAGAATCTGTCATGAGATAAAATGGTGATCCTCAGTACTTCAAGGAGGAAAAAATGCTGAGGATGTAGTCACCACCTAGTACCACACACAAAAATAGTAAAAACATATTGAATATAAGAAACATAAGCCAGAGCAGAGTTTTAACATGAGCAGCAGGCCCTCCATCCAGACCACCTGGAGAACATGTACCTGGGACCTGTCCTTGAGGCCCAGGCAGGCAGCTCAGTATGAGGAGGAGTTTGGCACATAACCGTCAACTCTGATAACCCAAGAATGGAGGAGGTGGAGAAGCAGAGGACAGAGACCTCCTAGAGTACAAGTGACAGCAGATAAACTGCGGAGAGGGCTGGAAAGCTGACTCTGGCCAAAGCTCACCCTGATGTTTCACTGTCCCTGGAGGCAGCAGGAAGCCCTGGAGTTAGTTCTGGGTTGGGCGTGGTTCTGGGGTGGGCATGGGTACTCCCCATGCCTTCACTGGAGCCTCCTGCCCGCTCCATAGAGCTGGTCGTTCCTGGCACTGACCCGGGCAAGATGCCTGAATGGGCTAGGCTGAAGAGGCTCAGAAGCCAGGGTGATAGCAAGGAGTTTGCTGGTGTAGAGTTTCCTAGGCAGCCCTGGAGGGAAAGGGACGCCAGGCAGCAGCAGTAGTTCCTGTAGGAGAAACAGGCTTTGAACCAACATAGCCGCATCAGGAGATGGAATCTCCGGCTTGGTCACGTATGTAGCCTCCTAACGACAGAAATGGAAGCATCTCTCAAATACGAGTTGCTCCATCTTCTCAGGCTGAGACCCAGACGTCATCGTGTGGGTTCATAGCACCTCGAGAGGTGGACACAGTCGGTTTGCGGGGTCTAAACTAGGTGACAAGCCTGCAACTCGGCCTCCCCACCGAACAGGGCCGCGGGTGCACGGCCCCAGGCCGCCTGAGATCAGGAACCAGGCTCCGACAAATGACGCGTGGCCCCGCGTCCATACGCCAGGACTGCTTGGTCCATCCAGAAACTTGAGATTTAGGCCCGACCACCCGGAGTTCGGGAGGTAGAAAAGGACCGGAGTGAAGGGCGGCTAGCTGGGGGTGCCCCAAGCAAGCCAACGGGAAGGCAAAGCAGCGGCGGTGCTGGGGTCGTCCCCCCCACCACCACCACCCCAGCGCGCCCCGCTGGCCGGGCCCGGCGGGAGCTGGCCAGGGGCTCCCGCGGAGGGGGATTAGGTCTGATCCGATTAGGACCGGGCCGTCGGGTTAGCCCCACGTCGCCCCACCCCAGGCCCGGGCCTCCGACCCCCGCCCGCCGCCGCCCCTTCCCACACCGGCGCCCCCGGCCCCCCGAGCCCCGCCCCGAGCCTGCGGGGCATCTGCCGCGACGTTCCGCCCCGTGTCCGCGTGCGGGGCTCCGGGGTCAGGAGCGCAGGCGGAGGCGGAGCGCGGCCCCGCCGGCTCTCGTGCACCTGTGGCCCAGTGCCCGCCGTCCGCGCCCCAGGCGGGGGTCGCCGTCTCCGCCGGCGTCAGCGCTACGTGCGGCGGCGGCGGCGGCGGCCGGGGGGGGGGGGGGCGGTGCCGAGCGTGGCGGGCGGGAGGCGGTGCGGGGACGGCGGCAGCAGCATGCGGCGGCGCGCGCTGCCCACCGCGGGCTGAGGGGCCGCAGCGCGGGCGGGGCGCGGGCGAGCGAGGCGCAGCGCCGGGCGGACCGCGCAGCGCACCGCGGCGGGGCCGCGCCATGGGCCCGGGCCGGGGGCCGCCGCCGCTGCCGCTGCCGCTGCTGCTGCTGCTGGGGGCCGCGCGGGTCCTCGCGGCGGGCGCCGTGTCCGGTAAGTGCTGGCTGGGGCCGGAGCTCCGCAGCCCTTGCTCCCTCCGGCACCGCGCCGGTGCCTCAGGCCCGGGGTCCGCGAGCTGCGAAAGGGGGCGGGGCACCGCCTATCCTCGGGCGGCCGTGGCGGGGTCGTGGGAAGGCAGGACGTCCCGGGGGGGCGGCTAGGGAGTGGGGCGCTTGGCCCAGGCCTGGTGGGGGCTGGGGAAGGGTCTGGGATTGGGATGGAACTGGGGTCCCGGGTGGGGCGGGGCCTGAGGGGGCGGGGCCTGAGGGTGAGACTTCGAGCGGAATCTGGAAATGGGGCGGGGCCTATAGGTGGGCGGGCTGCTGGTGGGGGGATTGAGGATGAGGGCTGAGGGTTAGGTTGGGGAGGGGCCCAGAGGTAGGGTGGAGTCTGACCCTGAGTTGAGGGCGGGGCCTGGTGGGCAAGGCCGGAGGGTGAGACTCCTGGATGGACCAGAGTTGGGATGTCCTGGCTCAGCCTGTCAGACTGTGGGTCCTGTTGCTGGCTGGCCTAGGGGAAGACTGGTTAGGGTACCTTTCCCAGGCTTGAGGGTGGGTCCAGGGTGGGGCTTTAAGTGGGGCGTGGCCTTGATTCTGGGCCTCTCCAGGCTGGTTGGGTAACGGCTCCACATGCTTGACCCTGACGCCCCTCGCTTTCCCGCCCACAGCACGTGAGATGGGCAGCGCAGCCGAGGCTGAAGAGCTGGCAAAGAGCGGCCTGGCATGGGAGCCGCATGCCAACGACACACGGGAGGTGGGCCTTCCAGCTGCTGGGGACGATGATCAATTGTGGAGGGCGCCAGGCGGCGACCTGGGCCCTGTGCCCCCCGGGGCCGAGTTCGGGCCTGAGGAGGCGCCCAAGGCCTCAGCTGCGGTCACCCGCACTGTCTGGCTGGAGGCTGAGGATGCAGGCCTTGGCGGGGTGACTGCAGAGGCGGGCAGTGGCGACACCCAGGCCTTGCCAGCCACGCTCCTGGCTCCCGACGACACCCTGGAGCAGTCAACGATACCCCCCAGCCCCCCTGAGGCCACTGAAGCTGGGGCACCGCCTTTGCCCACCACAGCCCACCAGCCGAGCCCACGCCCCAAACTCCCCAAGGAGAGCCCCATGGAGGTCTGGCTGAACCTGGGCAGCAGCACCCCCGATCCACAAGAGCCAGGGCCCACTGACCCCATTCCAGGCACCCTAGAGCCCCAGCCAGCCTCAGAAATCATCGACATCGACTACTTCGAAGGACTGGATGGTGATGGTCGAGATGCAGACCTGGGGAGCTTCCCAGGGTCACCAGGAACCTCAGAGCACCACCCGGACCCTGAGGGGGAGACCCCTTCCTGGAGCCTGCTTGACTTGTACGATGACTTCACCCCCTTTGATGAGTCGGATTTCTACCCCACCACGTCCTTCTATGACGACTTGGAGGAAGACGAGGAGGAAGAGGAGGATGACAAGGATGCAGTGGGAGTCGGAGACCTGGAAGATGAAAATGACCTGCACACGGAGAAGCCCGGCGCAGGGCCAGGAGCAGGCCAGCCCACCAGTCAGTGGCATGCCGTCCCTCCGCAGCACACCCTGGGGATGGTCCCTGGCAGCAGTATTGCTGTCAGGCCCCGCCCAGGAGAGCCAGGCAGGGACCTGGCCTCCAGTGAAAATGGCACCGAGTGTCGCAGCGGCTTTGTGCGCCATAACGGCTCCTGCCGATCTGTGTGCGACCTCTTCCCCAGCTACTGTCACAATGGCGGCCAGTGCTACCTAGTGGAGAACATAGGGGCCTTCTGCAGGTAAGGTGATCAGGCAGCTGCAGCTGCAGGTGCAGGCAGGGCAGGCTCAGGTTCAGGAGACAAGAAAGAGCTGCTCAGGCTTCTGCTGCAGAATGGCTTGACTTTGGGTGATGGCTTTTTTCTCTCTACCTTAATCGATGTTTGTCTTCCTTGGAATACCAAGTGCGTGATTCTCTCAGAGACTCAGTTTAGAATATCCCAGAGGACGTTGTTTGTAGCCTTCCACCCACACCTCACCAGTGCTCACCTGTCACCTCATTCTTGGGAACTGCCCTACGGGGAGTCATGTACCAGCTCATATCTCACTGCCGGGGTGGGAGTGAGCTGGGTGGTTCTTCACAGGCCCTAGAAGTGGGGTAGAGTGCTCACACTCTGCTGGGGCTTTTTCTGTTCATCCTAGGAGGAACATTTCTATTATCTGGGAGTTTCTCTTAAGTGTCATTCTTGAGGCTTCTTCTTTGTTCTTTTTGGAGGTGTATGAAGAATCCGGTTTCTCAGAGCTTGATGTTCTGGTAGAGTAGCATAGAAAGCAGTGAATGCTGAGCCTTTGGCATCGAAGTTTAAGCTACATTTTGTGAAGTCCTTTTCTATCCATGACACAAGGGTCACTCAGATAAGCTATGACCACAGGGTCCAGCCATTGCCAGAGGAGGTTCTGTGGTTAAGAAATGGTGGTGGTGAGGCCTTGAAGTGGTGAAGGGCTACCGGACACATGAGGGAACCTGGGTTGTGCCCTTCAGACTTCAGTTGGGGAGCTCTAGCGATGATTTCAACCCAGGAGCTGTGGAATTTCTGTGCAGAATCATCTTTCATTCTGATAGCACTTGGAGTTTTCACCTTCAAAGTGAACTCCCCATCGAGTCACAGAATCTGGAGCCCTTGCGGCCTCTGGGGAGCTGTGAAAATTCCCAGAACCTCCCAGAGCGCTGAGGGAATTCCTGAGCAGAGAGTAAGGGTGCTCTTCTCACTAAGCCACATGGCTGCTGAGCACGGTCTCCAGTGCCTCGCTGCCCCGGTGGGGCTTCTGCACATGTCCACCCCAGCTCCCCTAGCTCAGCCTCATCCAAGGATCACACCGGGCTCTGCTGCCAGCAGCCTCCTCCGGCTGTGCACAGCCAGACCTGGCCGCGCCTGGAAAACTGTTTTTGCATTCCACTCACAGGAGACTGCTGAGCCTTTAGTTGCAGACTGCAGTGCGCCTTTGTCTCTGTCACCCGGACCCTCTGCGGGAAATGATCAGAGCTGAGGCAGAACTTCCCTAGGACACTGGGTTGAGGGCCCCACTTCGAGGGCTCTGCATTCCCTGGCAACCTCACAGAGATGGAACCCCCATGACGGCAGAGGTTCTGTTCGAAACTGAAGAATCCCCTCTAGCCGTCTCCCCAGCCATCTGAACATGGAGTAGATAGCTCTGTGCCATGAGTTCCCCACTTCTTGGCCCCTTTCTCTTGTCTGTCATTCACCCTGAGGTTCATGTCCTCCCTCCTTTGCCTGCCTCTGTATCCTTCCACATCTTTCCTCTTTGAAGCAGCCTGGTTCCCATGGAAACAGCAATGTCATTGGAAGAGTTGGAGCCTGGGAATGTCCCCAAGGGCAGGAGAAAGTCACTCAACAAAAGGACTAAAACCTACCCAAATGGTTGATTCTCACTATGTTTGCCTGATAGTTCTCACAGCCATAGGAAGCTTTAGGGGGACAACTTTGGGGCACACAGGGACAGGAGACTTTGTATCCATCTTCGCATTTGTCCTTGCCTATCAGTCTGAATTTTTCAGTGTCTGCTCAGCCACGTGATCTAGATGGGATGCACAGGAACAAGATAGGTTTTCATTCATGGGGCAGGCTGGTACTTCGTAGCCATCGCTGGTGTTTGTCCTACAGCTCATCTCTCTTCACCCAGAGCCAGAGCAGGCAGAAGACCAGGATGCCTCTGCCCACCTTGGCCACTTAACCATCATGTAATTTAGATTCACTCACTTCCCCTGGGCCTTGGTCCCCTCCTTTCTATCACGGAACTCCAAGCTGCCCGGTCCACCTCATGGGGTGGCCGTAGAGATGGGGCAGAGCGCCAACTCCGAGGTCTTACAGACTGGGGTGTTGCAGATCCTCTGGGGTCCCGGGAGCAGGTGAGAGAAGAGTGCCAGGCTGAGCAAGGGGCCAGGCCCTGGCTGCAGCTGCCCCATCGCCTCGGTGCCCCCTGTTGCTGCTGCAGGTGCAACACGCAGGACTACATCTGGCACAAGGGCATGCGCTGCGAGTCCATCATCACCGACTTCCAGGTCATGTGCGTGGCCGTGGGCTCAGCGGCGCTCGTGCTCCTCCTGCTCTTCATGATGACCGTGTTCTTCGCCAAGAAGCTCTATCTGCTCAAGACGGAGAACACCAAGCTGCGGAGGACCAAGTGAGTCTATGCCGCCACTGCCCTGGGCAGAGGGTGCTGACCCCTGACCTGGATGTTGTCACCAGGGTTCCTGGCACCCGCTCTCCATCCCTAGCTGGAGGTGCTCTAGTTCGTGCTAGCTATTTGCCCGAGGTGATCCATCCCTACACAGAATATGCTCACCAGGAGCATTCCCAGCACCCTGCCTGGGAGTTGAGAGAAAGACATAGAAAAGGCAGCCAGCCAGCAAACACTTCCTACCCTGGCCCCAAGTCACTTGCTGCCCTTAGTCTGCCCACCTTGCCTGGCTGCACCCTTTGCCCTGGTCTCCGACAGCCAGTGGCCACTGTGAGGCTTTCACCCACAAGTCAGTGCGGTCTAACCCCACCCTGAAACCTGTTGTTGCTCTACACTAGCTCTTCCTCAGTGGATGCTAAGGAGAGAGGGTTTAGGATCACACTGCATCGTTTTTTAAAATCTGCTCAACCACTGGTCCAAACATAAATATTAGGAATTTAAGAAAATCCTCACGGTACGGTAGCACACACTTGTAATCCCAGCACTCTGGGAGGCTGAGACTGAACCCGTTTCAAAATTTTAAAAAGGGCTGGGGATGTAGCTCAGTGAGGAAGTCCTGAGTTCACTCCCCAGTTACCTCAAAAAAGGGAGGGAGGGAAAAAGGAAGGAAGACCTCTTTACCTCTCCTGAGTAGATTTTGGGGTCGGTGGTGGGGTGTCAGTTCACCTCCCCTGCTGCGGCATTCAGGGCCACGTGGGGCTCTGCAGCTTTTTTCAGCTCTCTTTCAGAGTGGTGCTTGCGTTTGCACACGAGTGTCAACATTCATTTACCATTAGTCCCGGCCTTGAACACTCAAGTGTGACCTTGTGCACTGTGATAGAATCATCCTTACCACCACTAAGCAAAATAAAGACCTTTCCAAAATGCCATGGGAGTCGCAAAAGGAAGAGATTGGAGCTCAGTTTCTTTAGGCCCCAGGAGACAGTTTAAGCAGATGGGGCTCTGCTTCCCCTTCAGCACGTTGCCCCATGACCCCTCTAGCCCAAGATCCTCTCCAAGGAACTGGTCAGAAGGGCTTTCCCTGGGACGGGGACAAAACGCCATCTGTTGTTCCTCGCCGGGTGGGCTCTGGCGCTATGCAGACGCGTTGGGCTTCTCTCTCCATTGTGCCTGTGCACCGAGGCGGGGGCTAACTGCACTCGGTCACCCAGAGAGGCACAGCCAGGACCTTGGCCCCTTGCACCTGCAGAGGGGTGGGGGCCACCCCACTCAGGGCAGCTGCAGAGGAGGGTGGGGAGCAGAGCCAGGCCTTCCTCCCCCATGGCTCCATTTCATGGCTCCAGTGATGTCCACGCACTCAGTGCAGTACAGAGGCTGTTGCAGTTTATTGATTCTGAGACACATATTTTTCCTCACATGTTAGCATCTTTGAAATTGGATTGCATCTTATGATCACTGGCATCTTATAATCACTGTCGGCCAGATGGTAGTCTTGATGTAGTTGTAATTGCCTGGCATGCACAAATGTGGTCATAGCTGTTCATATCATTGTCAGTTCTTTATCTAATAAAGTCCACATGAGCCACTTAAGTGTCTAATAGAAAGCTGAGGTGATAAGAAAGTATTGGATCATGGTTTAGGTGGCAGAAGTGTTTTCCTAACGCTATACCAAATAATGGTTCATCTTATTCCAACCTGTGGCATGTGGAGGAGAGCAGGAGCTGACCCCCGAAGCCCTGCTACCATTGTTACATTTTGCCATGATCATTTCACTTACGTTCTCCCTGCCCTCTCCTTTCCTACAGCAAATTCCGGACCCCATCTGAGCTCCACAATGATAACTTCTCCCTCTCCACCATTGCGGAGGGCTCTCACCCAAATGTAAGGAAACTTTGCGACACTCCCCGTATCTCCTCCCCCCATGCCCGTGCCTTGGCTCACTATGATAACGTTGTTTGTCAGGTAACTGTCTTCTTCGCCTCTCCCCTTACTATGCATGCCGTGGGCCTCCTCCCAGGCCCGTGCTCTGTATGGGGCGCAGCCTCCGGGGGGCATTGGAGGTCGGCAGAGGGCCGTGAAGGAGGGAGAGGGGGCGGCAAAGGTGGACATAGGTGCTGGGTGGCGTGGCCCTTCTTTGACAACCAAGGTTACAGGGAGTAGAGATGTTTTCCAAGCATGACTCAGGATGTTTAGCTTCATCTATACTTTCAAATTCTGATTATTGTCATTTGCTTTCCACACGAAGAACGAGGTTCTGTTTTCACTGCTAAGAAATTTCCCGATGGCTATTAGAGCAAGTAGTGGTTGCTCTTTGGAATAGTTGGGAAAACCTTGATGCTCTTGAAGTGCCTCACAGGTGGCAGACGGAGACATATCTGGTCAGGCCCTGGGTGCACAGAGCACCGTTGGACCACAAGCCCAGGAACAGTTCTCTCTGGAGGAAGGGCTTGTGTGTATCAGCTGACACCCAGTAAAAGGTCCCAGTAGACTGTTTTCTGAAGACATTGCTTAGGCTCAGACAATGCTGGCCCAGACTGACCGTGAAGTACTGGATAACTGGGAGAGAATTTGGAAAATAAAGTGGAAACCAGCTAACCCCCAAATCATGTTATATCCAATCCAAGAATCCTGCACATTCTGCAGGTGCCATACCTCCAGGTAAATGCGTTATTACAACGTAAGAGAACTAGGCAACTCCGGACTGAGCAGTAGAGTTGAGACAGAAACTTTGAAGTCATGGGCGATAGAGTGTGAGAGGTCACTGGGGTCTCAGCCACTCGAGCAGTGCAGGAACTTCCTGGGTGACAGAGACGTTCTCTATCTGTGCTGCTCACTGCAGCTGCTAACGTCTTTGATGCAAAGGTTAGAACACAAATGATTTCCTTGGTATGCACAGGATATCTGTAAGTTCAAGATGTGCTTAATAACCAAGGAAAGAAGATGTCTGAAGACATTAAGGTTGACACTGAGGTACCTGAGGCATGGGATGTGGGCACCTGGAGGGCGGGATGGAGTCTCCTCGCTCCCTTTGTGTGCTGGGCCCCCTGCCCCTTGTCCACAGTAAGTGCTCCTGCACGACCAGTGCCAGGGTCCCTCGGAACACGCTGGCACCACAACCACAGACTCCTTTCCCCTTCACGTGGGGATGGAGAGGAGACAGCTTCTCCCTGAGGGATTCCTGATGGGGACAGAGCCAGCTCTGTGCAGTGTGGCGTCTCTGACCACAAAAGCGCCCCCAAGGCTGAGTTCACAGCAAAGCAGGGTGCTCGGCGCTCGGACCCTGCCTGAGCGGAGCGGGTTGGTTGGCCAGGCTGTGCTGGCCTCCTGGCTCTGCCTGCATCCAGAGCCTCATTTCCTTCCCTGGCTTGTCCCTGGGAGCCTCAGCCTCTCTGTAAAGCACTGTGGGGCAAAGGGGTGACTGTGCTGCCCTGCAGGAGTGCTGGGGTTTTTGCATCCTCTCTGACCCTCACTACCCAGGTACAGGCCAGCTTTAGTCAGAGCCAGGGTCCTGCGGCATGGCTGATGACAGTTGCCACTTAGGCTGGGAAAGTGGGTCGGTGGTAGAGGACTTGCCTAGCAAGTCCCTGGGTTCAACCCTCAGTCCTACAGTACAACAAAAGGAAAAAGACAGTTGCCACTTTGTGGCGAGGCAAAGCCTGCTCGGCTCCCGACCATCATACCAACCAAGTCCGAGTGACTCCGGAGCAGAGCCCGGGTCTCCAGAGCTGGGCCTGCAGCCTCACTTCCCCCGCCGCTCCTGCACCTGCTCCAACACCCAGATTCCTTGTTGGTGTTGCTGCCCCTGAACATTCTGGGGAGTTCTGTTTATCCTAAAGGATAGGTAAAGTAGATTGGCGAGTCATCCCCTACCCTGTTGAAATGCTCTCTCCAGCCATGCTCAAAACACAGGTGTCCAGGCCACACCCTGCCTGCCCCCCCCACTCCTCCTTTGCTGGGTTTTTTTTTTTT
The DNA here is from genome assembly GCF_053883595.1 of Heterocephalus glaber. Classification (NCBI taxonomy): domain Eukaryota; kingdom Metazoa; phylum Chordata; class Mammalia; order Rodentia; family Bathyergidae; genus Heterocephalus; species Heterocephalus glaber. The sequence goes on from NW_028258324.1 coordinate 72,024,233, forward strand.
GGTACCAGAGATCGAACTCGGTACCTTGCACTTGCAAGGCAGGAGGAGGAATCACTGAGCTAAATCTCTGGCCCCCTGCTCCTCCTTTGGCCCTGATGGCAGTGGCACTGTCACCAGTGGACCCAGCCCAGGCCTATGTGAGTCTTGTGAGGAACCATCAGGAGCCAGGAGGGTGAGGGGCAGCTGGGCCCACTCGGGGTCCCCTTATCAGTGAAGTCACCTGAACCCGCAGGGACTACAGTGACTGCCCAGCCTGCACCACGCCATGCCCCTCATGAGAAGTGACTGACGTGATCATCCTGCGAGCTGACAGGCTGACCAGGAGTCAGGTTTACCCCAAGAACTTGAGGGCATCCATTTATGCTTCCCCCCACTGGAAACTTTCTCACTGCAGACTCTTGAGCTAAAGTCCCTGCCCCCTCTGAAAGAGTTCACACCTGGACCCCGGAGCCCAGGCTGAGCCCTAGTCTCCCTGGGGCTGGAGGGTGCCCACGTTGCCAAGTGGACACTGGTGACAGGTACGCGGCAGATCCCAGGACTTAGGCCAGATGTCAGCCCCACTCCCTGGTGACTGGCACATCTGCCTCGACAAAGGCAGAGGCCCCTTCCTCCTGCTGTGGGGCCGGTACCCTGAGGAGGTACTGGGGCTGGCTTCGTCTGCTGAGAGCCCTCACTGCTGCCTCTGAGAGGCACTTACCTTGGTACTTGGGACCTTGCACTTGCGGGGCAGGCCATGGAACCACTGAGCTAAATCCCTGGCCCTTTTCTCCTTTTTTAAAACTATGCTTCTTGTAGCCAGTTAGAAAAACCTAGCTGGGTGTGGTGGCACATGCCTGTAATCCCAGCACTTGGGAGGCTGAGGCAGCAGGATTACCTCGAGTTTCAGGGCGTCTGGACTTCATAGTGAATTGAAGGCCAGACTGCACTACACAGCTAGACCCTGTCTCAAAAAATAGAAAAGTTGGGGCAGGGATTTAGTTCAGTGCTTCTGCTGCCTGCCCCGCAAGCACAAGGTCCCAAGTTCGATACCCGGTACCAAAAACAAAACAAAACGAACAGAAAAGCTTGGGATGATGATTCGCTTGCTCTACCTATTGTCTCCGTTTCCCTCCCCAACTTTTCTCCTCTTCTAGGATGATTCCAGTGCTCCCCACAAAATCCAGGAAGTTCTCAAGTCCTGCCTGAAAGAGGAGGAGCCCTTTAACATTCAGAACTCCATGTCGCCCAAGCTGGAGGGTGGCAAAGGGGACCAGGCTGACGTGGACGTGAACTGCCTTCAGAATAACTTAACCTAAAGCCAAGCAGGAAGAGGCAGTGGGGGTGGGGGGCAGGGAAGACACATTCTCTCCTCTTGTACAGAGTATATTTCTTGTAACCATTTGTTAAACTCTTTTTCCTTTTCTGATCTCATGGCATGCTTTGATGTGTTTTGTACAGGAGGGAAAAAGACACAAAATAAGCAAAGAAACAGAATTGCATATGTTGGGTTTGTCTGTGCTGTCTGTACATTGCTTTTGCTGCTGTGATTTCTAAACCTACACTATTATTCAACTGACTTTTTTTTTTGTACTTTGACCCACCTTTTTTTGGAATACCAGTAAAAACAAAGTTCTTGAAATAAAACTTTTTAAAAAGCTTCCATTTTTCTTAATGTCTTCTGTCCACGCCTTACCCCATTCTTGTCTGCCAGGGCGGAACGTGTGGCTTCAGTGATATGCATTTGAACACATGTGCCCAAGGCCTCGGAGCAGTCTGTGTGTCAGCTACAATGGCCAGATGCTGTAGGCAGCCCTGGTTCAGGAGGCTCAGGAGGCCGGAGTCCAACATCAGCACCAAGTTGGCTTGCAAGCGGCTGCCTTTTCCTGGTGTCCTCGAGTGGCCTTCTCTCTGCATCTGTGGAAAGATGGAAATCGCTGATGGCTCTTCTTGTTCTTCTAAAGACTCTAATCCTGTGCCATCAGCCTCCTTCCTGATCGTGTTATTTAATCTTACCTGGAGCCAGTTACAATCATTTTGGAGGTTAAGGCTTCAATTTTTGAATGTGTGTGAGGGGCTACAATTCAGGCCTTTTCAGTCTGTCTCACCTATAAGAATACTCCTGCAGGGCCGGGATTTAGCTCAGTGGTTCCGCCGCCTGCCTTGCAAGCGTAAGGACCCAAGTTCGATCCCCGGTACCAAAAAAAAAAAAAAAAAGGATGCTACTGCTGACTCACCACAGTGGCACACACTTGTAGTCCCATCACTTGAGAGGCTGAGGCAGGAGAATCTTGAGTTTGGGGCCAACTGTAAGGGCATGAGGGGTGGTCTTCAGCCTCCTCCCCTGTCTTTCCCAGGCTGCTCTCTTTCTCCTCTGCAGAAAGAGGAAGAGGAGTCGAAAATGGTGCAACGGAAAAGTAAGTTTTTTTGCAGAAGAAAGAGGTACAAAGCCACTTCGAGGAGTGGGAGTCCCAGTGCTGAGTGACCACTGAACTCCAGGGAAACTGCGGGAAGGTGACTGATCCTGGCGCTGTGGCCTTGGGTGGATCCGTACACTAATAAACTCAGGGAGGAAAGTGGTTCAGAGTGGGTCGCTGAGGATGACCCGGAAGAAGATTCCAACTTCCCAGGCTCCTCCCTTCTCGCTGGCTGCTCGTTGGCCGCCATGATGTGACCGGCTGTGTCTGCAGCGGGTCTTTCTGCCGTGCTGCTCCTGTGTTGGAACCTCCTGACCGTCGACTGAAATTTCTGAAACCGAACCAAAATGAACTCCTCCTTTAGGTTGCGGGTGTCTGGAAAGTGACTAGCATGCTCTGTCTCAAAAAGGCTGAGAATTTGCTCAGTGTGGAGACCCTGGTTCAATCCCAAGTACTGGAGGGGAAAAGATTTTTTAAAAATAAGTAGTTTACCTGAGAAACAGACCTAAATAATTATAATGCATTGTGTCAGGATTTAACGATTTACGGGAAGAGTTCAGAGAGATTACAGTTGGGCTGGGAAGGACAAAGAGGCATTTTTCAGGATGAAACAGAAGAGGGCATTGATGCACAGGTGCACGCAGGAGCGCAGCGCTGGGAGGCATCGGAAGAATGGGACTGAGGCACCGTTGAGGACCTCGAAAGCTCGTCAGCACAGCCTGAGGCAGGGCTGGATTTTGCAATCTATGAAAATTACCCAGTATCATCTTTATTTTTGTTATTGTTGTTTGAGACAGTCTCGCTATGTAGTCCAAGATGGCCTTGAATTTACTATGTAGTCAAGACTGGCTTGAAACTCACAGTGATCCTCCTGCCTCAGCCTCCCGAGTGCTGGGATCACAGGTATGTGCCACCACACCCAGTTTACCAGTATGATGTTGATGATGTTGATGAAAGAGATTAGATATATGATACATAGGTAATAAAATTTGTAACGATTTTTAATCTGCATTATATTTTTAGTCCAGTAGCCTTATTGATTCATTCAAAAAGAGCAAGGTGAACTATTTTATGCAGAGGATCGTAATATTGATTATGCCCAAGGCAGACTGTGAGAAGTTAACCCCACGACTGGCTTGTTTATAGAAGTGAGTCTGGCCGAAGCCTACGTGCCAAAGTCAGAGTAACTTGCACCCAAATTTCGTTCCCATAACAAAAACCATATGTTTTGTCTATTCTGTTCCTAATTCGAGACTGCTTTGTCTCATCCTTTCTGAGCCTTGTTTACATTAATTTCCATAGAAACCACACATCACCTTCACCCCAATTGATTGCCAATAAAACTCACTGCCTGGGATTTTCCAGCACCTTTGTCAGTTAACCGGCATTGGTCATCCTGGCCCCCCGCTTTCTCTCTCTTAGTTCTGTCTCTTAGTGTATTTCTTAGCCTGTATCATATACCGGGCAGGTGGGGCTGGAACCTGACTGCAGGGGTCTCTGGCAATTTCTCATTCTAGCTAACAAATCTCAGAAAACCCACTAGCCTGAGTGGAGATGGAGGTATAGGCCTGCTGGAGTCGGGGCTGCAGGATCCAGTGGCCAGCAGGACGACCTTGGGGCTTCCCTAGAGCTTCTCTCCGGTGCTGGGCATGTGTCTCTGGGTTTTTTGTCTTTTGTTTATTTTTTTTTCCCCCCGTTACTGGGAATCAAACTCAGGACCTTGCACTTGCCAGGCAGGTGCAGTGCCACTGAGCTACATCCCCAGCCCTGGGCGTGTGTCTCTGTTGCCTGATTTCTGCAGATTCTCCGATTTGTACTCTCTTCTGTGGCTCCTGATTTTTTATTCCATCCCGGACACTGCATTTGAAAAATTGCTTATTAAAATATTGCAAGGCCTTGGGGGTGATTTCTTCCTCTTAAGAGGATTTTCACTTACTCCTGTCAGGTGCTCAGGGGTGCTGGAATTCTCTAATCACATTAATCCAGACTCAAAGTTTTCTAAGCCTCTAAAATGCAGCTGCAAACCTCAGATTATACAAGGCTGTTTAGTTTCTGGTTTTGTTTTGCTTTGTTTGAGACAGGGTCTCACTGTGTTGCCCAGGCTGGTCTTGAATGCATCACCTCAAGTTTTCCTCCTGCCTCAGCCTCCTGAGTAGCTAGGACTACAGATATCTGCCATAATGGCCAGCCTGCTTCACCTTTACAGCAGCAGAGCTCTCGTGGGTTGTAGCCTAAATACCTAGAGCTTCACTAGTCTTCCACCTTTGGTGGCCCTGGCTCCCCGACACTCAGGAGCAGGACAAGGAGGAACGAGCTCCTCCTGCAGTCACCTTATTTGCATGGGCAGTCGCCTCGGGTCACATGGCCTAGTTGCGGGACTCTGGATTGCTGTCCTCGGGAAGTCGAAGTTGGTCTCACAGCTCCTTGGTATCCTGTTCCCTCGTTGATGCTTGTCAGATGTTTGCACAGCTCCTGGCTGGTGGCAGAGCTGGTCCCGTTTAGCTGGTCTCCCGGTGACTGCCCACAAAAGTGCTCTGTTCTCACCTTGGACGTCTGCCTGGCAGTGGCCAGCGTCGTCTGCCCCGTGCTGCAGATACAGCTGCGTGTCGGATGTGTGTCTCAGCGCTACATCTCTTACCTACCTTGTGAGACGGGGTGGGGGTGGGGGGAGGTTCTGCCTGGGACTTCTGTGCTCTCGGAATTCAGGGACCTGTCTTCCAGCATGGCCCCCCATCCTTCCATGAGGAGGCCCAGGGAAGAAGGAGCACCTGACTCCCATCCAGGCCGAAGGGCTTGTTAGTACTGTGCTTTGTTTTGTGTTCCCCACGAAGGCTTAGGACATGTACATCGGGCCCTTGGCTTTGTCCCCTTCACTGTCCGTGGGGGCTGAGCGAGTAGAGCCTTCGTCTCATAAGGAACTGCAGCGTGGTTGTCGGGGGTGATTGTTCTCCGCCTGTGCCTGCCCTGGTTCCTGCAGTGCAGGTGCTGTCTGATCCGTGGGGCAGCCAGTGTCCACCCAGGGGACCCTGGCTCTGCTGCGTGCACTCTGCTCGCCCCGCAGCAGTCACCTGACTCTTGGGACTCACCCTCCACCCTGACCGTTTCCGACCTGTGCCCTGTCCTGGGTCATTTCTCTTGAGACAGGACAGACTAGAGAAGCAGGAAACTTACATGATGGGGAAAGTCACTTGCCTCCGGAGCCCTTTGGCACCAGTGAGGCCTCCTCACTTAGGAGAAGTGTGTGCGATGCTGAGCCATCTGTCTGCACAAACCTGTCCCTTTCCAGGTACCTTGCCGGCGCTCCTGGCCTGGGATTGAATCCTGGAAACATCAGAAATGGATTCTTTCTGTACCAGAGGCTGGGAGCCTGGGAGCAGTGTGGGCAGGGCCAGGCCGCTTCCTGGCTTCCAGAGATGGTGAGCAGCCCCTGGTGTTTTCTGTTTTGTAGCTACTTTCACTCCAGCTCCTGCCTCCACTGTTGTGCTCCAGTCTCTGTGTCTCCCTGGGGCTTTCTTCTAAGGACATGAATCACGGGATCCAAGGCCACTCCACTGCAACAAGACCTCATCTTAGCGCTGCAAACACCCTATTTCCAACACAGTCATAGTCATGAGTGTTGGCCTGAAGGCTTTGGTATACCCAGCACCATGGCACACACCCATAATCCCAGCTACTTGGAAGGCTGAGGCAGGAGTATTAGAAGTTTGGAGCAAGCCTGAGTGACTGAGCAAACTCTTGCCTTTGGTCGTGGCATGTTAACTGAGTAACACTGCCATCTCTATCCCTCCAGGCCTTATAGTTAAACAGGTAAAGTATAATTAAGAAAAGCTTTCTCTCCTCATTAGCTCATGGTTCTGGAAGTTCGGGAGCACAGCGTCAGCCACTGCTTGGCCTTCCTGCTTCAGGCTGAGATGGCACAGGGCATCACATAGCAACACAGTGCAAGCTGCCTCGTCTGTAGCTATGAAAGGCATCATGGGTGCTTTGCCCCAGTGACTTCATCTCATCATAATTACCTTCCACAGGACCCATGTCCCGCTTCCAAGCACTACTCATGTGATTTGGGGAATAGTCCTAGTCACTTTCCCATCATGGGACAACATGCTCAGCACCCAAACTTAAAAGAGTAGAGATTTCTCTTGGCTCACAGTTTCAGTCCAGGGTCAGCTGGCTCCAAGGCATGAACAGTGCTGGGCGTGGTGCCGCACACCTATGATCCCACCACTGAGGAGGCTGAGGCAGGAGGATCGAAGTGAATTTGAGGCCAGCCTGGGCCTCATAGTTCAAGGCGAGACTGAACTGCGTAGCGAGATCCTGTCTAAAAAAAAAAAAAGACAAACAGCATGGTGGAAAGGCTTGGCAGAAGACAGCTGCTGAGCAGCCCATGCCAGCTAGGAAGCAGAGAGAGAAGGGAGGGACTGAGGACAAGGACACACCCTGCAGGTCCCGTTCCGGTGACCCCCTCCACCAGGCCCCACCTCCACACTGCATCTCCGGCTGTGGACCCGCAGTGGATGAACCTGCTGATGACAGTGTCCCACGATCTGGTCACCTTCCAACACAGGAGACTTTTGGGGATATTATTTTTCTTTTTTTCAGTTTCCACTATGGCTCAGTAGCAGGACAGAAAATTTTTTTTCTTTCTGTTTTAAAAAATTTTATTTGTTCACTTTTTTTTTTTTGGTACCAGGGATCGAACTTGTAACCTTGGGTTTTCGGGGCAGGGGGCAGCACCACTGAGCTAAATCCCCGGCCCAGTTCACTTTTGATATACATGAAGATTGCAGTCATTAGGGAATTTGTGCCTGTACATGATATCTTTTTTTTTTTTTTGGTACCAGGGATCGAACTCCAGTCCTTGCGCTTGCACAGCAGGTGGCAAAACCACTGAGCTAAATCCCTGGCCCTGTACATGATATCTTGATTCTTTTTTTCCCCATTCCCTCCCCTCCCTCAGTCCTTCTTCCCCTCCTTCTTTACAAAAGCTTTGTTTCCATTTTTTTTATTCTATTCTCTTATTTTTTTCTTTTCCCTTCCTTCCCTTCTCCTTCCCCTCTGCCTTGTTCCCCTTCCCGTTTGAACATTTTCTTCTTACTTCCCAATATCTGTCATCCATTTTGGTCCTTATTTGTGCTTTCAGTTTCTCACACAAGAGAAACAATGCCGTATTTAAACACATGTGTCCAATTTATTTCACTTAAAAGTATAGTCTCGAGGTGCATCCATTTGCCTAAAAATGTCTCAAGTTTACTTGTCCTTTATGGGAGAGTAGTACTCCATCGTATATAAAAACCACATTTTCTGGCCAGGGATTTAGCTCAGTGGTTCCAGCGCCTGCCTTGCAAGCGCAAGGTCCTGAATTCGATCCCTAGCACCAAAAACAAAAAACCACATTTTCTTCATCCATTCATCTGATGATGGGCATCTGGGCTGTTTCCACAATTTAACTACTATATATTGTGCTGCTGTAAATATGAGGGTGGATATATCACTGTAATATGATGCTTTTAACTCTTTTGGGAAAAATACCAAAAAGGGGAATAACTAGGTCAAATGGAACATACCTAAACATAATAGGAATTAAGTTTCCAACTCATGAATTTTGGGGAACATAATCCGACATAGCAGTAATTGTATGGGAAAGTACTCAGAATTGGCGGGAACCACACAGACCCAGCCTCCAGGCCGAGGGAAGGGAGCACACCAGATGGGACACAGGCTGCTCTGATGGTCACCTAAGTGAGGGGTACGTGAGCCCTTCCATGGCTGGGGGAGGCTCTGTCCTCGGGCCAGGGGCTCCACTCGGCCTGGGGGGAGCAGGGGACTCCACCGGAAGGGGAGCAGTATCTCCTGAATGTGCAACCGTGAGGTTCCTGAGGTACACAAAGGTTATGGAAGAAATCAGGTGAGCATCCAGAACAAGCAGGACTCTGGCCAGTGATTTTTTCTGTTTGTTTGTTTTGCTTTGTTTTTGGTACGGGAATCCAACTCAGGGCCTCTAGCTTGTCAGGCATGCACTGCACCATTGAGCTACATCCCCTGCCCCTGGCTAGCAGTTTTATCAAAGACAAAAAAATATATCTGTGAGAAAGATTTGCCCCCAGTGCACACACACACTTCTGAGGTATAAACCTAGGAGCAGAGTTGCCAGGGTGAAACTGAGCCTATTTTACCTGTATCAAATGAGGGTATTTCCATGAATGACTCCCACCAACAATGCACAAAATTTGCTCCATATCCTACCAGTACTTCAAAAAAACCACACTTTTCAGCTCTTTTGCTTTTTGTTTTTTTGTTGTTGTTTTGGTACCCGGGATCAAACTCGGGACCTTGTGCTTGGGAGGCAGACAGCAGAACGACTGAGCTAAATCCCTGGCCCATGCTTTTTGTTTTTTTGAGACAGAGTCTCATTATGTGTTCCAGGCTGGCCTTGAACTTACTAGGAGCCCAGGTTGGCCTTGAACTTGCAGTGATCCTCCTGCCTCAGCCTCCCGAGTCCTGGGACTGCAGGGATGGGCCACCATGCCCAGCTCAGTGCCCTTCTGGTTTTAGCCGTTCTTGTTGGCATTGAGTGGTATATAATTATGATTTAAAATTCCCTGGTTATTGACATTGCACACCTTTGAGATGTTCATTAGTTATCTGCATCTCTGCTGTTGTAAAGAACCTGCTTATTCACTCATTGTATTTTCCTTATTGATTCAGGGGAATCTTTAAATATCCTGGTTATGAGTCCTTTATTGACCATATGTACTGCAAATGTCTTTTCCCACTTGGTGTCTGCAACTTCTCACTTAGTGTTAAGTCAATATTAAATCTAATTTTTAGGTAGTCAACTTTGTTGGTCTTTCTTGTTGGTTACAGAATCATTCCTGATGAGTTGCTTCTATCTACAATGCTGAAAACCACATTCAAATGTCCCTTGCACCCTAACAGCAGGGAAAAAAAAGTCAAATATTACACAGTCACAACTTCCTGAGCCTATCAAAGCATGGAGGTCAACTAGATAATATATTTTCAATTTTTATTCTTTTTTTTTTTTGGTACCAGGGATCGAACTCAGATCCTTGAGCTTGCGAGGCAGGCAACGGAACCACTGAGCTAAATCCCCGGCCCCAATTTTTATTCTTAATTAGTAAAGTTTGTAGTATATAATGATTGCACTCCTTATGAGGAGCTGGTACATGTACAGGCCACGTCTCAATTTTTTTATCCTCTTCCCCCCTTCTCTCCACCTTCTCCCTCTTGGACCCCTTCTCATTTCCAAAAGATCTATCTCCCTATTTTCTATTATCCATCCTTTATTTAGCTCCTTAATTTGTTTATATTTTGTTTTCTTCTGTAAGAGAAATACTTTTGTGTGTCTGATTTATTCCACTTAACATTATAGTCTAAAGGTGCATTCATTTACCTAAAAATGACTCAAGTTCATCCTTTATGGCAGAGTAGTACTCCACTGTGTACAAATACCACATTCTCTTTATCCATCTGTTGATGGATATCTAGCCACTTCCAAGATTTAGCTATTATGAATTATGCTGCTATAAACATGAGTATGCATGGATCACTGTAATATGATGTCTTTAACTCTTTCAGGAACATACCTAGCAGGGGAATAGCTGGGTCAAATGTAATTTCTAGTTTTAGTTTTTTTAAAGAAGCTCCATGCTGATTTTCATAATGGTTGTCTTAGTTTACATTCCCACCAACAATATAGAAGGTTCCTTTTTCTCTGAAACCTATCCAGCATTTGTTATTATTTGATTTCTTGATGATAGCCATTCTTCTGGAGTAAAGTGGAATTTCAGTATTGTTTTAATTTTTACTTCTTTAATGAGTAGAGATATTGAATATTTTCTCATATACTTACTGACCATTTATAATTCTTCATCTGAGAAGTGTCCACTCATTTAAGTTGTCCATTTTTCATTAGGTCTTTTATTGGGGGGGGTCTTATTTTTTTAAATTCTGTATGTATTCCAGATATTAGTCCTCTGTCTGAAGAACAGCTAGCAAAAAAAATTTTCCCATTCTGTAGGTTGTCTCTTCACTCTGTTGGTTGTTTCCTTTTCTGTACAGAAGCTTTTTAGTTTGATATGATCCCATTTGTTGATTATTGATGCCATTTCTTGTCTAGTTGGAATTCTGTTTAGAAAGTCCTTGCCTATGTTTATCTCTTTGAAGGTTTTACCTATTTTATCTTCTGGAAGATTGTTTCTGTCTTAACATTTATATCTGTGGTCCATTTTGATTTTAGTTTAGTACCTGGTAAGATATATGAATCTAGATTCAACCATCTGCATGGGTAAATCAGTTTTCCCAGAGCCATTAATTAAAAGAGACTGTCTTTCCTCCTTTCTCAAAGATCAGGTAGCTGAATGTGCCTGGGGTTATTTCTAAATGCTTTATTTTGTTCCATTGATCTAAATGTCTGTTCTTTGTGCCAGTACTGTGCTGTTTTTATCACTGTAGTTTTGTAATATAGCTTAAAACCCAGGATTGGAATGTCTCCTGCTCTGCTCATGTTATCAAGGATTGTTTTTGCTATTCTAGGTCTCTTCTGGTTCCATACCAATTTTAAGATTATTTTCTCTATTTCTGTGAGGAATGCTGTTGGTATTTTAACAGGGATGATATTAAATCTGTATGTCAGTTTTGGGAACATGGCCATTTTGTCTATATTGGTTCTGCCTATCCAGGAGCAGTGATCTATTTCCATTTTCTGATGTGCTCTTTGATCTCCATTTTTCAGAGTACTGTAGTTTTTGTTGCAGAGGTCTTTCACTTCCTTGGCTAGGTTAATTCCTGAGTATTCAATTTTTCTTGATGCTACAGTAAAAGATATTATTCCCTAATTTATTTCTTGATAAATTTATTTTTGGCATAGAGGAACACTATTAATTTTTTGTGTTGACTTTTATCCTGCTATAGTACTGAATTTGATCATTAATTCTAGGAGTCTTTCTTTTTTGGGGTACTGGGGATTGAACTCAGGACCTTGTGCTTGCCAGGCAGGCACAGCGCCATTGAGCTAAATCCCTGGCCCTAGGAGTCTTTTTTTTCTAGGAATCTTTTGGTGGAATTTTTTGGGTCTTCTCTGTAGGAGATAATATCATCTGCAAGTAATGATAATTTGGCTTCTTCCTTTCCTATACATATCCTTTTTACTTCTTTTTCTTGTCTAATTGCTCTGGTTAATGTTTCAAGTATCATGATGAACAAGAGTGGTGATAGTGGACATCCTTATCTTGTTCCTGATCTTAGGAGGGAAAGCTTTCAGTCTTTTCCCATTTAATATGATGTTGATAGTAGGTTTGTCTTAAATGGCTTTTGTCCAATTGAGATAAGGTACTTCTTTACCTACTTTTTTTTTTATCATGAATGGATGTTGGATCTTGTCAAAGGCTTTTTCTGCATCTTTTAAGATAATCATGTGATTTTGTCCTTGCTTCTGGTTATGTGATGTATTACATTTATTTATTTGTGTATTTTGAACCATCCTAGCATTCCTGGGATGAAGCTTACTGGTCATGATGTATGATTTTTTGTTTGTTTTTACATCTATCCATTTCTTCTAAATTTTCTAATTTACTGGAGTACAGGTTTTTGCAGTAGTTGCTAATAATCGTTTTTTGTTTAATTTTTTTTTTTTTTTTTGGTACCAGGGATTGAACTCAGGACCTTGCACTTGTGAGGCAGGTGGCGGCACCACTGTGCTAAATCCCAGCCCTGATCTTTTTAATGATTTGCTTCATTCTGTTTGCCAGTATCTTATTGAGGATTATTGCATTTATGTTCATTAAAGAGATTGGCCTTTTGTTCTCTTTTTTGGTTGGATCCTTGTCACATTTTAGAATCAGGGTAATACTACTAATAAAAACCTTGGGAGTACTGCTTCCTTTTCAATTTCATTAAAGAGTTTGAGGAGGATTAGCATTAGATTTTCCCTGAAGTTCATGTAGAATTCAGCAGTGAATCCACTGAAACCTGAGCTTTTTCTTAGTTGATAGATAGGCTTTTTAAAAATTACTGTCTTAATATCATTGCCTGTTATTGAATTATTCAGGGCTTTTAAATGTTCTTGGTTCACTCTTGGTGATTCATATGTATCTAAGCATCTATCCATTTCTTCTAAATTTTCTAATTTACTGGAGTACATGTTTTTGCAGTAGTTGCTAATAATCTTTTATTTATTTATCTATTCATTTATTTTTGGTACCAGGGATCGAACTTGGGACCTTGTGCTTGTGAGGCAGGCAGCAGAACCACTGAGCTAAATCCCCAGCCCTCAAGTTGCTAATAATCTGAGTTTCCATGGTATCTGTTATGATTTTTACCTTTGCCATTTCTAATTGCATTGATTTGACTTCTCTCGCTCTCTGTCTCTGTGTCTCTCTTAAAGTAAGATTGGCTAAGGGTTTGTCTATTTTGTTTATTCTTACCTTTTTTTTTTTTTCTTTC